>NC_137051.1:19164254-19279254 GCF_032717465.1 Coenobita brevimanus
CGTATGGCGTGTTTGTGTGGGTGAATGTGTTAGTTGAACATGTGTGTACACGTAAGGGTTACCAATTGTCTGCTGTCACGTCTGTGTGTCATTATTTTTTTATGTGTTTACGTGTGTGTATGTACGTATTTGTGAGTGTGTGTTTGTGTATGTGCAGTTTTGTTGGTCTGTGTGTGTGTGTGTGTGTGTGTGTGTGTGTGTGTGTGTGTGTGTGTGTGTGTGTGTGTACCCCCGTCAACTTTGCACTAAGCAACACACGCAGTTTTGAGTTTAAACAGTGCATTGCATATCTACACCAGGTTTAAGTTGTGGACGTTCTGCTTCCTGTGGTGAGGGATGAGTGGTGACGTGTGAGGGATGGGTGGTGAGGTAGAAGGGAATACAAAGGAAAGCAAACTACAATATACCCTTTGGCTCCTTCGTGGAACTGACGAAACAATCCTACCAGTTAAAGACAAGGATAGAAAAGCAAGAAATCTACCTACCTCCACCAACCAAACCCTCCACCCGAAGAGGTATGAGGGATGAATGCAGGTGTGGGAGATGAGTGGTGAGGTATGTGTGGAGGATTTCGGTATGAATTTTTTAAGTGAGTGATGAGTCTTGGTGAAAGGTGAGGAATGCTTAAGTAATATATGAGTTTTAATGATGAGTGAAAATTGAAGAATTACAGGATTCAATGAGGAATGAAGAATGTGTACTAATGGTTGGGAATTAAGATATGAGGACTAAATCAATCCATGAGGTATGAAAAATTAAAATATGTGGAATGAACAAGTGTATGTGTTGTGAAAAATTAAGACGAATGAGGTATAATTGTATGAGTCAGGAGGAATGAAGAACTGAAGGTATGGGTAATGAAGAATGAAAGTGTGAGTTACGAGGAACCGAGATAAAATGAAGAGTGAAGATGCGCGTTAGAGAAATGAAGACTAAAGAAGGAAGAAGAATTAAGAGGAGTGGACTTAAGAGGAATGAAGACAAGAGGAATGAGTATCTGAGTTCCCTATACACCCTCACCCAGCCATCGTCGTAAAGGTCAAAGGATGAGGCTGTAAAGGGTGTGAGTAGCCTTGGATGAGTAAGGATGTGAGTGGCGCTGAGATTGTGGTTGGTGATGGTGGTAGATGTGACGATTGTGGTTGGTGGTGGTGGTAGATGTGAAGATGGTGATTGGTTATGGTGGTAGATGTGAAGGTTGTTGTTGCCGATGGTGGTAGATGTGAAGATTGTGGTTGGTGATGGTGGTAGTTGTGGTGGTTTGGTGCCGTAGTTGTGGTTTGGTGAAGGGAGATGGTTTGGTTGTGATTGTGGTACTTGTGGTGGTTGTGGTAATGGTGGTTTGATAGTGATTGTAATATTTGTCGTGGAGGTTGTGGCTATGGCGATGGTGGTTGTTGTTGGGTCAGGGATTGTGCTTTTGGGTGTGATTGTGGTAGTTGTGGTGATGACTAAGGTTGTGATGGTGGTAATTGTGGTTGTTGCTGGGTAAGGATTAGTGGTTTGGGTGTGACTGTGGTCGTTGTGGTGGTGGGTGTGGTTGTGGTGATGGTAATTGTGGTTGTTGTTTGGTATGAGGTGCTGATGTGGGTGTGGTTGTGGTAGTTGATTGTGGTTATCGTCTTGGATCTGTGAAAGGTGGTGCTTTGTGATTGTGGCTGGTGATGGTGGTAGTTGTGGTTGTTGTTGCTGGGGTTGTGGTACCGTAATTGTCATCGGGTGAAGAATGGTTATAGTTATAGTTGGTGATTGTGGTAGGTGTGGTGATTGTGGTACGACGATATTAAAAAGGAGGTGAAGATTGGAAATAAAAAAAAATAATAATAAATAAGGAGACGAAAGGAGGAGGAAGAGAGAATAAAAAGTGAAGAAAAAATTAGGGGAAAAAAAAACGAGGAGGAAGGCTGGGAGAAGAGATGAATAGAGAGAAGGGAGGGAAGAGGAGGAGAAGAAGAGAGGGAAGAGAAAGAAGGCGAAGAAGAGAGGAACGAGGAGGGAAGGGAGGAGCCTGTGTGTGTGTGTGTGTGTGTGTGTGTGTGTGTGTGTGTTTGAGAGGACAGATCAGGAGCAGACCTTGAGGTACCGTTGGATGCTGCTGCCCACACTTACACACCTGCTCACACACTTACAAACATACTCACACTCTTACACACCTGCTTACACTTGTACAACTTCCCACACACTTATACACCTGCCCACACACACACTCCTCCCCATAGTTGCACATCTACCCACTCACTGATACACCTGCCCACACACTTCCACACCTGCCCACACATTAATACACTTTCCTACACACCTAAACCCCTGCCTTAAAACTACACACCTGGTCACACCCTAACTGCACACCTGGTCACACCCTAACTTCACACCTGGTCACACCCTTACACCCCAATCCACACACCTGGCCACACACTAAAACCCTTGCCCACATGCACACCTGCCCATACACTTACAGCCCTACCCACATGCACACCTGCCCATACACTTACAGCCCTACCCACATGCACACCTGTCCACACGCACACCTACACCCCCCCCCACACACACTAACACACATTATCAAGTGACAATATTTTATTTCTGCAGCTGAAGTCAACACACACACACACACACACACACACACACACACACACACACACACACACACACACACTCCCTCTGTCTGTCTGTCTGTCTGTCTGTCTGTCTGTCTCTCTCTCTCTCTCTCTCTCTCTCTTGTTCTGTTAATCTGTCTGTCTGTCTGTCGTATTTGGAGCTGTGCTTAATTTCCATGCAGTGTTCAACCACCATTTATAATTTGTGTATGCATGTGTGTGTGTGTGTGTGTGTGTGTGTGTGTGTGTGTGTGTGTGTGAGAGAGAGAGAGAGAGAGAGAGAGAGAGAGAGAGACGGATTAACCTTTAACTTTAATTCTGTATCACGTTTTCTATCTCGTATTTTTTCTTTATTTCTTTCCACACCTTGTTCGCCTTGCGTCACTTTCCTCCTTTCTCTTTCCTACTTCCTTTACCTAACTCTCTCTCTCTCTCTCACACACACACACACACACACACACACACACACACACACACCTCTCTCTCTCTCTCTCTCTCTCTCTCTTTCTCTCTCTCCTTTCTGTCTGTTTATTAATCTGTCTGTCTGTCTGTCGTATTTAGCGCTGTGCTTAATTTCCATCCAATGTTCAGCCACCATTTATAATTTGTGTATGCATGTGTGTCTGTGTGTGTGTGTGTGTGTGTGTGTGTGTGTGTGAGAGAGAGAGAGAGAGACAGACAGACAGACAGACAGACAGACACGGATTAACCTTTAAGTTTAATTCTGTATCACGTTTTCTATGTCTTTTCTTTATTTCTTTCCACACCTTGTTCGCCTTGCGTCACTTTCCTCCTTTCTCTTTCCTATTTCCTTTTCCTAACTCTCTCTCTCTCTCTCTCTCTCTCCCTCCTATCTACCCACCTGTCTGCATCTATCTACCTCAACCAGTTCCCTGTAATCCCTCTTTTATCCAGTTCATATATTTTCGGCCTTGTCCCCTTTTGTTCTCTCGTATTCTCTTTGTGTCCCACCCTTTATTTTTGTCTTCCTCTTCTGTATTTTCTTTTCTTTTCATATCTTCCTCTCTCTAGCCCATATTTCTTCCTTCCATATTAACATCCTTTTCTTCTGATATTATTTTCTGTTACTTGCTGTCCCCCTTTTCCACCCATCTCCCCTCTCACCCCACCTCTCCTTATCACCCAGCTTTCCCCTCGTATCACATTCTTCTCCCCGCTCGCTCACTCACGCACTCACTCACTCACTCACTCACTTGTCTCTCACCCTTCTCTGTACTACTTACTTGCATGTCACTCCTCACCCTTCCATCACACACTCCTTCACCCTTCCATCATTTCATTATTCGCGTCCACCCTCTTCCACTCCATTTCCACAGTACATCCCAGTCGTTCATTCCTCCCCTCTGTTCCACTCCTTACTCCTCCATTCCATTTTCTTCCCTCTCATTACCACTGCTTCCTCCAGTTTTCCCTCTACCCAACTTCCATCCCTCTTTCCTACTGTACTCCACGTCCCTAATCCTTTCCTTCCTTTTCCCTCCATCCCACTCTATCCTCTCCCCTTCACCCTACTCCACTCCACTACCCTCTGCTCCTCATCCCTTTACCCGATTCCCCTCCCCACCACCCCATCTCTTCCCCCTCTCCTCACTACCCCAGTCTACCTCCCCACATAGTCCCTCCTCCCTCTCCTCCCAACCCCACTCCACCTGGGTCAACCTCCATCCCTTAAAAGGCATCCTAAAATCTCACTACACTAACGTCCCCCTTGCCTTTTTATGTGTGTGTGTGTGTGTGTGTGTGTGTGAGAGAGAGAGAGAGAGAGAGAGAGAGAGAGAGAGAGAGAGAGAGAGAGAGAGAGACCTGTTTATATAAGTGTGCATTTTAAAATGGAAGCCTTGTAGTATGAATATGTGTGTGTGTGTGTGTGTGTGTGTGTGTGTGTGTGTGTGTGTGTGACCTTTCTGTGTAAGTGTCCGTTTTATAATGGAAGTCAGGTAGGAAGTATGAGTGTGTGTGTGTGTGTGTGTGTGTGTGACCTTTCTGTGTAAGTGTGCATTTTATAATGGAAGTCAGGTAGGAAGTATGTGTGTGTGTGTGTGTGTGTGTGTGTGTGTGTGTGTGTGTGTGTGTGTGTGTGTGTGTGTGTGTGTGTGTGTGTGTGTGAACCTACTTGAACTTTAAGTTCAAAGCCACGTCACTGCCTCTCACCACATCTCCATTTCTCTTGCAATTTTTTTTTTTTCCACGTCACTGCCTCTCACCACATCTCCATTTCTCTTGCAACTTTTTTTTTTCATTTATCTCGTGTTCCTGTTAGATTGTCTGCTTTCTCCTTCACTCTCGCCTCTCTCCGTCCCTTGCTGGCCTGTATAATTAGCAAGCGAAAGTGGATGTTGATTATTAGGTCAAGTTAGATTACGTAAGGGTGGGTTAGAATTAGCGACGATTTTTATGCATCAAGAAGGAAGTTAGGACGGCAAGTTTTGCAAAAGTTGTCCCTATCAGAGAAAGTTGAACCCGGGAACACGTAGTCAAGAGCCACTTACTTGCATTTAACTCCTTCAGTCCAATGATGTGTTCTATGTTTTATTCTTGGTACCAACAAACAATTTTCTGTTCCAATTTTAGGAGGTCTCTGTAGTTGCTGAAGTTGTTAAAGAAGACATCCAGTAGTGAAGTGGTGAAAGGAGTCTGTATCTAATCCACAAGGTTGGAAAACTTTCTCCTAAGCAGAATAAAGCAGTCTGGAAGTAGCAGGAAAACAGGAGATGCGTCGTTGGATTGAAGGGATTAAAATACTGGAGATTGTTTGTAGATGCCCGGACAGAACGAAGGAGAGTGAACCAGATTGTGCTAGTTGTGCGCCTGTAGGACTGGGATTGTCAGCTTTTGCAATAGCGTTGGGCAAAAAGGGGAGGCGAGTGTGTGGAGAGACGGATGTTATGCTTTAAAAGGGGGGCATGTGGGTAGGACTCACTGTTGATGAATGAAGTTAGATTAGGTTAATTTAGATTAGGATAGGTGAGGTTTGATTGGGTGAGGATAGGTGTAGTCAGGTTAGATTCATAGTAATTAGGCCAGGATACGGTAGGTGAGGTTAATATAGGTGAAAATGGTTTCGAATCATGTAGAGTAGGTTAGATTAGGGTAGAGTAGCGTAGGGTAGGGCAGATTAGGGTAGAGTAGGGTAGGGTAGGGCAGATTAGAATAGTGAGGTGAGGTGGAGATAATATATTACTAAGATACGTGACATTACGTTAGGTTAATACAGTATAAGTTTGGGTAACTAGGAGCAGATCACGTTAAGATGGGCGAGATTTGTTTAGAGTGATTTAAGTCGAGTTGGAATTAGCTGCGGTTAGGTTTGAATAAGTAGGAGTAGATTAGGTGAACCCTTTGTGGTGGGATGATTTGAATGCTATCGGTTATCACAAGCCAGAACTGAGTATGCACAGTTAGGTAGTCAGAATTTAGTATGCACAATTAGGTCTGAGATAGTGGGACGTTGTATGAAGATAATTAAAGGCGAATTTTAGCTTATCTGTGTAGGTTAAGTTAGGTTTTAAGTGACAGGAGTATCGTGGGTTGGGTTTGTTTGGTTAGAAATTATCAGCGTTAGATTAGTCTAGTATAAAATCAATGAGGTACTGTGGATTATGTTAGATTTGGGGAAGTCAGACTAGGTTAGGTTAGGCTAGAAAATTTTAGAGAACCGTGGGAGCAGTTCGGTACGACGACATATTTATTACTGTGTTCTTGCTACCCCCAAATGGGTCTAATTTATTGTAGTAAAGAAGCTTGACTGTGGAAGGGATGAAATAATTGTGCCTCGTAAAACTGTATTCTCTCTCTCTCTCTCTCTCTCTCTCTCTCTCTCTCTCTCGTTCCAGCGATTTCCTTATCCGTTATCGTGACAGGAAGACCTTATCTGGGTGGCGTGAACTGGGTTGCTCTGTGTGTGTTTAGATAAGGGGGTTTGTGTGATTGTGTGCTTGGTGGAGAGGAAGTGCGGTGAGAGAGAGAGAGAGAGAGAGAGAGAGAGAGAGAGAGAGAGAGAGAGAGTGAAATCATGCTGTGGATAAAAAAAATAAAAACAGGAAAATATCACCAAGAAGATAAGTTCCAGGAAAATTCAAAACTGGATATCGAGAGAGAGAGAGAGAGAGAGAGAGAGCAGGCGTAGGGTTTGTTTCACTAATGTATAAAGCACTAGTAGGAAAGTCGTGTTTTTTTTTTTCCTTCTAAGAACAAACTGTGACGTACCTATTATCAGTAATTGTAATCGTCTAACTTTGTATTTGTTTCTCATACTCCTACTACAGTAACAACACCCGTCACTACTATTATTGTCACTGCTACTATCAGCAGCACCACTGTAATATTGCAACCACCACCACCACCACCACTACAGATACAGCACCACTACTATCATCACAAAAATGTCATCTTTTGGACTGTCGCCCCAACAGCATTTACCATTGCTCTTATAAACACCAGCATGGAACACCACCTCCACAGCCTTTGATTTGACCATCGCCGCTGTCACCACCACCACCACAGTCACCACCACCGCCAGTCACCACCACAACCATCACTCCCTAACCACCACCACCATCACGTTTATGACCCTTCCCTCTATCCGTTCCATCATCACTACTTTTATGACCCTCACCATCACCATCACAACCACCACTTTCACCACTACCACTCCTATCACCACCAGCACTATCACCTCCAGTACCACTCGTATCACCAGCATCACCACTCCTCCCCCCAGCATGAGGGAAGAAATATCACCAGGCTGAACACAAAAACCCGAGCACCACCACCACCAGCAGCAGCACCCACCTGAGCAGACTATCCCCCCACCCCCACTGTTGTTCACCTTGGCTGTGCTGGCTTGCCTAGATACTCCTCCCCTCCCCTCCCCCACTCTCACCCCCTCCCCTCTGTTACGTCATTCATCCCCTCCTCCGTTCTCATTCCCCTCAACACTACAATCCTATTTTATCCCCCCCCCCCTTTTTTTTTTGTCTCCCCTTGTCCCCTATGTATATGCATGTTCTCTCCAGTGTGTCGACTGTCCTCTTCCTCATTCTGCTACTATCCTTCTAGTTCCTTCCCTCAGCTAAGCAGTCCTCTCGTTTCTCCCATTTCTCTCTTCCCTTCTCCCCTCTTTTTCTCTCTTCACTTCTTCCCTCTGTGTATCCCTTTTCTTCCCTCTGTTCTCTCTCTCCCCTTCCTTTATCCCCTCCCTTCCCTGCTCCTGTCTTTCGTTCTTCCTTCTGGACCCTCTCTCTCCTTCCTTTACCCCGTCTTTCCCCTACCCTTCCTTTACCTCTCCCTTCCCCTACCCTTCCTTTATTCCCTCCCATCCCCTACACTTCCTTTATCCCCTCCCTTCCCATCCCCTTCCTCCTGTTACGTGAGTCATCCTCCCCCTTCTGCAACACTCCAGTCCTCTCATTGTATTTGTCTCCCCACTCTCCCAGTATTTTATCTCCCCCTCTACCCTCCCCGTTCCTCTTAATTAATTTCCGAATGCGTTCCTGCTAATATACACACTAACCTAGTTTCTTCAGTACTAGCAGCATATCTTTCTTACCTCTCGCTCCTGTTGCTGGCCCCTTTCTCCTTGTTACATAGTCAGCCAATCAGTCAGGCAGGGTAATAGTCAGTGAGTCAGTCGGTAAGGTAAGAGATCAATAGGTCAGTAAAACCATTCAGTTAATCAAAGAATCGTGAGATGACTAAAATCGTACAAGGTTTCTTCGGGTTGAGTGGGATAGTTAGTCAGTCAGTTAAGTCAGTCAGTCAGTCAGTCAATCAATCAATCAATCAATCAATCAATCAGTTACTGAGTGTACTGATGAAGCCAGCACATCTTCATTAACTTCACCGCCATCCTTCTTCCTGGTCTATCCTCGCCAGTGGCCATGATGGATAGGCAGGATCTCGTGGTTGGGCTGTCCTTACTCACCCGTTCTCTCTCTCTCTCTCTCTCATGCCAGTATGTAAATGAGTTGCAAGAAGAGAAATGTGGTCAAGGTATGGAGTTGTGTTGGGTTGTGTGGGTGTAAGGGTGGAATTGTGCGCTAGTGGATTGTACATGCGGAGAGCAAATGTGTGGGTGTAAGTGTGGGTTGTGGAGTGTAGTTGTGAAGTGTGTGAAAGTATGAAATACTCGAATGCATATCTGTATTGGTGTATGCGAAGTGTGGGTGTGGATTTGTGTTATATGGGTGTATGTGACGTTGTGTGTTATGTTTGGGGTTGTGGAGTGTGGTTATGGGTAGTTCATGTGTAGTGTGTGTGTGTGCGTGTGTGTGTGTGTGTGTGTGTGTGTGTGTGTGTGTGTGTGTTTTAGGGTATATTAGTCACACAGACCACACAGATTATAAGTTTGTTACTAGACTGTCTACCCTTCATGTTAATAGAAGTTACATATTCTCTTAATATTGGGCTGGAAAGCAGAAAACTCTCCACCACGCTTCACCTCTCTACCCATTAACAGAAATAATACATACATACATACATACATAAACAAGTAAAAAGAAAAAGGAAAATGATGAAAATGCTTACAGTAATGATTTTTTTTTTTTTTAACGTTAGATAGTACTACGTGAGGCAGCAGCGATAAAAGTAACTCCAAGTCATGCAGTGTGGGATTTTTTTTTTTTCATGAGTTTCACCTGATGGGAAAAATGTGTATTAGTAGGAACCATTATACACGAAACTGGGTCATGTATGTGAGGTGTAGGTTTGGTGGTATGATGTATAGGTGTGGTGGGGTGTGTGCAAATGTGGTGAAGGAAATGTGGTGTGGTGTGGTAGTGTGCAGAAGTGGTAGAGGTGCAGTTTGGTGTGCAGGTGTGGTACAGGTGTGAGGTGCAGTACGTAGAGGTATCAGAGGTGTGGTATGAGGTGTAGGTATAGGGCATGTATGGTGTGTAGGATGTTAAAATGTGGTTTAGTGTGGCCTGTAAGGATATGGTAAGGTGTGTGACTATGTGGTGTATAGGTGTGATTGAGGTGTGGTGTAGTTTGGTATGTAGGGATGTGGTAGTGGTGTGGAGAGGGATGAGATGACAAGATGAGGTGAGGCGGGTAATATATTCCTGCGGGTGTGGTGTGATGTGTGGTATGGTGTGCAGCGATGTGGTGTGGTGTGGTGAGGATGTGATGAAAATGTGGACAGTGATGAGATGGCAAGGTGAGGAGAGGGCATATTACATTCCTATGGCTGCCTTCCTTCCCTCATCATATGCTAGATTGGATTAGTGTGTGTGTCGCTAGATGATGATGTGCATGTATGTGTGTGGTTGTGTAAGTATGGCGGTGTAGTTATGTAAGTGTGTAGGTGTGGGCGTGATATTGTGAAAGGATAATTCTGTGAGTATGAGGTTGTAGTTTTGTAGGGTGCACATGTGAATTTGCTGGTGTGTAAACGAAAAGGTGTAGTTACTTGTACTTTGTCGGTGTAGTTGTAGGCATGTAAAGATGTAAATATATGTCTGTAGCTTTAATTATGTGTGTAAATATGGTTATAAATATGTAGATGTGTTATGTAGTTTTCTTAGCGGTTGAATGTGTAGTTATGTGTGTAGGTGTAGATGTGATAGCTAAGATTCTTTTTTACGTGTAAGCATGTGGATGTGTAGGTGGGTAAGTATGAGGTCATGTAGTTGTTCATAGGGAGTTGCTTAGGTCGTGTGTGTGTGTGTGTGTGTGTGTGTGTGTGTGTGAGAGAGAGAGAGAGAGAGAGAGAGAGAGAGAAAATAAGGTCAAGACTTCCCCTTCCCCACTCCTTCCTCCCTTACCCTCCCTCCTTCCTCTTCCCCCCCCCTCCTTCCCCACGTTTACATCACCACACCCAAATCTCACTCATCCCCTCTTCACATTCACCCTATTCATCTTCCTTACTCATCCTCCTCATCCGCATACGCTCACACCACCTCACACACACACCCTGTTAACGTCACCTCTCAGCTTGGCATATCAGTGTTCCCTCTTTCACTCACTTCTGTCCATAGCCTGCTTAGAAATATCCTTACTCACTTACTCGCTTACTCACTTACTTATTCACGTATATACACCCAGTTTCTCAGCCTCACTCACTCACTCACTCACTCATTCACAGACTCTCATCCTGAATATTTCTCTCATTCCCTCACTGACACCCTCATTCACTCCTCGTCCTCACTCACTTCCTGTTTCATTCTTACTCACTCATCGTAACTCATTTACTCACCCCTGACTCATTTGCTCATACCACCACTTACATCTTTACTCATTTACCTACACCACATTTTTTTTTTTGTGTTTTTTTTACTCATCCCTTACTCACACCGTCACCCAATGTCTCACACCCATCCTGTCACATAACCTCACTCATACCCATGTTACTCTGACTCATTTACTTACCCATCCCTTCTTCCTCACTCACCCACTCTCGCATCCCCCAAATCTCATTGACCCTTTCATTATTCATACTCACTTATCTTTCACTCACCTCATTCGGTATTCATCCCCCAGCTCTCTCACTCATCCCACGGCCACCTCTCCACCCCTCCCCCCACCCCTTTGACCTCTCACTCTTACCACACCCTCACTCACTATCTCTGCCTCACGATTACTCTCACCTTTGCACTTTCACTCCCCTCCCTACCTCCAGTACTTGTCCCGCCTCCTCCTTATATTCGCCACGTATATTTGCCGCTCATTCAACTCCTCACTTTCTCACATTCACTTCTTTACCCATTCATTTCTCCCTGAGTCCTCACATTCACACATTTCTCCTCCAGATTCATAATTAGAAACCCATACTCAAAAACTCACACTGACCAGCCCACACTCATACTTCTTCCTCACTCACATCCCTGCTCACAAACTCACACCGACATACACCTCTCTCATTCACTCATTCTCATTCACTCAGTTATCCTCCTCCCTCACACACCCTAAACGCAAATGAATCCACTGTCATAAGCTCACAAGCCCTCCTCCCTCCGTCACTCTTAACCATACTCATAATCTCACAAACTTGCACTCCTCCCCTCCACCTCACTCAGTCTTATATATAGCTTCGACCGACAGCCTCTCATTCACCTGTTTATCCTTCCTCTCAGTTACTCACTCATAAACCTTCACATTCACTCCATCACACTAAATATATATCACATTCTTTTTTCCCTCCTGTGTGATTGCCCATTCCTCTCGCCCATTCCGTAACTCACATTCGTAGGTCCAGTTTCTCACACCCTTACCCTCTTTTCTCACCCTGGCTCTCAACCTTTCCCACACCTTTTCTCACCTTTACCCCACCCCTGCCCTCTTCCTCTCACCTTACCCATACCCTCTTACCTCACCCACGGCCACTCACACCCTCACTTTCATTCCTTTCCCCACCCATGTCCTCTTCTTTTCCCACTTTTTTCCCTTTCTTTCCCTTCTTTTAACGCCTGCACCTTGACTCGCTTTCCTTTGTATGCCCACCCTTCCCCTGTCAGCACCCTCACCTTCTTTCTTCTGTCCACCCTTTCCCTCTCTCTCTCTCTTACCATCCACACTCACCTTTCCTCTCTCAGCACCAACATCCTTTTTCCTCTGTCGTCCCTTCCCCTCTCCCAGCTCCCGTACTTTCCATTCCTTCCCCTAATTCGCCACTCTGCACTCTTCTAACCCCTCCACCCCCACCTTCCTCCTCCTCCTCCTCCTCCTACCCCACCGTGTGAGTCCGCCAGGCACCTCCACTGACCTCATTTGCCGACTTTGCGAAATTCGGGGCTCTGTAACCCGCATCGCTTGACTGCCCTCCTGCCTCACTCTCTGACTCTGCCTCTGCCTCCGTCTCTGCCTCACCCTTCCTTCTTGCCTCTCAGCCTCGTTGTCTACCTCTCATTCTTCCTTCGTGTCTCTCCGCCTGCCTGCCTGTCTCATTCTTCCTTCCAGCCTCTGACTGCCTTTCTTTCTGTCTCTCTTCCTTCCTGCTTGTCTCAGCCTACCTTCATACATCTCATTTTGCCTCTCTGCCTCACTTTCTGCCTCAGCCTTCCTCATTGCCCCCTTGCCTTCTTGTCTCCCTGCATCTCTGTTTCACTGTTTGCCTCGACCATCCATCTTAATTACCTCTCTGCCTGATTACCTCTCGTCTTCTCATCCTGCCTGTCTCCCTTTCTCTCTTTTTCCTATCCCTCCTGCCCGTCGTCCTCTCTATCATCCTACTATCCTGCTTGACTGTTTGCCCACCTCCCTCTCCGTCTACCTCCTTGCCTTTCTACCTGCTTGTTGCCACCTTATTATATGCCTACCCCCGTCTCCATTTCCGTGTCCTTCCTCTCCTTATCCTTCTTTGCCCGCCTGGGGTTTCTTCCTGCCCTCCTTTCAGCTGCATTTCGTCCTGCCTGCCTGCTTGTTTGCTTGCTTGCTTGCTTGCTTCTCTTTCTGGTGTTTCTTAGCCTGTGCCTCAGTGTCTCCCGCCCTGCCTTCTATCCTGCCTGCCTGACTCCGATTCCTTCCTACCTCTCTGCCTGCCCGCCTGCCTGTCCTTCTCTCTGCTGCCTCACCTCTGCCTTTCTTCGTAGTTAGCCTCGTTCACTTGAATTTTAATGGAAAGAAACTAAAAAGGAGGAAAAGACTGACAGATAACATGCATTTTGTTTGAGTAATGATGATGATGGGAGTGGAATAGAGAGTAAGAAGGAAAATAGAGAACTGTATTACTTCAGGGAAAAATGAGGATAACCGATCAGATAATATTTCATCATTATCATAACTACTGCCATCATCATCATCATCGTCGTCGTCGTCATCATCATCGTCATCGTCATCGTCATCATCCAGTCTCTTGCACATACATAAGGTTGAGACATCCAGAACAAAACTGTAAAATCTCTTTCGGGAAATCAGAGGAGAAAAGAAATTGTGAGTTGAAGTAATCAGGTAAAATGAGGACTGATGAAAGAGTAACACTGTTCGGGAGTGGTGAGGGAGAGGGAGGACTGGCAATATGTTTTGGGTTTAATAAATTGGGAAAAGGAAGAATTGTGAAGTTGTGAGCTGTACATATTACGAGATGGCTGAGGAAGGGATAAGACCGAGAAGAAAATTTGAGTTGAATTGACCGCTTAAACTGCTGTGACGTCTGCCTCCTTCTTGCTGTCTCCAGATCATTATGTTCTACTTGGAGGAGAGAGATATCAGAGTGGAGAGTTTAAGTGCAGTCTTCATTAACCCCTTCAGCGCGGGAGACGTCGTTCCTACGTTGAATAAAAGTCGTGTGAAGGTTTGCAGAAATAAACTGAAATATTACGTGATCAAAGTGAAGGAGTTGAGAAGAATGAATAAAAAAAGGAAGATGAAGTTGTGAGAGAATGAATATGAAAAGAAGTGAACACAAGAGCTTTGTTTCACGTTGATATTATGTGGATGTAGCAAAAAAAAAAAAAAAAAAAATAGAAAGTCGTTGTACTGGAGGAGGTTATGATAGAAAATATTAAATAAAGAGGAATTGGATGAGATAATGAGGGTATATAGAGAAGAGAATAACAGCTCTCTCATGCTCAGAATAACTCTAGTATTCAAATGAGTGCGAGTCATTGGCGCCTGTTGGTGTTAATTACTTCGTTATTGTCTAATTATCGTTTACCTCATGACTGATCACGTGGATAGACTTAATTAACTCGCTGATGAGTGGGAGTGTTGGAGTCGGGGTGAAGGTAGGGTAGGGTAGGAGGCAGGAGGGTAGAGGAATGGAGGGGAGGGAAGGGGAGGGGAGTGGGAATGGAGGTGAGGGTAGTGGAGTAGGAATGGGGGTGACGGTAGGGGAGCTGGAATGGGGGTATAATACGTATGAGGGGAGGGGAATGGGAATGAAGGAAAGAGTGATAATGAGGGAAGAGGAAAGGAAAAGGTGAGTGAGAATGAGGAGGCTACTGATGTATGGTTGAGGGGAGGGAAGAGGGAATGATGAGAGCAGGAGTGAGTGAGAGGCGTGGGAGATGAAGTGAGAGGAGGGTAGTGGGAATGAGGAGAGGGTAGTGGGAAGGAGAAGAGGGGAATGGGGATGAGGGGAGGGGAGAGAGAATGAGAGGAGGGAGTGGGAATGAGATTGTTCAACTGGGAATGATTGAAAGAGCGCGGATGAAGGAAGGAAGGTAGGCATGAGGGGAGAGCAGAGATAGTGATGATAAAGCGTACTAAAGTAAATATATGCTGTATTAGAGATAAAGTACCAATGAGATAAATACATAGAAATGGTAAATTGTTGGAATGATGAAAAATAAGTAAGAAAAAGGTCTTAAAGTAGAATTAATGTACCACGAGAGATGTAAGGAAGTGCATATAGAAAATGGGAATATGGGTCATGAATAAAAACGGAGGGGAGGGGACGCTTCTTACCTCACGTAGGCTCTCCATCCCCCCCCCAAAAAAAAAGAAAAAAAAAATCTTTCACCTCCCTCCCCCCAGAATCTTTCATCTCACTCCCCCTAAACCCTCCCACTTCCCACCCTCTTCATCCGTCCCCTTCCTCCTTCCCTCTTCCCTTCATGCATCTGCACCCTTCTCCCCTCTCTCCTCTCTCCCCTCACGCATTTAGTAACCCTCCCCCTCCCTCCCTCCTCCTATCCTCCCCCTCCCGCTCCCCCTTTCCCTTTTTTCCTTCACGTATCTCCTGTTCCCCACTCCCCCCTCCATTTCTCTCTTCTCTCCCACAATATACCCCCCTCTCCCTCTTCCTCTTCACCTTCCTCTCTCACCCCACTTTCTAATATTCTTGTCCTCTCTCTCTCTCTCTCTCTCGCTCTCTCTCTCTCTCTCTCTCTCTCTCTCTCTCTCTCTCTCTCTCTCTCTCTCTCTCTCTCTCTCTCTCTCTCTCTCTCTCTCTCTCACTCGTCACACGTGTCCCCCCCCTTCCCTTCTCTCCCTCACAAAAACCCACTTCAGCACTTCTTATCTCGGGGGTGAAGGGAACGTGGGAGAGAGAGAGAGAGAGAGTTAAAGTGCTGTCAGGGACCCTCCACACCTCACGAGAAAATGGCCTCCCTCTCAGTGTGGCCTCCAGTCCGCCCTTGTGACTTGCTAAGTAACCAACCACTGGACCTTATTCACACCACGTAGGCTTGCTGCGGTGTCAAGGGAAGGAGGGGAGGGGCAGGGGGAAGGGGGTAGGAGTAGGGGAAGGGGAAAGGGGAAGAGATTTGAGTAGGGGTTGGGGTAAGAGGGAGGGGTAAGGGGAAGGGATGAGGATTACTGTTATGGGCAAGAGTTTTGGGTAGGGGTTGGGGTAAGGGCTGGGATAAGGGCAGGGGTAGGGGTAGAGGGAGCGGTAGGGGGAGCGGGAGGAGGAGAGGGTAGGGGGAGGGGTACGGGGGAAGGAGGCTGGGGGGTTAGGCACAGTTGAAGGGTGTCTGTCCTTCCGTCTACTTGGTTATGCAAGTTTTTCATTTATCCCTGAGATCATTATAATGTTCCTTGGTCTTTGTACTTCACCCTCCTTCCTCCCCACCTCTGTCTATCTCCATCTGTCTATTCATCCATCCATTTGTCTGTCTCTATCAGCCTGTCTATTTGTCTGTGTATTTATTTGTATGTATGTAATTACGTATGTATATGTATCTGTCTGTGTCTCTGCTAATTGTCTGTCTATCTATCTGTCTACCCCTCTGCTTGTCTGTTTGTCTATCTATCTATCTGTCTATCAGTCTATATTAGTAACTCCATCCATCCGTCTGTGTCTGTGTACAGTATATATGTATTTCTGTATGTCCTTCCAGTTTCCTGTATTTCCATCATCACCTCACCTTGATCCCGTTTCACCTTCTCCCCGTTTACCTCATTTCCATCTTTCTCTTTTACCGTTTTAATAGGCAGAGTGAAAGACAAGACAGTGTGAAGAGAATGAGTAAATTTGGAGAAACGGGTGAGGGAGAACGTGAGTCGAGTAGATAAAATAGAGAGTAGATAGATTATGGAAAGTGGATAGAGTAAGTGAATTAGAGTGAGGAAGGCGTTAACTATTAAGTGGGAGCTAAAGAGTAGAGTAAGAGTGGGGAGGGCGAAGGAACTGAATATAGTGAATGAAGAAAGTGAATAGAATACACGCGATAGAGCGAGGAGACGGTGGTGAGATTGGGAAAGATAAGGAGAGGAGGGAGGCAAGATGAGGAAAGCAGTCAGAGTGAGGATAATTAGGGGAGATGACAACATGGGGAGAGTTGACAGAATTTGGTAAGGAAATGAGAGAGAGTAAACCAGATGAGAAGAGGACCGTACGTCGAGTTAGCAGAGAATAGAGTGGAAATAATGATAAGAGGTGAGGGGAATGAGGAGAATAGGCAAGATGAGGAAAAGGAGGAGAAATAAGCTGAGAAGAGTAGATGGAGGATCGTGGGTAGTGGAGAGAGTGGACAGAGTGAGAAGAATGAAAGTAGATAAGTAAGAAAAGTAGGGATCACAGAATGAGGATAGTAAACAAGATGACAAGGTGGGAAGGGTAGAGTTTGATGAGGGTCGGGTAGAATAGACTAGGTGGAGAGAGTTGGTGAATAAGAAGTAACTCTCCACACTGCCTCAGGTGGCCGGTGGCTCGGTGGTAAAGGTGAAGGTCCCTCGCTCCGCCCCACTCCGCTTGTTGCCGCCTTAAAAAAGTACAGGAGTTCCCCGTACTCTCACACCAACAGCCCGTTTTCTTTTATGCTGCGGTTATTTTTCTTGTGGGAGTTTTGGGATTTTGCTTTTGCCCTTCCCCTTTCTCTCTCTCTCTCTCTCTCTCTCACACACACACACACACACACACACACACACACACACACACACACACACACATGATGATTATTATTATTATTTTATTACTATTGTTATTACTGTTATTAACAGCTATTATTAACAGTGGTAATGGTGGTTGTTGCTTTTGCCCTTGTTGTTGGTGTTATTTATTTTCGCTGCCGTTATCTCTGCACTTGTAGTTATTGTTGATAGTATCTGTTCACTACCATCAGCCCAACTCCACTGCAAGCATCCACACCGGTCGCCACCACCACAGACAAACAAACAAACTCTCAAGTACTACTGACCTCTTTAACCCCCTCCCCCCTCCCAGTCAGCTGATCTTGCATGCAGTATCCCATGAGGCAGGCGACTGGGAGTGTGTGATGCTTTATGTTGTTGTTGTTGATTGCATGACCTTTATGTAGGGGACTGGCTGTGATTTGTTCGTTTGTAGAGGAAGGATGGGTGGAGGAATAGAAGGAATGAAGGAAGTCAACGATGGATGGGTGGAAGGAAGGAAGGAGGCACGTTGGAGTGACGGAAGAATGGATGGATAAGTGCAATGAGTGGAGAAAGGAAAGATGGATTGGTAGATGAAAGGAAGAAAGCAAGCAATTTTCAGAAAGCAAGAAAGATAAATATAAGTGACTGAAAAAGGAAGAAACGAATATAAATAAAGAAGTAAACTAGAAATAAAGACTGACTAATTAAGCAAGCGGAAAAAACGAGAATGACGAAAGAAGGCAAGGAAGAAAGCTAAAAATAATGACTGAGTGACTGAAGGAAACAAGCATGATGTGGTGCAATAAGAATGAAGCAATGAGGCAGGCGGGGACGTATGGTGTTTGCTGTCAGTTGCTTTGGCGTGTTTTTCATGGCTGGGGGACTGGATTGGATGTGAAGGAGAGAGAGAGAGAGAGAGAGAGATGAATGGATATGCGAAGGGAAGAAAGGAAAGGTGGATCTGTGCAATGATGAAAAGGAAGGAAGGATTGATGGATAGATAGATGGACGAATGGATACATGGATGGACGGATTATGGAAGGAAGGAAGGAATTTAGGACGGAGTAACAGTGAAGCAATTAAGCAACTGCAGACGTATTTGCTGTCACTTGCTTAGGCCTGTTTTTCTTGCTTGAGGAAACAGGCTTGGATTTGCTCGCCTCTAGACGTGACTTGTCTGGCGGTGACGGGGTGAAGGAAGGAAGGACTGAAGGAAGACAGGAGAGATTGGTAGATAGATGGAAAAAAGGACGGAGGAACTGATCTGGATGCTGAAGGAAGGAACGAAGGAAAGAATGTAGAATGGAATGGCTGACTTGCTTACGACTGAAAAAAAGAAAGGATTGGTTATTTTACATAATGATGGTGGAATGAAGAAAGGAAGGAGGAAAAAATAGATGGAGAAAACAGGAAGGAATGAAAGAAGGAAGGGTATGTGGAGAAAAAGGGAAAGAAGAAGAAATGAAGGAGGGATAGTTGTAATGATCATTTAAATACCTGAAAGATGGAGGAAAAGGAGAAAGGAGGGAGGGGGCAAGGAAGAGAGTACGAAGAGAAGAAAACGAAGGAATGAAGGAAAGAAAGTAGGTAGCCGTGACTAATTAAATCGCTGAAGGACGGAGTGAAGGAAAGAGTGAGTGAGTGCAAGTTGTGAGTAGGTAAAACCAGAAATATTTAGATACAAACATAATAATAATAATAATAATAATAATAATAATAATAATAATAATAATAATATGACGATGATGGTGTGTGTCCTTGAACTAAATATGATGATGCTGGTGACTGGGACTGTGAAGATAATAAAGAGAGATATGCAGGGGATGATAGTTTTGTCTTATTAAATAAATGGTGATATATTAGCGATAATACTGAAATATATTGGTGACATACGATTTTAGTGGTCTGTGTACCATTTCACCACGAGAACGTAATTTGTCCTATTCTTGCAATTTCCTGAGGATCTTATTTACCTTAGGATAGATATGTCTTTTGATCTCATTCAGCATAGGGTAAAATTTTCAAGCTGGAGGATGTACATATAACCTTAATTAATTCCTTTAAGTACGAGACGTCTTTTCTAGCTTAAACAAAGTCGTCTAAGGGTAGCAAGAATAATATAGAAAAAAAAATATCATTCCGTTCAAGGTGATAAGATTGGTATAGACAGTAACGCTGGATACATAACCTCTTCATTCCGAGGGCGTCTTTTATGCAGCTATCGGACGATTTTCCTAAGCTTAGAGCAGCCTAGTAGTGAAGGGTTAATGAAAGGTATATCCAGTCCCTTCACTTCGAAAAGCCTGAGATGAATAATATAATTTGGAGGTAACATTAATGAAAACAAATGGTGGCACTGAAGTGAGAAGGTTAATGATGACAAACAGCGGATGATAATGCTATATAATTGATGATAATAGAACATGCACAATAATCCTGATGCCCCTGTGCAGGTATGCTTAATGATGTAGGTCGTTAGGTATGGAAGAGACATACATGAACTGTATAATTGATGGTGAGAGTGTGAACGGAATGTGAATGATGATGAGGAAGACATGTAAGAACGGTATCTGGTGTTATTGTTGATGCTGATGGGAAGGTAGATTTAATACTGATGAGATACGTATGCAAATTAATATAGTGGTGATGATAATGATGCTCTATAATACTTGATGGCTGTGGATGGAGACTAATTACTACTGAAGGATTAATGGGTTTAGATAATAATATGGATGTTTATGAGTTAGAGGAGTCTAATAATAAGCTCTATATGAGTTAAACGATGACAGATTTTTATTGTTAAAATGCCATTGGTGTTAATGACTTGACAGCTAATACTGTTTACGTAGTTATTATAAAACCAGTGAAGAAAAAGTTCGGTGACTGAAAATAACAGTAATGGTGGTTATTTATTTATTTATTTTTTGCAATAGAGGCCAGCAATAAATAACCCAAGGACAGCATTGACGTAAGCATCAGTAATATCCAGCGATAATACTTCTCTTGAATGGGGGAAAAATTGCAGCGTAAACCTAAATGTCAACAGATATATTTGTAGATAAACAGATATAAAACTCCCTGGGCATGTCATTACCAGTGACTGAGCACCTCTATGAAAAATATTTAAAAATGCATATATCACTAACTCATGTTATTATCCTCAAAGAATTTTAACATAACCTCATATCATAGATGTTTGTGTGTGAATTTTCAGGCATGTGAGGTCTGAGGTCGAGGTCAGAGAAACGAAAATGGAAATATACGGGTCACGAGTGTTAGTCAGGAACCTAGGTTTTGTTCATCCTCCGAGAATTTTGGCACCTCAGGACTCTACATCTCAGGCGTGTGTTAAAAATGTCAGGTCTATAGGGTCATTGATTAGAATAATTAATAATGGAATTGAGGATATGAGAAGGGTATCCAAGTGTTTGTTTATTTCCATCACGTAGGGTGGTAATGGTGAGGGTCTGTTATCAGTTTGGGTGGTTTCTGGGCTACCTGGTTTTCATTTCAGGGGTATCTCGTCTCCCTGGGGCCCGTCCATATCGCCGCCTGTCTCCATACCTGTCCCCTTACCTGACCATATCCTCCCACCTGGCCATATCGATCCACCTGTCCACCTTCCTTTTCCGTATCGCTGCCTGTTTTCTGTCCCAGCTTGGCGCCATACTTGGCGTTATTGGTGGGGATGTGATTGTAAGTCTGTCTGGCTTTGTCTGTCCGCTCGCGATTGTGGCCATTGTGTTAGTGTAATTACCTCTGCCAACGGAGTTGGAGGAGGTTATGTATTCACCCTGTTGTGTGTTTGTCTACAAGATATCTAAAAAAAAGTTAGCGATTGACTTCAATAAATTTTTTTGGCTATATGGGCCAAGAAAGAGTTGATTAAATCTTGGTGACGATCTGAGTTCGAGTTCTGGTTGAGGACTGTTTTTTGTTTGGTTGTCCACAAGATATTTCAAGAAGTTATTGATGAATTTCAGTGATATTCTATATAAGCGTAGGCGGAAGTATATGCCCTGTGAGTACTGTATTCTTGTTTTGCCTGTGTTTATGTGTGGTGACTTAGCCGTCTGTACGTGGGTATAGCAGTGTGTGTCTGTTGGGGTGGGGAGTTATACTTGTCTGTGTGGTTACCTGTCTGTATACTCGATTAAAAAACAACATAGGGTGAAACAGTCTTACACTGCAGACGACGGTTGTTGCATAATGCCCGATGATTTTTCCTCACGAGGGCAGCCCTGCTTTCATGTGGTTGCCATCTATCGCTTGTTTGTGACATTCCCTTCCTAGTATTGTTCTCGTATGCATATTATGATGATCCATTAAGCGTATGTGGACGTTACGAAATATATTGATCTTTTTGGAGATTACTGAACATCTCCAGTGCAATTTTTTTATTTTTTTGTCTTCTATCGCGTAGTGATTATTATTGATATCTAGTTGGGCGTGCCTCTGTGTGTGTGTGTGTGTGTGTGTGTGTGTGTGTGTGTGTGTGTGTGTGTGTGTGTGTGTGTGTCGTATGCTTTTTGTGCGCATCTAGTCTGCATCTCCATATTTGTATGTGTGCCTGTCACTGTTTACATGTTGATTTTCTCTCTCTCTCTCTCTCTCTCTCTCTCTCTCTCTCTCTCTCTCTCTCTCTCTCAAATCCATTGCTTGTTTCTGAATGAGTACTTCAAAATATCCATCTTGGTTCGTCAGAAAGAGAGAGAGAGAGAAACTTGCCTTCCTCACCTACTGCCTTACTTGTCCGTCCACACCGTTACCTTACTCTTGTCCTGCCCCCTTCCTTGCTGCAAAACCTCCCCCGCCTTGCACAAACCTGCCTTGTTGCATGTCCTGGGAAGCTTGTTTTTTTCTTAATGCATTGTCTTGTTTTTCTTACTTTGTTTCATTTTTATACCACGTCTACTGTGTCCTTAAAAAGATCGCTAACCCTCCGTTTTAGCTGAGTTGATGGGTAAGTGTAGTCAGACTGGAGGGTTGGATTAGTAACCAAGGAGACTCATTCCTACGTCATAACTAATGGTCATCGGATTTCTTGCAATCGTAACTTACTATTCATGCTGTGTAAGTGACTCATTTCCGTCAGGTGAGAACAATCCGGCTATAACCAACCTTCCAGAGCGCAGGTTTCCGCTTACATATTTTAATCTGGTTATCTCAAGGCTATTTAACTCAGAGGAGGAAAACACTCACTGAAGGGTTATTGCATAGGGTAGCTTCATTCAGTCCTCCATACGCTTACTCTGTATGTCTTATAATTTTTTTTTTGGTATCTTTATTATCTTGTCCTTACTGTCTTGTCTTTTCTGCACTGCCCTTTAGTCTTTGCCTTGTCTTTCCGTGTTTGTGTGTCTTACTTTTGACTTTCTAACTTTGCCTTTAATGATATATTTTCGTTGCTACTTCTTTCTTCCTTTTATTTCAAATCATATTCCTTATTTTACTTTTTATCTTGCTTTATTTCTATTCACCTTAATATGTCACTCCATGTTTGGCTTTCGTAATTCTTTCCTACTCTTTTTTTTTTTCCTTCCCACTGTAGCCTGGGACTCCCCACACGTGCTCTTCCCTTCCACGCCTACGAATCCTGCATCTTTTTTTGTCTTACGCCTTCCTACACTTGGCTAGCTCTTACACTCCTTGCTTTTCCCACCCATACTACATCCTACACCTAGCCGTCTTACACCTTGTTACTCCTTCCTTCTTACACACCAAACGCACACCCATCCACACCTGTTATACCCTTTCTATACCTGCCAGTTTTACACAACTACCCTTCCCACAACGGCCCTTTCCAAACCTGCCTTTCTTACATCTTCCCCCACTTTACACCCCCCTCCACTCCACAACCACCTTTCACACTACTATTATGTCCCCCCTCCCTCCCCCATCTCCAACTTGACAATAACCCAACTTACTCCCCCTTCCCGTCCCTCTCCCCCCTTTGTTAAACCTGGCCTGCCCACACATCTGCCCGGGGCGCCCACACCGGCAGGCAGGGCAGGGCAAGGCAGGGCATGATGGTGGGGCACTGGGGCGGTACACACTCACATATGGTGCGCTAACTAACGGGAAGGTCACCTGGGTAGCTTTATGTGTGTGTGTGTGTGTGTGTGTGTGTGTGTGTGTGTGTGTGTGTGTGTGTGTGTGTGTGTGTGTGTGTGTGTGTGTGTGTGTTTTGAGGAATAATCGTGATGCAACTGAATTACTAGTAGTGAGCTTTGGTTGTTTCAGATTCTTTAGCAGCGATATTATCAGTTCTCTGTCGTTAGTTTATTCAGCAGTTTTTATAAAGTCATTTAGGTCATCAGTTCGTCGTGTGTCATCATTTTGGCCACTATCATCAACCTGCCCAGTCATCAGAATAATGGCGCCTGGTGACACATGACTAAAAGGCTCAACTCAGCATGATGGACTTGAGTTGCCCTTGGATTCGGAACCCCCAAGTGGAGGTTTAGATCAAGGCCGAGAGAGTAAGGTTGAGGCTTGGAGATTGTGTAAGGCAATCAGAGACGAAAGGTTGATCGCCTTTGGATAATCATCATCGTCATCATCATCACCAGGACGTGTCTTGATATACTTTGGTGGTGTTGTTTTTTTACTATTATGGTCTAACAATGTGCTTCGCCGTTTTTCTTCATAATTGAGAGTAAAAATAGAGGTAGGGAGATGTACTGAGAAGATGGAATATATATAAAACATCGAGATAAACGAAGACGTAAAAGAATATGGGGAAATAAGAGAAAACGAAAGGATTTAAAAAGGTGCAGATGAGAAGGGGAGTAAGAGAAGGAAATAGAATAGGAGAAAAGGAAAAAAGTAAGAAAGTAAGGGAATTAGAGAACTAGAGAGAGAGAGAAAGAAAGAAAGAAAGAAAGAAAGAGAGGGGGGGACTAAGAGTTGGGAGTGGTTGCTGGTGGTGGCATTAATGGGAAACTCTGTGAGATCATTAGATAAGTTTATCCTGTGTTGCAGTCTCTTTCTGTCTCTCTCTGTCTGTCTGTCTGTCTGTCTCTCTCTCTCTCTCACACACACACACACACACACACACACACACACACACACACACACACACACACACACACACACACACACACACACACACACACACACACACACACACACACACACACACACACACACACACACACACACACACACACACACACACACACACACACACACACACACACACACACACGAAATAACGCAAATAAACACAAAAGAAGTAGGAAAAACGTGAATAAATCTCTTGCACTTGTCCTTAGATGAAAAGATTACATAGATTACATAAATGAGAGAGAGAGAGAGAGAGAGAGAGAGAGAGAGAGATGAGGCTGATCATTGCACAGGTGAATACGGATAGATGAACAGATAGGCCAGAAGATGTAGATAGTAAAGAGTGTTGGATAGAATGATGGGATAGATAGACATGAAAGGTCGATAGAGGGACCAGATGTATAGATAGGTTGAAGAGGGATAGATAGATGTTGATGGATAGGTGGATGGGTTAATGGACAGGTAGGTGAATAGGTAGGATAATAAGCAGATAGGTACGAGTATGTGGGTAAATAGGTGGATATTAAAGGAAAAATAAGGCTGGTCTCTTATGGTTGAGAAGGCGATGAAAATGGAGAGAGAGAGAGAGAGAGAGAGAGAGGTAATTAGTTTTGAGATGTGTTACAGGTAGGGGGCTTGATGGATGGACAGCAAGATGAGTGGATGGAATGATGAATGGATGGATGGATGGGTGGATGGATGAGTGGAAGGAAGGGATGGATGGATGGTTGGATGGACAGGTGGATGGTATTTTGGGTAGCAGAGAGAATAGGCGGATGAATTTAAGACCGAACACAAGATGGCTAAGGAGATTTTGTCCTATCCCTCTTAACCACAACTACCACATCCCCAAACGTCCTTCTTCTTGCGATTGTGGTAGTTCTGGTAGCCGGTGAATAGATAGATGAGTTTTAAAGAGTAAGCTAAGGGTGGATAGATATTTTCCTCTTATCCTAACCACAACTAGCGCATCCCCAGCTGTCCTTGCTCTTCAGTGGTGTAGTTGTGGTAGTTTTTATGGGCAGGTGGATGAGGTTTAAAGTCATAGATGGATGTGGATTGTCCTTGCTAAATTATCCCTCTCAGCCACAACTACCACACTCCCAAATGGCCATGCACTGGTGATTGTGGTAGTTGTGGTAATTGTGGTAGTTGCTGTTGACAGGTGGATACATTTCAAAGACCAAAGAAGAGATGGATAAAAAGATACTGTGATATAACTCCCAACCACAATCCCACCCCCATATGTCCTTGCGCTGGCGATTGTGGTAGTTGTGGTTGTAGTTGTGGTGGAATGTTGGTTGGTAGGACCTTGTCATCCCAGAGGCTTCCTTCCTGGTATTGGTGGATATGTGAGAAGAATGGGTAAGCAGTGTGGTACGACAATGGTGATGTGGTAGAACAGTGGCTTGGTAGGGATTTGGTTGGAATGATTGTGTGGTAGGAGCTGTAGTTTGGTAGTGTGGTAGGAGGGTGGTTGAATGGTAGGACTTGTTTTGAGGTTGGGATGTAGGCTAGTTGTGCAGTAGGATAACAATGGTGTCATGGCCTGAGTATGGTAGGAAAGTGGCTGAGTGGTAGGACCGGTGATGTGGTTGGAATGCATTCTGGTAGGACAGTAGTAGTAATGTAGTTTGTGTGGTAGGAAGGAAATGAAGAGGTAGGACTGATAATGTGGTTGGAATGTAGTTTTGTAGGACAGTGGTAGTAATGTTTGTGTGGTAGGAAGGAAATGAAGTGGTAGGACTGGTAATGTGGTTGGAATGCATTTTGGTAGGACAGTGGTGGTATGGTCGTTGGAGTGATGTAGTTGTGTTATTGTTAAGAGCACAAGACCTTCCTAGTTTTAAGATCAGAATAATTCATGTGTCATGTTTTGCCTGACCTTGTGACTCACCCACCACATGACATACATAATACACACACACACACACACACACACACACACACACACACACACACACACACACACACACACACACACACACACACACACACACACACACACACACACACACACACACACACCACATGCAGCATATAACACAACACATAATGCTCATAAAACACAACAGATATGCACATAACATAACGTACACATAACACACATACACACATACATAATACACAGCACCGCATATATAACAACCGACACGATAATTATTACAACACGCTCCACTTCACATAATACTCGCAGCCATGAATCACCAGCAACCTATTCCACTACACAGAACAGTATAAGATGCGCGCAGTACATTACACGGGGCACCATACGACACAGATGGCACAAGCAACAACAAATGGCACGTGACACAGACGAGATAGGCTGTTCCAGGACACGACACAAACACGTAATATAGAACACGTGGGTCCTGAAGACACCTGATGTAAACTAAACTTGACAGAGGACGCATGGCTCATTTGAACGCACACGAACATGCGCACACACGCGCGCGCACACACACACACACACACACACACACACACACACACACACACACACACACACACACACGCACGCACGCACGCACGCACGCACGCACGCACACACACACACACACACACACACACACACACACACACACACACACACACACACACACACACACACACACACACACACACACACACACACACACACACACACACACACACACACACATATGGCGCCACGGAGTCGGGAGTAGCAGTTGCCATCCTACACACACACACCTTCATTCCGATATTTAATTTTCAGAGTCGAAAAAAATAATTAAAAATTTTATCAGTTCATTAGTCTCTCTTTCACAATTTCATCACGGTTCGTCACCAAAATTCAGTTGCAGTCATTACTTTTCACCACACTTCGTACAGTTCACCACATTTTAATCATCACCATTCAGCCCCTTTCATCTCACCACCTCATCACAATTTATCACCACTAATCACAGTTCACCATCGCTCACCACAGGTCATTTTACATCACCACTCACCACAGTTCACCACCATTAGCACACTGATCACCACCACTGACCTCGATACAGCTCTCATCTTCATGCACCACAGTTTAATATCATCATCATTTGCCACTCACCACACTCCATCGCAATCCAGTGTAGTTTACTTAGTTACCATCGTCTGCCACACTCCAGTGTATCATCACCATTAATTCAGTACTACATATCATGTATCGTCATTACTAAGATTCACCGCAAGTCTTTTGTCGTCACGACTCGCCTTATTTCATTTACCATCAACCGTCATCATTATCATTCACCACAGTTAAAATACCACCACTAGCATTCATCACTGTTAACCACTGAGTAGTGGATAACTGTGGTTAACCTCCGTCATTCTCTACGTATCATTTATCACCATCACCACCACCACCACCACCACTACTCATCACAGTGCATTTACTGTATCATGATCATCAGTCACTCACCACTTAGCCATTGTTCATTTTTCAGCATCTCATTTACCACCATTCACCACAGTTCGTGCATTACGGTTCACCACCCCACTACATCTCACCACAGTTTTCCACAGTTCATCGCCACATCACCATCACATTTCACCACATTGCCCATGTCACCACCAACATTCACAACACACTTCTTTCACCGCCACCACACTTGACTAATTCCAAAAATCTTTCCGCCGATTTTTCATGCATTATTTTTCCCGCTGCTTGTGGAGACACCTTTTCTTTACCCGAATTCCGCAATATTGAAAATGTGTAAGATCGATAAAAGAGAAAAAAAAATAGTGGGCATATACAGAAGTTAATTACATAGTTGGAGAAGTTGACATTGAAGATTTTGTATGGAAATAAATTTTTACTTTTCAATAGGCGTATTTTTAGACGTTAATATTTGGCTTAGATATAGACGGTAATTTTGATTCATCCTAAAGGGTAATTTTTGGATGTAATGTATTGTGATTTTTGGATATGATTTAAACGGTAACTTTTTAAATAGATGTTAATTTTGGGATATTGTGTGGGTGGTATTTTTTTTTTTTTTTAACGTTAATATTGGAATTTTTTATTGACGTTAATTTTTTGGATCTTGTATGGAAGCTGATTTGTGGAAGATTCTAAAAATATTAATTGTATAGATATTGACGATGATGATGATGATGATGATAGTGATGATGATGATGAAGAGGAGGAGGAGGAGAAGGAGGAGGAGGGGGGAGGATAATTTAGGGATTATGCATATGTATCTTATTTATATTTTGTATACACGATAACTGCAATATTTGGAGGGGATTGAGTCACTGGGTCGAGGATAATAAGGGTTGTAATTGGATTGTTGCAATAATTGGAATGGATTGCAGTGTTCGTCGTGTTAATGTTTGTATTTATTTATTTTTTTTTTTTTTTGTACGTTCAGAGTTTGATGTGGGTGTTAGTGGTGGTACCAATTATAAGGATAATAACAATAATAATAATAATAATAATAATACATCATCATCATCATCATCATTTTATCCAGCTTAAACGTAAGAATATAATAAGGAGAGGAGAGGAGAGGAGAGAGAATAGGTAAAAGAGAGGATATCGGAAAGATTTGAATCAGTTCACGAAGACCGAGGAGTGTTTTGCCATTTTACTCTTGCCATCTCCTCGCAGTTTTATTAAGCTGAGGGTATTTGTACTAGGATCGTGATATATATATATATATATATATATATATATATATATATATATATATATAGATAGATAGATAGATAGATGGATATAAAATCTTTTCCTTATATCTTCTCCCACGTCTACATAGCTGTGTTATACAGTAAATAGACATAAAATACCCCCTTTAATACTAGTATCCTCTTCGGACCTGAAAAAAGTAATTGGGGACGAGGTGAGTTAGCTAAAAAGGACGTTAACCTTCTCACTACGATGGCGTATTTTGGGTTTTCTTCTTCATATCTCCGGACGGTTTGATTTAGCTGGAGCGTGGCTTTTCGGACGAAGGATGTTCGATCTACTTATCATTAAACCCTTCACTACTAGACCGTTCCTCTGATCTGAACAAAATCCCATAGCAAGGATTAAGTGAGAACGGCGTCATCATACGCAAGAGATTGAAGTCAGCATGCGATGTGTGTGTTGAAATTTTGTGCATCATGTCGAGTCATTTATCGTCATTTGTATACGTCTGCAGAGTCGGAGTATTGTCTGAGATCATTATGTTAACCCTTAATTGGTCGGTACAACTCTTGCATTTTAATCCAGCTGACACCAGACGATTTTATTCAGCTGGGTGTGAGTCATGGGAGATTGTGAGAGATAATAACCAGCCTCTTAATTGGGGGTTGTTTATTTTGCCTCCCCTGAGTCTTTGTGTTGGAGGGAGAGGGAGGGGTGGAGGAGAAGGAGAGGGGAGTGGAGGAAAGAGAAGGAAGACTGAAGGAAGGCTGGAGGGGGTGGAAGAAAGTGACGGAGTAAAGTGAGGGAGAAGAGAAGGAAGGAAAGGGAGTAATGATGCAGAGAGAGAGAGAGAGAGAACGGAGAGAAAGTTCTACCCTGTACCTACCCCAGCATGGTACAGTGAAGAGAAGGAAAAAACTACTGATACATTGTGAAACACTGGGTGAAAACATTAGACACGGGCTGTAAGAAGCGCAGTGGCCTATCGTTCACTGCGGAATTTATCGCTACTTTATTTTTCCCTGCTGTATTCCTGTTTCCTTTCACAGTGTTTTCCTGTTTTGCCGATTGTTTCCTGGTTTGTCTTATTTTTGTGGTTTATTTTTTTCCTGTGCTAATCCGGTTCAGTTTGTTTCAGTTCACCATTTATTTGTAATTTCTCCTTCTTTCCTGGTGTGCTTATTTTTGTTATTGTATATTTTTCTGTTTATTTCGCGCTCTGTTTAATCCAGTGTTTACTATTTGTTTTTTATTTATTTGTTTTTACCCTCGTTAAAATTATTGTAGATTAAAAAAAAATCTTTCAGCTTGGTCATTCTGGGGGGTCTCGAGCTAATTGTTATTATTATTATTATTATAATTATTATCATTACTCCTTTCCCATCTTTGTGTGGGAAATGCGGTCCGGATGATGATGATGGTGATGGTGATGATGATGAGTTCACTACTTGTGGAAAATGCATCACGATTCACCATCTTCTGCATTTCCTTCATTTTTCAGTTTAATTAACTTTTTATCATACTTGTTGAGGAAAATCCGGACGGTATGGGTTTTTGTGCGTTGTATTGCCTTATCTGCTGGAGTGAGTCACGAGTTGAGAGAGAGAGAGAGAGAGAGAGAGAGAGAGAGAGAGTGGTGGTGATAGGGAAGTTATCATTTCGAGGTCGAGAAAATTAAATAGATAGGCAGATAGATAGAACAACAGCCACTGCACAACTTGACAATCAGATTAGTCTTGTAAGAGGGTGGGAATAAATACGAGAGAGAGAGAGAGAGAGAGAGCACTAATGTGAGCCAGTGCGTGAAATAGTGTTCTAGCGTGACAGAACTGTGAGTGAAATAGACAGACGCGTGAAGCTGATAATAAAAACAACTCGGAATTTGTGTGTGTGTGTGTGTGTGTGTGTGTGTGTGTGTGTGTGTGTGTGTGTGTGTGTTTCTATCTATATATTAATCATTAGAATAGTCATATTGCCTAACACACACACACACACACACACACACACACACACACACACACACACACACACACACACACACACACGCTTTGTTTTGTGGTGACATTTTGGAGAGATTGAATTATTCATTTGTGTCTGTCTTTCATTCTTTCCTCTTCCTTCTGCCTGTGGGTGACTCTACACTGAGTGACAAGCCAAATGGTTTCCTGTACACCAGGAAACCATTTACTACGCTGGGTGGTAACCATATAACCAAATTTTGGCGCCTGGTGGTTTAGTTGGTAATTATTACGCTCCAGTCGGCTTGAGCCGATGAAGGTTTATATTCAAGGAGTGGTTGGGGTTGATTGCTCATGTAATGCCACTCAGGGATGAGTGAGGCTGGTCATTCATCTTAAATGTCGGGACCAACTGCTTAGCCCCGGGCTCCTACGCTCCTCATGGGGCAGTGTGGGATTGGATGATGGATGGATGGATTATTCTTATTCATTTATGCATTTATTTATCTTATTTTCTACCGAGTAAGTTTGGGTGATACTGTGTGATTGCTGGATGGAGTGGCTCTTTTATTATGTATGTGTGTATGTGTCCTTTTTATCTGTGTTCGTATGTATCTCAGTCCTTATGTCTGTATCTGTGAAACCGCCCATGTAGCCTACCTTAAATACACTCGGTTAGTGTTATTATTATTATTAGTAGTAGTAGTAGTAGTAGTAGTAGTAGTAATGATAGTGGCAGTAGTGGTGGTGGTGGTGGTATTTCTTTGCTAAAAATTTAATCCTTTTAGCCAGACTTTCCTCCTGAGTTGAATATCATTATCAGTCTGTACTTAAAAAAAGAAGAAGACGGAAATAAAAAACGTCATGCCACTTACAGGACGAAGCAGAAGAATGTAAAGACCGTTCTCTGATAAACGTTAAAACACTACAAACGTTTTCACTAACACATGTGAGTCGTTGAGCATTCTCACACCTGGGTCTAAAAGCTGGTCGAGGTTTTTTTGGCGTGTTGGAATTCCCGATTTTAAGAAGTGGGTTTCTCTGTTTCTTTTTTCGTCGTTTCTCTGTCGTTTCTTTGCTGTTTATTTCTCTTAGTTTTTGTTTTTCCGTTTGCAAGTGTTTCTTTTCGCCTGTTTTTCTATAAGTGTTTGTCATTTTTCATTTCTCGTTTTTCGTTTATTGGTCTGTTTCATATGTTTTTGTTTTTCATTTCCCTTTCCATTGTATGCGCTCACACACACACACACACACACACAAGGAATTATTGTACTCAAAAATATCGTCAATCTTGTCACCTGTATATTAATAAATAGTTTTGGTCAATAATTCCTTTACACGTATTCTATCTCAGTAAACATAAACAAGCTGAAAGACATTTATTTATTTTATTTGTTTATTTATATTTTTGTGGTACGCTTTAGTAAATAGTATTTCGTATTGGCTCCATATTGCTTCACATTGTGCTTTATTTAGTAACCGTCTGCCCCACGGACGCCATCTTCATTCTTGCTGCTTTTGAATGGTCTCTCTCTCTCTCTCTCTCTCTCTCTCTCTCTCTGTTTAGGGAGATAACTTTTGTCACCGTGTTAATAAAGCAGAATAAACTCGTATGGTGGTAGTAATAATAAAATAAAAATATAGGATTTTTGAAGGCTACGTTTAACACATCCAGTTTGATCATTCACTTCTAAACAGAATAGAATTGTCTGGGGAGAGCAAGAATAAAGCATGATTTACGTCCTCGCAGTGAAGGGATGAAATAAGACCTTGGACGAGAGTTTTCTGTGGCTTCGTGTTTCAGAATTTTTACGCACATTGAGAACTGCTGTACTTTTTTCATTTCTCTCTCTTTTTTGTTTTTGTTTTTACTGAATTATTGTTATGGTTTTCGTCAAGATTCATGTTGGGAAGAAGTCAGAATTTGTTTGACCTCTCCCTTGCCCAGTCCCAGAGAGAGAGAGAGAGAGAATGTAATGTTCTGTGTGTTGAGAGAGAGAGAGAGAGAGAGAGAGAGAGAGAATGTAATGTTCTGTGTGTTCTTATTGTAAGTTTATAAAATGTACTAATTATCGCCCTGTTATGCTGCCAGTGATGCAATATAATTAATACTGTGCAAAAATGAGATGCTGATTATATTTCTCTTTCTACAGGTATGTGGCAATAGCAGTGTTCCTTTCACCGGGTCTTCACCCACGCTATCTTAGGTAAGTGTTAAGTGTCAGAGAAGGGAAAAGATTTGATGTTTCTGTGCCTACCGTAAGTTTAGATAATTATGTGGATGCAGTCATATTTGCTTTGTCTTTGGTTACTTTTATCCATATGTGTAAAGCTTGTAATGAAAATATCTCTTACTTCCGGATATATTAAACCTCGTTCTTGTTTTGGGTGATGATTGTAATGCATTTTAAATAATAACTAATGCATCAGTGACGGGAAAAATGGTTATGTCTACCCACTAGAGATTGGTTTTCTGTGATGGAGCGTTGTAGAAAATGGGGCGAATTATAGCGGTAACTGAACTGCTTTGGAGCACCTCCCCCCCCCCCTCCTCAGTGTAGAGACTCTACACTGTGCCCTCCTCCTACTGCCGCCATCTGTCGCAGCTTTTATCCTTAATGCGTAACCGTTATATCCTATTATTTGTTGTTGTTTGGAAGTGCGGTACGCGTGAGGAGTAAACAGGAAGAGTGAGGAGGACTGCAGGAGTCAGCAGATGGCGCGCGAGTGTGACCACCCAGCAGGGGGGGTTAAAAAAAAAAAAAAAAAAAACTGCTATGCTGCTGTGTTGATGACAGCAGTAGGGAGAGAAGGGGATGTGGATGACTAGGAGGGAGGGAGGGAGGAATGAATGAGGTGATGGAGAGTGGGGTAGATGGGAGAAAAAGGGGGGAAGTAGAGGAGGCAGAGGGAAAGGGGGAGAAAGGAAGGTGAGAGTAAAGAATAAAAAACCAATGGAAGGACGCATTGGAAGGAGAAAAGGTGTGTGTGTGTAGTGTGTATATATATATATATATATATATATATATATATATATATATATCAGAGAGAGAGAGCGTGGTCAAAAGTCGGCGTGAATTCAACAGATGCACAGTTCACAGTCAACAAGCAATTAGATAAGGTAGCGTAGTAAGCAGCTCAGCAGGCAGATAGTAGTTAGTCACCTCTGGACAGCAACCACCAGGTGTTCAGCAGGTATAATTAAGTTATTGGAACACCAGGTAACGTACTGAGGCTCATTTTGTATTGGCGTGCACGAGGCAGGGCGACTTGTAGTAACGGGCTAAGGATTGGTGATGATGATGATGATGGTGATGATGATAATGATGGATTTTTTTTTTTTTTCCTGTAACCTGGGTGAACTCTGGTTCTGAATATCTGACATACCCCGTAGCTTGTATGAAAGTGTCGAATGTGTCAATAGCAGGGGGGGGGGGAGGTGAATTCTGTAACGGGGCTTATTTCTAACTTCTTCTCTGATAGAGGTTTGGCGTAATCAGAATAAACTTTGCTGGTGGTAAGAAAACGTAATTAGAAGACATCGTAGGTGGGATGTAAAATAAGGATGGAAGACAGCAATCGACAGGATCCCGTGCAAGCCAACGTAATGTATAACTGAAACTGCAGTTCTAAAATACATTACTGGGAAGATTGCCACACCACCACCTTTTTATTTGAGTCATACCACCACCTTTTTATTTCACTTAAGATTCCACAGGACTAAGGAAAATTCCAATCATTAAGGAGTTGAAATTTCTCGGTTAGTCTTTGGAATGCTTGAAGTTTCTTTAGTGTCATACAATCGTCGGGAGTTACCCAAAGTGAAATAGCCGTGTTGCGTTCTTGGAAGCGAGAGGGTTAATTACTATAGGTCATTGGAAAGAGATGGTAATGCATAAGTGATTGTTAGCAGTTCTCAGGTAATTTAATCTCTTCACCCCGAGAACGTTATTTATGTTGCATTCTTGCTGCTACCAGGAATTTTATTCGGCTTATTAGAGCACCATTGCAGTGAAGGAGCTAATGAAGACTGTATGTTAACCCCTCCACATCGAAATGTCTCACCGAAAAACGTAACAGAATCGTCTAGAAACAGCACAGAAAATATTGTTAAAAAGTCTGTATTGAAAAAGTTGAAATTGTATTAAGGGGATTGCAACCAGTTATTGTAAAGATAATAGGTAGATTACTGTGTGGTTTATAAGTAGGTCGGTAGTAATAAGTAGACAGACTGACATTATGAACAGTTTTGACATCTTTTACCATGACTTCATTTATTCCTTCCCCTTTTTTCTCTTTTTTTTTTTTTTTTTTTTTTCCTTCACTCGTTGTTTCAGCTAAAATTAGACCCCTGAGGGTATTGGGTTTAGAAGCAATAGTGGGTTTAGAAGCAATCTCAGTTCAGCAGGTACATAATGGCCAGGTCAACAGCCAACACTTGTAAATAAATAGCAGGTAGGCAGTCAGATGGTATTAAATGAGCAGGTACCGAGTGAGTTTGCAGTACTTAGGAGGTCACCAGTACTGGGGGGAGGGGGAGAAGTGAGCAGGGAGGGGATGGCATGTCCAGGAGAGGAAGAGGAGGAGGAGGGAGGGGAGGATGTCAGGGAGGGAGTAGTGATGGGGAGCGGGGGTGTCCAGTAGGGGATTGGATGGGGGAAATCTAGGAAGGGGTTAGTAAGGGGGAGAGGTGGGGGCATGTCCAAGAGGAGGGGGGGGTGTCCAGGAAGGGGGTGTGGGGGGAATTGTCTCTTCACCTGCTCGCCTTTTTTGTCGCAGTGTGAAAGTCGCCTGACCTCTCTCTCTCTCTCTCTCTCTCTCTCTCTCTCTCTCTCTCTCTCTCTATCTATCTATCTATCTATCTATCTATCCTTGTCAGTCTTATAAATTACTAAGAAACCCTTATTTTTATAAATGTTCAAAAAAAATATATATATATATATATATACTATCAGTTTAAGAGTATCACCTGTATCAGAGAATGAAGGGAGCAAGATCCAGAACGAGGTGGGAGGGTAGAGTGGAGGGGGACATGAGGGAATGCGGCGTGGAGTGGCAGGGGGGAGGGGTGGGGGGAGGAGAGAGAGAGAGAGGGGGAATGGCAAGAATTTTTATGGAGGCCACCCTGGATCAATTTTGGGATTAGGCGTCTGGCTGAAGATAGATAGATAGGCAAATTGATAGATAAATGGATAAAGAAAGACATAGTTTAGATAGATTTTTTCATGGAAGTAGGAAAGAACCAAAGGCTATAAGATACGGTAGATAGGTAGATAAAGAGAGATTAAGAGATAGATGCGACCGATAGATGAGCACGTACAGTAGACAGATATGATGTTAAAGATTAGTATATGTGTGAAGTAATCAGGTACTTATTTTAATGAAGAATAAATGAATGGTGTTCAGAAAAAAAATTGTTAAGCATAATGTACAGTAAACCACTTTAGTCTTGGCTTGACGATAGGTGGATAGATAGATAGACAGGTAGTATTTTACCGTTATGTTTTTCATATTATAGTATAATTAATACTGTTCACTGACGGTAATGAAGTGTTGGATTGAACGAAAGGAAAATAGTAGAAGATAAATACACAGACGAAGCTACTGTCCCGTTGTGTGTGTGTGTGTGTGTGTGTGTGTGTGTGTGTGTGTGTGCTTCCGTGTGTGCTTGCGTGCATGAGTGCGTGTGTGTTTGTGCGTGCATGCATGTTAATGTGGGGGGGGGGGTGTTGCATATTGTGTGTTGTCCGAGTTAATAGGGGGAGGGGCAAGGCCGAGGGAGGTGATGGAGAGGGAAAGGTGAGGAAGGTTGTTGGAGAGAAAAAGGAAGAAGAAAAAGAGAAATGGGGAGGTAAAGTAAAATTATTAGAGAAGTAATAGGGAAGTTGGGGATAGGGGATAGCGTGAGGAAGGAGATGAGAGAAAATTATTTAGGGGAAAAGAGTAGAAGGGAACGGGGAAATGAAGGGAAAGGGGGATAGAAGATTGGAGTTGGGGAAGCTAGGAGGGAAAACAAGGGCGAGGAGAAAAGGGATTGAAGGGGAAGGGAAAAGGGAGGAGTGAGAGGAAAGGTAAAGGGTGGGGAAAGAGGGGGAGGGAGAGGGCACCATTATAGTTTGTTTAATCTTGGCTGCAATCACCACCACCTCACGTTCACCCTATTTTCCCTCCCCCTTCCCCCTCTCCTCTCCTCTCCTCTACCTCTTCCTACCCCCCTCCCTCACTACTCCCCTTTGCCTTGCACCCTCCCCCACTCTCACACTACTCCTTCCCCCTCATTACTGCCTTTCTTCCCTACCCTACCCCACTCTGTCTCTACTTGCTACTTCTCTTCGTGCTGCCAACCTCCTCCCCCTTCTTCCAACTCCCTTTCCCCTCCATTTTCCCTTCTCCCTCCCCCTTCTTCCAACTCCCTTTCCCCTCCATTTTCCCTTCTCCCTCCCCCTTCTTCCAACTCCCTTTCCCCTCCATTTTCCCTTCTCCCTCCCTCTTTCTCCTTACTCCTTCCCTCTACATCCTCTTCCCTCTTCCTTCCCTTCTCCCTCTCCTTGTAGGTACTCCCTCCCTTATCTTCTCCCCCCTCCACTCTTCCCCCTGCCCCCATCTCTTTCTCCTCCCTCACATCATTCCTCACCATATACCTTAATGTGATAAGCTTGCCAAGTATACAACACCCACTCAAGATAATAATATGGAAAAAAATAATGTGGATGTTCAGGTAAAAAAAAAACATGTTGATCAAATATTTAAAAAAACAAGAATATTCGTAAATAATGATGAATATATGAGGGTAATGTACAGGTTAAAGTGATGAAGAGAAGAGATGCATTTAATTCTCTGTTTCATTAGAAATATTATCACCATTATTCCAGCTCTCATTAACCTTGCTACTGTCACCGCCCTGTCATTTATTTTCATTATTAATATTATTGTTATTATTATTATTATTATTATTATTATTATTATTATTATTATTATTACAAGCATTAGATTGATACAAACACCATTATCATTTTTCTCAGAAGAGTTTCTAAATACACTTCCTCTCCCTCCGTTTTCTTTCCTTCATCCGTTTTCTTATCCCACCCCCCTCACTTCCCTCTCACTTTCTGTCCTTCATTCACTCATTCTGATCCCATTCTCTCTCTTTTTCTCTCCTCCTTCCTTCCCAACCCTCTAGTCCCTCCCTCCTTGCTCCTGCCTACTCCCCTCTTGCTCCCCCCTCCATCCCCCCCGCTCCACTAAGGCAGACTGAGGTAACTTCCACTGACCTCCGCCCTTACTGTTACCTCACCTCGCTCTTTACTCCTCCACCTCCTTCCTCTAGGCCTCCACCCAGCCTATTTCTTTTCTCCACTCTTTTTTCGTTCCTTCCACCTCCCTATTTTCCGTCCTCCCGTCTCCTTTTTTCATTCACTGCTGTCCCTTTCTCTTCCCTTCTTTATCTCATGTTTCCTACCTCTGCCTTGTAGCCCTTCATCCTCTCCTTTTCCTTCCTTTTTATTCCTTTCTTCCTTCCCTCTTTTTCCTCACCGTACTCCCTGCTTTCACTTTCCTACTCCCCTCCTTATCTCAACTTTCCCACCTCCGCGTTCTTAAGTCCTGCACCTTCTCTCTGAATGGCATCCCTCCTGTTTCACCCTTTCTTTTTCCTTCCTTTTTTTCCCCATCCTTCCATCTTTTTTTTTAATCTCATCCCTCCTTTTTTATCGGTCTTTCCTACCTTCTCCCATTCTCTCTCCCTTCCTATTCTTTCTTCCTACCCCCTCATTTTGTTCATGCTTAACTCTTCTATTTCCTCATCTGTCCTACTCATTACTTCATCCATCTTCTCCCTTTTCCTACCTCCCTATTTTCTTCCTTCACTCTCTATCTTTCCTCTTTCATTTTCCTTCCCATTCCTCCTCCCTGCCCTACTCCTTACTTCATCCATCCTCTGCTCTTTCTTCTTACCTCCCCACTTTCTTCCTCCATTATTTCTCCCTCTCCTCCTCCATTCTCTCTCCCTTTACTCCTTCCTGCCTCCGCCCTCGCTGTTGCATCATCTCGACCTTTACTCTGCACCTCCTCGATAGGCCTTCCTCTTTCCTCCCGCTCTCTCTCTATCTCTTCTCTCCTCTCTTCTCTTCACCTCTTCTCCTCCCTTCTACTTATTCACCTTTTCCTTATTCTTCTTTCTTTCCTTCTCTCCTCCATCCCACATACTCTTATCTTCTTCATCACCCACATTTTTTCCCCACATCCTGTCTTTGACCTGGTCTCATTCTTCTTTCCTGCCTCTTCTCTCCCATCTTTCCTGTCTCCTCTCTTTCTTCTTTCCTGCCTCCTCTCTTCCTTCATTTGTACTTCCTTTCATCCTCTGTTCTGTTAAGCTTCTTCCGAACCTCTTTCCTTACTTCCTTTATCATACCTCCTCTTTTCCTCTTTCCCGTCTCTTCACATTCTTCTCATCTTCCTCCCTGTCTCCTTTACTTCCGTCCTCCTCATCTCCTGATATCCCTTCCATCCAGCCTACCCCCTCACTTACCTTGCTCCTTACAATGCATGTCCTCCATATCCGTCCTCCTTTTCCCACCTTCTCACCTCCTTCAACATTTTTTTCCTTTCCTCAATACTTTTTCTTTTACTTTTCTTTTTTCTACCTTCGCTCTTCTTTTATTTCCCTCCTTTCTACTTTTTTTTTGTTTACTCTCTCTCCCTATCAAAGAGGTTTGGTTGTATATATATATATATATATATTTTTTTTTAATGTAAAGGTTGCCATTATTATTATTACCTCGTGTCTTCCCCCTTCCTTGCTTATTCATCATTCCCCCTTTCTTTCATTTTCTTCCTCATTAGGGCTCTTAATTTCTTCCTTCTTTCTTCCTTGCGTTCCTTCCTTTTCCATGTGAAAAAAGAGGGAAAAAAGTAGAGTTGTTGCGATTTGTTCAAAGAGAGAGAGAGAGAGAGAGAGAACCTTTAATCAGTAACTGTTATCTTTTAGTGTTTGGTGCCTATCAGGTGGATTAACTTTCTCTGATTTTCTCTTATCAAGCCCTTTAACCTTATAAACTCTCACTCTCTCTCTCTCTCTCTCTCTCTCTCTCTCTCTCTCTCTCTCTCTCTCTCTCTCTCTCACACACACACACACACACACACACACACACACACACACACACCAGATGCCAGTTCACCGGGATCACTATTACGCAACCCCGATTGATGTAAATGTGGGCTAAATACGGGTTGCGCTGCCGATGTTGACATATGACACACACTACCATCCTCCCTCCCATCACTACCATTGTCTTCACGCTACCATTGTCACTACCAGGACTACCATTATTTCTTTTTCTCACAAGCATTTTTTTTTTAACTTTATTTCACTTATATATATGTTCCTACTCGATCTTTTCTCTGTTTCTTGTTACTGATGCTTCTGTCATTAGTTACGTATTTCTTATTTATTTTTTTACTTTATTTTATTTTTTTAATTCTTATCCCTCTATCTTGAATGCTGAGTTAGGACATCAGATTTTCACTAGAATGTGCTGCTGTTCAGAATTAGCCTTTGTGCTGTGGAAAGAATGCAGAGTTGTGGCATTTATTCATTTATTTATTTGGTCGCCGAGCTACGTAAAATAATGTACAAAATAACGAAAATCTGGTCCAAGGTAATGTGAAAAAGTTGGTACACTGCCACCATCACAAGCAGACACCCCCACCACCAGCCACCACAAATGGCATACCCACCTGTACTACTACCACTACTGTTACTACTTATACAACCAATACCAGTACCACCAGTATAATCAGAGTAACCTGTTCTATCAGCTCTCTCTCTCTCTCTCTCTCTCTCTCTCTCTCTCTCTCTCTCTCTCTCTCTCTCTCATTTCTCTCTTTTTCCTTTCCTTTCATTGTAATTACCTTAATCTTGCAATTAAAGTTATTATTGCAACAAACTAAGCGTAGCTTACCTCTCTCTCGTCTTCTCTTGCCCTCAGTACATGTTTATGGATCATATATTCTTTCTGTAAGAAGGAAAGTAGTTGATAATGCAAATTGGATTGTGAGTGGAGGGAGATATAGGAGAAGAGAGTAAGAAGGACCACAGTGGAAGTAAGGGAAGACAGAGGGAGGAGGAAGCATGAATACAAGAGAGAAAGGGAGAGAAGATGAAGGAGAATATGCTGGAAGAAGAAGAGGAGGAGGAGGAGGAGGCTACAGATAAGAAAGGAGTAGATGAGAGAGGGAGTGAAAAATAATATCAAAGGAGGTGGAGAGGAGGCAGACAAAGAATTAGAAGAGGAAGGAGGATAGAGATAGAAAGAAGAGGAGGACGTGATGATTTCTATTTACGTAAGTGATCTGAAGGCCTGTGTTTAAATAATGAGGGGTGTAGCCTGAATAAAGTTACCTCCCTCCCCCTCTCTCTCTCTCTCTCTCTCTCTCTCTCTCTCTCTCCAAAATAATCGAAGAGAATGAATATAGTGATTAGTTTAACTCCCTTTCTTTGTTTATTTGTTTGTGTATGGAGTGAAGCATCATTTTACCTTCACCAGAATTTCCATGTTGAGTTCAGGTTTGTGTAAAAGTGAGTAGATGAATAAAAACGAAAAGAGAAAATTAGGAAGAATTATAAGTTGACAGAGAGAGAGAGAGAGAGAGAGAAAGAGAGAGAGAGAGAGTAATGTGTATCCTGGCCCACGTATGCTTTATGTATGTTTGTATTTATTAGTATCACTGTAGGGTGGGAGTGTAAATGTAACAGAGGCAATGGTGGTTGGTCCCGCAGGCAGTATTGCACAGGACGACACACCCCATATACCGCTACGAGAGAGAGAGAGAGACGGAAGGGGGGTTGGGGGAGTTTGGGAAGGATGTTAGGATGTGACTGTAAGAAAAGAGGTGAAGGTAAAAGAGGGGGTATGTTGAAGAAGGAAAAGAAAATGGATAATGTGAGGGAAGAGGTATGAATTTGATAGGATGAATAGGAAGAGGTAGGGAATTGAGGAAGAGCAGAAAGAGAGCATGGAAGAGGAAGAGGGAGGAAAGAAAGAATGGATTACAATGAAAAGCAAGCAGCTATAGACCTGGTATTCCTTCCAAGTCTGTTTGTAGTAGGGTAGGTTACAATATTCTAAATCACAGGGAAAGATATTAAAGGAAAAGAGAAAGAGAAGGTAGAAGAAGATAGGAAGAGGTTGGGAGGTGGGAGAGAGGAGGAGAAAAAGCCTATGGAGGAAGAGGAGGAAGGAAAATGGGAAGGGAGATGATGGTATAGACAGGACAAAGATGGGTTGGATGTTTGGGGAAGAAAGAAAGGACATGGAGGAACAGGAGGTAGGAAGAAAACAGGATAGGTAGAGAAGAAAAAATGGAGAGGAATGGATATAGAGGGAGGAAGAGGGGAGAAAGAAAGGAGGAAGGATTACAATGGAAAAAGATGAACTTGGCTATAAAATAAAAATAATGATGAAGAAGGAAGGAAGAGGATATAGGGGTGGGGGAAGAGAGGAAGGGGAAGGGACCTAGCTATCACCCAGCCACTGAGCCTGCCAAGCTGATTCCGGAGTCAGTGTTCCTCAAGGCAGCGTAAGGGGTGGATGTGCCGGCTCTCCCCTCCCACCTGCCTCCTCACGTGTACCTGCCTCTCTATCTCTGCCTTACCTGTGCCTCGCCTGGAATACCCTAATTAACACACCTGCCGCCGCCACATGACCGCCCTCTGAGAAAAAAAGGGTGATTGAGGTTACTGAGGAAAGATAAATAGGTGAATTGATGTTTGCCAAGATTCTCTCTTACAATTGACGGAACGACTTCTTGGGCTGATTATGTAAAAGCTTTTAAAGGGGAGGGTGTGGTCTGGCCTAGTGTGTGTGTGTGTAATTGCCAGTGCCTGTCTGTGCGTAGTGTCGAGTGATTGTGCGTAAACTTGTATACTTGTATGTTTCGTAGTGTCAGTGGATGTGTGTTTGGCAGTTTAAAGTAATGAAAACGATAGAATTACGAAGTTATGGGTGCATATGTAGGGTACTCAAGGTGTAGGTTTCTCGATGTCTTATGTAATTGGAAGTGTAGGAACTGTGAGCGAAGAGGAAAACTAGACACAGAAAAGAGAATTTGGAATAGAAATATGGGTGACTAATGAAAAGATAGGAAAAAATAACTAGGAAAAAAAAGTTTAAGAAAAGTGACACTAACGCAAAGGAAAATTAATTAGGAAAAGGTATGAGAAGTAGAGAGAGATTCATGGAAAAGAAAATACTGAAGGACAAAAGAGGACACAAAAAGACAAGTAAATAACCATGGAAAGTGACAAAAAAATAAAGAGAGAACGGAAAGGGACAAAACTGGGACAGCGAATAAGTTTTTAAAAATAAGTGCAGTAACAGAAGTAAAGAGGACGTGAGAAAGGACAAAAATTGGGTGATTGAATGAAATGTAAAAACAAAAATGATGGTAAATATAGAAAGTGAAAAGAAAGGGCACGTGAAAAGGGGGAGTGAGCAAAATAAGATTAAAATATAGTGACAAAGAAGGACGCAAAAAAAAAAAAAAAGGATTAGGAAAGAGAGACAGTGAATGAGAACGTTAAAAAAAAAGTGAAAAATCTGTGACAGGAATATACGGCGTAAAAAAGGGACAGAAAATGGAGACAAGACATAGTTTAAAAAATGTTAATCAAGGACCGTAGAGATGGGTGAGTCAAGGGGGCGTGTGGGAGGAGAGACAAGTGGCACTCTAGGTCCCCCTTCAGTCCATCTTGACATGCTCTCCTCCCCCTTCACCCTCCCCCTTAGCACCCTACTTGACCTGTCTCCTCCCCAATCCTCCTCCCACTCCATCCAGCGTTATGTCACACTCTAGGTCAAGACGCGGTGAAAAACGGAACTGGGCCAAGGGAATTGGAGAGGATAATATTTGGACAGGAGAGGACTTGGGGAGAGTGGGCAAGTGGGATTGGACAGAGAGGGCAGTGGAATTGGACAGAGAGGACAGTGGGCTTGGACAGGGTGGGCAGTTTGACAGGAGACAGACATTAATTGGACAGCCAGCACTGAGATAGGATAACGTGGAATTTGGGGAGATAAAGACAACTGAATTTGAGCACTGTGTTATTTACTCCGCGAGAGGACTTAAAGAGTTTAGTTTTTACGTGGAATAAACTGTGGATTAGAAATAAGTAGCCAGCGTTTGGGTAGAGATAATTAGAGCTGATATTAAAAAGAGAATTGGAGACAGCTTGGAAAACATGAGCTAGCTTTTCTCCTCATAGGCTTAATTATGATGGTGCGTCAGGGAAAAATGTATATAGGTAAACGGATATTTAGATAAGACTAGATAGCACAAGATACTGAAATCCTCGTAAGACACATAGAGCTAAGACATTTCTGTTTTGCGAGTGAATAGATTGGAAGTGTATAGATTAGGAGTGTGAGTTAAGATATATACACTACACCTATATGAAAACTGAACGGTAAACAGCGAATTTACGGTACACTGTATGTGGCTGTAAGTTATGGCGTTGTGAAATTGAACACTAAAAAATAGAACAGTATGGTACAGAGTGTGTAAACCTGAATATGAGGCTGAACACTGCAAAATAAAGCTGCGATACATCCAGCTGTAAATCATGACTCTGTGAAGCTGATTACTTTAAAATGATAAAGTACGGTACAGCATGTGGAATATAAATAGGGAATATGAAACAGTACATTGTGTGACTCAGAAAATGATAGTGTGAAAGTGAACCGTGAAATACGAAACAGTAGCTCCGTTGTATGAAGCTGTGAATTTCTGGTATATTGTGAAACTGAACCATTGACAGCGAGAATGTGACGCTGTAAATTTGTGGAGTATTGTGAAACTGAGCAATATAGAATGAAACAGTACGTGGTTAGTGATGCGTGAGAAAACATACACTCCAGCTGGACGGGGGTGGAACGTTAATTAAGCTGGTTGTAAATGGATCAAGGAATGTATGTTGGTATTTAAGTAGTGGTGGAAGAAACAGAGTAGGTGTGGGAGGTGTGGAAAGAGTGAGACGTGCTGTGGAGAAAGGAAGAGGACACTATGGTTATGTGTACGAGTTTGTGTGTGTGTGTGTGTGTGTGTGTGTGTGTGTGTGCGCAGAATCTTTTACATGTGTGAGTATGAGAACACATACAACGACACTCCGTATGAGAAGTTGTGTGTACTAATGTATGTGTGTGTGTGTGTGTGTGTGTGTGTGTGTGTGTGTGTGTGTGTGTACAGAATCTTTTACATGTGTGATCAAAACACAAACAATGACAGACGAAAAATGTATGCCAAACAGTTTTCGGCGACCAGCAATGACTCCACACTGTTGCCATTGTGGATGTACCTAAACGTCGATGAATACGCTATTGTTAGTTTCCCAGTCATGAGTGAGCACAGTAAACCCTTGTTATTTGTCGCCTTTTGTTGACGCGCCTTACTGCTGTTAACCCCTTCAAAACGATTACCTCTTTTTGTAGTTTATCCTTGTTGTTGCCCGATTTGCTTCTTATTCAGCCTAGGAGAGCCCCCTGGTAGTCGAAGGGTTAATGAAGGGTGTATATACAACGGCTACAGTCTGAATAAATTGAATAAAATTGTTTGGTGGTAGCAAGATTATAACTAAAATTAAACGTCATCATTAGCATACTGAAGTGAAGTCCACAGTTTTAATTTCAGAAAAAAAAAAATGTAGCTGAAAGTGCCAGTCTTCCCCCAATTTACAGTATTAGTTATATAGAACAGGTTTTAATGCTTTGAATACATATCCCTGATTTGTGAGGATTGTCTTTGTGTTGAGGGAGAAAATGGATGCGTGAGAGGGTGGAGGGAAAGGGAAAGGGAGAAGGGGTGTGGACTCCAAATTTTTTAAATGCTTGTTTCTTATAGGGGATGTGTTCTGATCATTTTGTTGTCGCTGCTCCAGAAGATTTTATTCGGGCAGGAGAGGATACTTTCTTAAGCTGAATAAGACAGTATGGTAGTTGCAAGTGTTGGTTTATAAAGACGTAATAATAGTGAAGAGGTTTTTAAAAAGTATTGTGAGGAATGCTCCCGTGTTGAGTGAAAGTGACTGAATGAGTGAGAGTGTGCGAGTGAGTGGGAGGATAAGGCCTGCTACATTGTGTGAGTGCGTGATTGAGTGTGGGAGTGTATGGGGGAACGAGTTTGGGCATGAGTTGCGTAATTAAAAGAAAGTATAATAAAGACTACCCATATATTGAGTGAGTGTGGGAGGGTAAGGCGTGTACGATGAGTGAGTGAGTGGAAGGGTAAGAAGTGGTATGGGTTCTAAGTTGAGCAATTAAAAGAAAGTATGAATATTCAGGAGAGGATGATGAGTTCCGCCCTGCCTAGGTCATAGCCCTCATACCTCATACCCCTACCATCTCTTGCCATTCACTCCTACCCACACCTTATCTCACTCCCATCTCAAACCCCTCACTCCCTTCCCAACCATCACCCCTTCTACATCATTCATCTCTCAGCCTCACCCCCTACACACATCCACCATTTCTCTCTTCAGACACAACTCTCATCTTCTAGCCCTCATCTCTCTCACAGTCCCAACCCTCTTCTTATGAACTTCTATATTCCATACCTCACCTCTCACCCTAGTCTTTCAGCCTTCGTCGACCATCAGGCTCGTCTCTCACTTTTCACTTCGGTCGTCATCTTTACATCTCCCTCCTCCCCCCTGCTACATAAACACCTCACCTCACAGCTTCCAGTCCTAATCTTCACCTGCTACCCCCAGCCCTCACATCAGTCAGTATCCTCACCACGTAGACATTTAAATCTTCTCTCCAGCCGCCTACCCTTTGTCGTGCAACCTTTTAACTTTCTGCTAATTCTTTTAATCCTCATCCCTCCACTCATCCTTTCAGTCCTCACTACTCCCTTCCTCGTCCTTCCAATCCCCATTCCCCTAGATTTCATCCATCTAATCCTCCTCCCTCCAGTCCTAATTCTTCCAATCCACATCCCGCCAAAGTTATCTTCCAGTCCTCATCCCTTCAAAGTTTTCTCCTCCAATCCTCATCCTTCCATATATCATCTTTCCCATTCCCATTCCTCTGGATTTCTTCCTTCTAGTCCCCATTCCTCCAGTTCATAACCTTCCATCCTTTTCCGTCATTCCATCTGTCCTCATCCAGCCAAGCTTCATCCTTCCAGCCCTTTAACCTTCAGTCTTCATCCTTCAGAGCATCCTTCCAGGCATCAATTATTCAGCCTTCACGCTTCCAGTCTTCCTCCTTCAGTTTAGCAACTTTCCAGGTTTTAGCCAGCCGGGCCTAAACCCTTCCCCACCTCTTTATACTCCTCCTCCATCCTGTCTCTCATTCTCATCTCTTTCTCACCCCCTCAGGCCTTTTCTCCTATCATTCTTCCTTTCTCCCTTGTCATCGTCCCCATTCGTGTATTATCATCCTTTTCTCCCCTCTTTATCTCCTTCCCATCTCCTCTCCTTCTCCTCTTCCTCCTCTCTCTCTTCTCTACCTGTTCCGTTTTCTCAGTTCTTATTTACATTCTTTTTCTCTCCTCCTGTCTCCTCCTACACCTCCCCCCTCTCCCTTGTTTTTTCTTCCTCCACTACCTTGCAACAACCTTCAGGCCCCACTTCTTGCCTGCCAGCCTTGATTCCTGCTTTATGTCTCTCTCTCTCTCTCTCTCTCTCTCTCTCTCTCTCTCTCTCTCTCTCTCTCTCTCTCTCTCTCTGTTTATGTCTTTCTATTCAGCTCTGTATATTTTGCACACCGGATCAGATGTTCTTTTTCGACAACATTTTCTTTTCATTCCATCTTTTCTTCATCTCTTCACTTCACTCTTCTCACAGAACATCCCCCATCCATCCATCCATCCATCCATCCATCTGTCTTTTCCTCACTCCACACCCCGTTAACCATAGGGGACAAAAGTTCGCCTTATATTTCACCTCATCCGCTTCTGGCATCCCTGTACTAAATAAATATCCTTAAGCAGAGAGAGGCCTAGTATGCTTGCCCATAGGTGACTCTTATATTTTGAGTCACTGAGGAAAGTAATGGATATGCGAAGGTGAGAAGTAAATGCAGTGAAATAGCAGGGGAGAGAGAGAGAGAGAGAGAGAGAGAGAGAGAGAGAGAGGGAGAGAGAGAGAGAGAGAGAGAGAGAGACTGTGACCTATCGTGACCTGAGAGGAGAGGGGTGAGAGAAAGGGGTGAAGGGACGTTTATTAGGGTACCATAATACACTTCTCCCGCCTATAGCCTTCTCTCTCTCTCTCTCTCTCTCTCTCTCTCTCTCTCTCTCTCTCTCTCTCTCTCTCTCTCTCTCTCTCTCTCTCTCTCTCTCTCTCTCTCTCTCTCTCTCTCACACACACACACACACACACACACACACACACACACACACACACACACACACACACACACACATTTACGTATATGAATCGATTATGCTTTGCTCATCTACTTATTTTAACTCTGTCTATATGGCTCTACCTATCTCCCTGCATGTGTTCTTTCTTTTTGTGTTATTGACTGTTTCCTCCTCTTCCTCCTCCTCCTCCTCCTCCTCTTCCTCCTTCTTCTCGATCAGTGTCATCATACGACTGAGTAATTACGACTGTTAACCTTTCCTCTGTTCCTCGTCACCTTAATGTGTGGATTGTAGCCGGGAATGTCAGAGGCGTGAGTGATGAGTGAATGGGTGTATGTAGGGCTCATTTCACTGCGCATTCTGTTAAAACCTACACATCTTTCATCTTAACTTGGCACAGATTTTCGTCCATTTTGCTGCTTAGCTCGTGTAGATTAGTGGATGAATAAGACAAACTGTGTGATTATTTTAATGATGACGAAAGTGGTTGTGGTGGTGGTGGTGGCGATGATGATGATGATGATGATGATGATGATGATATTGTTGATTCTTTAATGGTGATCATAAGCTTACCATTTGCCACAGAATTTAGGTATATAATGTAAACGGATGACACCCAGACTGTTGGTGAATTTATAGACTGGTAATTGTGACAGTTGAAATAGATTTCTGCAGATGATGTGTTGAGATTTTATAATCGCCAGTACGTAAAAAATGATAAAGCGATGCCTGGCCCAAGTGTTGATTGACAAGTGCTAAGTTGCGATTGATGGTGGGTAAGGTGATTGATGTTGTGACCCGTTGATGATAGAAAATTAAGTGGAATGTTATAATAAGTTGAGGTGGAAGTTCTTATTAGCAAACAAGGACAAAGCAAAACAGTAAAAAGTGCAAATTAATACGCGTTAAGAAAAAGTAAAGAAAATAAGATAACACTGAGGAAATAAAGGGCAGTAGATGATTGAGGAGTTGAGGTGAAGACGTTTAGCCGAGAATGACGAACGTTGTATTATATTCCAAGTAATACCATACGACCATATCATCTCCCGGGAACAGATAGCAACCAGAGGAATAGATAGTGACCCCCAGGTGATTACCCGCTCCCTAGGTAATTAGCATGTTCGGGGTGGGGTCTGAACAGGTGGTGGTGTATCAGGAGGCAGTCCCACACCACCTGCCCAATGCCCTCACCCGGTATTACCTGAGAGTCACCTGTTTAACACCACGCAGAACCAAAAGGTGAGTTCCTTACAGGTTGATGACAGGTGAGATGGAGGTGCAGTTATTATATATTTTAGTTCTCCGTCTTTTTATGTCTTTCTGTCTTTCTTTTCTTTTTCGCATTCATTTTCTTTCTTTTATCTTTTTTGCTCTTACTATCTGAGGGTCACCTGTCGCGCTCCACTTAAAGAGGTGAGTACTGGGGAGATGGTTAATTACAGGTAAGGTGTGAGTTCGGATTTACGACTCTCTCTCTCTCTCTCTCTCTCTCTCTAAGCCCAACAATGCCAGTAATGCCCCGGTAAACAGTGAACTGATAAGAAAGCGGTTTGTTTAATGACTCATCGTTGGGTGTACAAACTCACATTGTTATTCAGAGAGTGAGTGAGAGCGTGAGTGGATAAAGGTGGGTGATTGAGTGTAGGGAAGTGTTGATGTGAGTTAGGGGGTAAAGGTGATGAGTAAGGATTTCTTTATACATGGGGTGAAGATGGGGAAGTGGTAAGTAGGGTAGAGAAGTGAGTGGGAATGATGGGTGAATGAGTGAGTGAGGAAGGATGAATATGTAAGTGAATGAAGGTTTAAGGGAAGGGTAGTTGGGTGGGTGAGTTAGTAGAGTAGGTTGAATGATTACGTTGGGAAGGGTGGCAAGGGTAAGTGAGTAAGGGTGAGTGAGTAAGGAGGATTGGTGAATAAGTAAAGATAGGAAAGGATTAGGCAAGTGAAGTAGGTTGGGTGAGCGAGTGAGAATGAGTGAGTGCTGTGAGGAAGAGTGTTTGAAGTGAACTGAGAAGGACAAGTGACTGAAGAAGTGTTGGTGAATGGGGCATGATGGATGAGTGAGTAAGAAAGGTGAATGAGTTTGTAGGGAAGGGCTAGAGAGCAAGTAAGGGGGTATGTAAGTAAGAGGGATGGATGAATGAGTTTGAGGGATGGGTAAATGAGTAACTGGGGAACGGTTATTGAGTGAGTGGGTAAGGTGGGTGAGTAAGTTTGGAAGGACACAGGGTTGACAGGCAGTGTGAATAGGAGTGACTCAACAAAATCACTCAGGTGTAGTCTATTGTCACTTCTGTCCACCGCTCTGTCTCTTTCTGTCTCTGTCTGTCCACTGCGCTCTTATTGTGTCTATTGTTGGCTACTGCTCTGCCACTTTTTGTCTATCTTTTTCTCTCTGTTCAGCGTCTGTCTCTCTATTTCTCTATCTGCATCTATCCCAACTTTTTTTTTCCCCTCCACTTGCGTCTCTCTTCTGTCTTTTTGTCTCTGTCCACATTGTGTTTGTTTTCATAATCTCTGTCTGTCTGTCTGTCTGTCTGTCTCTCTGTCTGTCTGTCTGTCTCTCTCTCTAGGTATTTAATTACCCTAAGAAACGGAAATTGAAGGTGATATTGTTGGGGGAATATTGATAGACGCCAAGGAGAGAGAGAGAGAGAGAGAGAGAGAGAGAGGAAAGGGGTGTGGACTGATAGCCTATTTGATATAACGTGAACCAATTGCCAATCGTACTATTTCCCTCAAATTTTCCCCACTCGCTATCTCTCGCAGCCACTCACTCACCCACTCACTCACCCACTCACTCACGCTCTCACTCACTCACTCACTTGGCACCTACCTCTGCCCCAGATCTACATGTCTATCTCAGCTCATATAAACTACATATAAATTACGTGAACAAACTGCGTATGCTGTACACTACATATCTATCGAACTGTGGTGTACGAGGTGATGATAAGTGTGTGTGTGTGTGTGTGTGTGTGTGTGTGTGTGTGTGTGTGTGTGAGAGAGAGAGAGAGAGAGAGAGTGTGTTAAAAGTGAGAGAGTGAAAGAGAGGTTCTGTCACTCTCTCTCGTGGGTTGACCTCTCACCTCCCTCTCTTTCTTTCTTTCACTGGCTATCGTTCACCCTTTCTGCAACCACCACCATTCCATAACCACAACTACCAACATTCCATAACCACAGCGACCAACATTCCATAACCACAACTACCACCATTCCATAACCACAACTACCAACATTCCATAACCACAGCGACCAACATTCCGTAACCACAACTACCGACATTCCACAACCACAACTACCAACCAACATTCCACAGCCACAACTACCAACCAACATTCCACAGCCACAACTACCAACCAACATTCCACAGCCACAACTACCAACCAACATTCCACAGCCACAACTACCAACATTCCACAGCCACAACTACCAATTTTCCACAACTACAATTACCAACATTCCACAACCACACCTACCAACCAACATTCGATAACCACAACTACCAACACTCCATAACCGTAACTACCAACATTCCATAACAACTACCAGTATTCCATAACCGCAGCTGCCAACATTCCATAACAACTATAAACATTCCATAACCAACTACCAACATTCCATAACCACAACTACCAACATTCCATAACCACAACTACCAACATTTATCATCCGGTCCTATTTTGCCTCATCATCCATTTTAGACCGTTCCATTCAGGCATTTAAGGCAAGGGTGACCGGTTATTCTTCCATGAGCGGCGTTCTGTGGGCAATAAATTCCAATCAGGCCCGTGGACGCGAACCCTAGTCGCCCATATACGGGTCTGAAGCCTTAATCCACTCGACTACTTTGGCTCGTATTCTCGTCGGTTAAGGATGCTCCCTAACACCTCATCTTTAGCGATTTATTTTTGGATGTGGCTGGTTAATATCTTTTTGTACGTTAGTTTACTGGAAATATCCTTTTGTATGTTCTATATGCAGAGTATGGCGCTGTTGCAAGAATGTATGTAACAGTAGACAGTAAGGTGTAATAAACAAATTAAACCACTTAGGAAAAGGTGTTAGGGAGCTTCGATGATTTACGAGAACACGGGTTTTATGTATGTGGGTTTTATGGTTACAGCCCAGCGTAGGAGATGGTTTACTTGAGAACAACATATCATTCGGTTTGTCTCTCAGTGTAGGATCACCAAAGAGTAGCGCTACGTCGAGTGAGTGGATGAAGGACGCCCCTACCTTCCACCTTCCACTCTAGTAATTTTTGTTATATGTCCTCGTTACTCGTACAGAAGGGGTTAACGACTAGCATGTCATAACCACAACTACCACCATTTCATAGCCACATCTGTCAGCATTCCATTACCACAACTACCAACATTCCATAACCACAACCACCAAACACTTCATAATCACAAGTACCACCATTCCATAACCACAAGTACCAACATTCCATAACCACAACTACCAACATTCCATAACCACAACTACCAACATTCCACAACCACAACTACCAACATTCCATAACCACAACTACCAACATTCCATAACCACAACTACCAACATTCCATAACCACAACTACCAACATTCCACAACCACAACTACCAACATTCCATAACCACAACTACCAACATTCCACAACAACTACCAACATTCCACAACAACTACCAACATTCCAGTCTTAAGAGTTTTGCCATCCCACCACAACTACCACCATTCCATAACCACAACTACCAACATTCCACAGTCTCAAGAGTTTTTTTTTTTTTCCCAATTAAAATCACTGAAACCATCCCACGTCTTCTGCAACAACCCTCTCATCGCTAACAGCCCAATTCCAGCGGGGTCACGGCGGGGTCAGAGGTGAGGGTATCAGAGGAGGAACTGGGTTTTGAGTTACTGTAGAGGGTATTGAGTAATTGGTAATCTGGGGAGTGGGGTGAGGCGGGATGGTACGGGGTGTGTATGTGAGGTCAAAGGTTATCGGGGAGGGGAAGGGAAGGAAGGATAGGGGGAGAAGAAGAAGATAGGGGATGGGAGTAGATAGTAGGAGGAGATACAGGAGGATAGTAGGAGAAGCGGATAGAGGGGAGGGGAGGATAGGAGGAGTGGAAGAAGATGGGTGGATGGGAGTGGATAATAGGGGGAAGGTTAGGGGAGAAGAGGGTAGGGAGAGGGATATGGGGGAGGGGAGTAGGGTAGTGGGAGGGGATGGGAAGACAGAAATTAGGGTGTGGAAGGGGAAAGGGGGAGGAAAGGGAAAACTAACAAACATGAGAGAGGGAAGGGGGGGGAGAGGGGTGGGAGGGAAATCGGAAGAAAGGGAAAACTAACAAATATGAGAAAGGGATGGAGAGAGAGAAGGGGGAGGGATTGTTGATGTGGAGAGGGAAAAAGAGAAAGAAGGGGATAATAGTAACAAACGAAAGTGAAGGAAGGGGGGAGGGAGAGAGAGGGGGCGGCGGGAGGATGCGAGAGAGAAGGCTGTGAGTGAGAGAGTGAGATGAGAAAGATGTAGCGAGGAGGAAAAGCGAAAATTGTCAGTAACTGAAAAGCTAATGATAGTATAACAGAAAGGCGGACAAAGAAAAGAGGAGAAGGGATGGCTGTGGTTAGTGAGGGGTTTGGGGAAGTGTAGTGAGTAGGGAAAATGTGAGAAATTAAGAGGTAATAAAGTGAACAGTGAATCAGAGGGACTGAGAAGAGAGAGGGGGGAGGCTAGCGATGATAGAGGGGGTTAGGAGGGAGGGGGAGAAGGGAAGGGTGGAGGAAGGAAGCGTGAGAATTGAAGTAAAAAAAAAAAAAAGTGAATTAGAATCAATGAGAGAAGTGAGGGGAGTGGTGATGGTAGGTGGGATAGAGTGGAGGGAGGAGAGGAGGGTGGAAAAGTGTAATGTGGAGAGGAAGTTGAAAAATGAAGATGAAATGAAAAGTGAATGAGATACGAGTGAAGATGCAAGGGGGTAAAGAGGAAAGGAGATAGAGTGGTGATGGTGGTGAGAAAGGAGGGGAGAGAACAGGATGGGACGGGAAGTGCTAGAATGAAAAATGGAAATTGAATGAGAGATGAGGGCAGAATTAATGTGGGAGAGTGAATGGGGATGGTGGTGGTGATGGAAGGGAGGGGGAGGGGAGGGGTCGGATGTAGCCAATATAGGGACAGGATAGCTCACTTGACCACCCCCGGGAGGTCAGAAGGTCAGGGGGCCGGGGGGAGGGGGGAGGGGGAGGGTCAGTGGTCAAGGATGGGGATATGCTGGTAGGAGGAGGATAGGTTACAAGCCTTTTCATCACTCTAACCCCCATTCGGTTTGGTTACCATCATCATCATCACCATCAGTATCGTTTCTGTATAGTTTCATTATACGGTTCTTATACATACATACATACATATATATATATATATATATATATATATATATATATATATATATATATATATATATATATATACATACATACATATATATATATATATATACTCTGTCCCGAATGTTGGAGCGAGGGGATGTGTGCACCATTTCACTGTGCACTCTACTGGTTGCTTCTAAGACTCTGGGGATTTACATTTACTTGTGTCTGGGTATGATTCACCCTTTCGATATAGAGGAAAGAGGGTTGGCTTGATGATGGTGATAGATGATGATAACATTGCCAGTGATGATGATGGCGAAAATGATTCTGTAGTGACGATGATGATGATGATGATGGCGAAAATGATTCTGTAGTGATGATGATGATGATGGTGAAAATGATTCTGTAGTGATGATGATGATGATGGTGAAAATGATTCTGTAGTGATGATGATGATGATGATGGCGAAAATGATTGTGTAGTGGTGATCATGATAGTGATGGTGGTGGTGGTAATGATGATTGTAGTGATGCTTCTCCCCCCTCGCCTACCGTCCCCTCCCCCTCCCCGGATATTAAGCCATCACTTGGTCCGCCGGAGACATTCCCCCCACTCACTGTCCTCTCCCTTCCTCTCCTGTCACTTCCTCTCTCTCTCCCCCCACCTCCTTCCTCTCCCTCTTCCTTCCTCTCCCCCTTCCTTTCTCCCCTGTCATTACCTTTCCACCTCTTGTCAGTCCCCCAGCTCATCTTCCCCACCCCCTTCCTTCCTCTCCACTCTCCCACCCCGCTACCCAATCCTCTCTTTCTTCCCTTCATTTTCTTCCTCCCTCCCATATCCCCCTCCCTCTCTCCTCCTCTCTTTCTTCCTTTCTCCTCCTTTCCGATCCCTATGTCCAACGCTCCCCTCTTTCCCTCATTCTTCCCTGCACTTCTTTCCTGCTCCACTCCTCTCCTCTCCTCTCTTCTTTTCTCTTCTCTTCTCTTCTCTTCTCTTCTCCTCCTCCTCCTCTTTTCTCGTCTCCTTTCTCATCTCCTCTCTTCTGTCTCTTGCATCCCCCCTCCCCCCTCGTCGTTCTCCTGACATTTACATCGCTTCTCCCCCCAGCTACATAACTGATAAGAAATGTCACGAAGGATGCTGCTGATAACGACAGGAAGATGAAAAGGTGAAGAAAGGATGAGAAAAAATGAGAAGAGCGGGGGATAAGAGTAGCTTGAGGTACATTTGTTAGTAATATTGAGAGTAGTAGTAGTAGTAGTAGTAGTAGCAACAGTAATAGCAGCAGTATTAGTAGTAGCAATTGTAGTAGTAGCCGTAGTAGTAGTAGTAGTAGTAATAATAATAATGATAATAATAATAATAATAATAATAATAATAATAATAATGATAATGATAATAATAGGTAATGGTCACAAACGATGATAATGAGATAAAGATTCTTTGTATAAAATAATTGGGGATTCCGGGCGTAGATACTGCGGACGGAAGGAAGGCCTGATAATACTAATGAACAACCAGAGGAAATAGAGAGGGTGAGAGGAAGGAGGAGAGGTTAAAACTAATGATAAAAATGCGGAAGAGAGTGAAAGTATAAGAGGCTGGAAGAGAGGTGACAACTATGATAATGAAGGCGAGAGAGAATGAAAGAGTAAGGGGATGAGATGCGAAAGAATGTGAAAGAAAGTGGTTGGTGGCATGAAGGCATCTAAAACGGTTGAAGTGAAGGTTATAGAATTTGCAAAGAATGGGCAATTAATGTATGGAGAATTTGGAAAAAGGATGAAGAGATGGAAACTAGCTAATGGTGAAAAATATAAAGCGAAATTGAAAGAAAGTTATTAGTGATACAGAAAAAAAAAAAAACCGAAACGATTGAAAGATGATAGATTCTAAAACGGATGAAAAGATGATGAATAATTTTAGAACAAATAATTTGATGATTATGGAAAAAAAAATTAAGCGAATGAGTGAATGACGTAGACGCATTTAGAGAGAGGGTGATGGCAGGTTGAAAGGAATAATAAAATAAAGTGATTGGTTGCACAGAGGGAGTTGAAGTGAATGGTTGAATGATGTTGACACGGATGGATGATTGATACAGAAGAACTTGCAACAGGTGAAGGGTACACTGCAGAACTTGAAAAAAAGTGAATGGATGGATATGAAGTGGCAGGTGTGTAAGTGAGAGGGGGGTGAGTGCAAGGATGAATGAGTAAAGGAGTGAGAAAAGAGGTGAGTAGTTAGAGAGAGAGAGAGAGAGAGAGAGAGAGAGAGAGAGAGAGAGAGAGAGAGAGAGAGAATGATGTAGAGGGAAGACGAGTACATAGATGAGTGGAGAAGGTGAGTGAATGAGTGAACAAAAGTGAGCATGGAAGGAAGGTTGGTTGGCCTGAGTGAGTGGGTTGAGTGCACGAATAAGGGCGTGAGAACTGAGTGCACGAAACTTAGTGGGAGGTGAGGTGAGTGCACGGCTGAGTGGGTGCCAGAGTGGATGAGGGACCGCTGTACTGAGTGAGTGCACGCTTCGGTGGATTACTAAGTGGGTGAAACGCGTGAGTACAGTGTGAGGCAGAAATTGTTGGCAAGTTACAGATTCCGGGTAAATGTTGTGTTTGGAAATAAGTGATGATATAATGAGGTGAAGAAATAGATAGAAAAAATTAATTTTAAATGATTGAGGTTTGGAAATAGGCAACGACTGGGGTTTGGAAATAGGCAACGACTGGAGTTTGGAAATAGGTAACGATTGGAGTTTGGAAATAGGTAATGATTGTGGTTTGGAAATAGGTAACGATTGGGGTTTGGAAATAAGTAATGATTGTGGTTTGGAAATACCCCTGTAGGTGCCGATTATAAGGCATGGAAATAGGTACTGATTATTAGGCTTGGATATAGGTACCGATTAATAGGCTTGGAAATAGGTACCGATTATTAGGCTTGGAAATAGGTACCGATATATGGTTTGGAAATATATAACGATTATCAGGCATGGAAATAGGTAATGATCATAAGGCATGGAAATAGGTACCGATATAAGGCTTGGAAATAGGTACAGATTATAAGGCTTGGATATAGGCAACGATCATGAGCTTTGGAAATAAAAATAGTGTGAAATAAATAAAATGGAATAGGACAAGTATGTTGAATTTCAAAACAGTGTGAATGAATTACGAGTAAATTGTGACCAGAAGTTTATGGCATATATATAAACTGTAGATGAAATAAACTGTAAAGAGAATATATGTATGGCATGTGTGGAAATTGTAAATGAACTTGTGTAAAAATGAATGTGTAAAATATATATAAAAGCGTAGAGTAATATAGTAAATGTAGGAGATGCTGATATTTGAGTATTTTAAGTGGAATTAGGGTTGGATGATGATGATGATGGTGAAAAGAATATAGGTTTGTGGCATCTGTTTAAACAGTAGATGGCACGTGAGGATGTGTCGGGGGTAAGTAGGGGTGGGGGTGATAAGGGATGTGTGGGGGGAGGGCTTATCAAAGGGGAGAGGAAGGGGAATTTGTGTGTAGTAAAGGGCAGTGGAGAGAGAGAGAGAGAGAGAGAGAGAGAGGGGGGGGAATATTAAAGGTCATATCTTTTTTATGCATCTTGGCCTGTAAACAAGGACGATAAGGGATCACCTCGTATGAACTCCAGGGCCCAATAATACACTTGGAGGAGGTGGTGGTCAAGTGGTTAGAGAAGTAATCTGCTGTACTGAAGGACCCAAGTTCGATCCTAGGCTGGGGCAGGGAACAGTTAGATGATATGTATTTCGGTCAGAGTTTGTTGATTTTTTAACAAGATCTGTCGACATATAATAACACCCTCACGCTTAGATCATCATATCTTTCTAGAATAACACAGCCGTTGGATATACTTAATAGAGATGCGGGTATTAGCACCAAAGTGGGGACATATGAAGGTGTATGTGGCATGTAGGACTACTGAGCCTAAGGGAACGTACTTTTTCTGGTATATTCGTAGTTGGACACATGAGAAATAATATAGAGAAATGCAGATAAGGGTTGCGCCCGAATAAAATTTTCACTTTGGGTACAGTTTGCCTAGTTGTGTGTGTGTGTGTGTGTGTGTGTGTGTGTGTGTGTGTGTGTGTGTGTGTAGAGGGAGGGTTATACAGAATAGTGCAACAACAGCAACAATGGTATTTTTATGGCTTGTCAGTGCAGCTGGAAGATCATTACTGACAGTAGTTGCGACATATTATATCTACCAGCATTTTCTTTTCCATATTCCTTCCCCTTTAATACCCTCGAATTAACACGTGTGATATCAGAAATACCCGCGTACTTTTTTATAGCATTATAATCGAATAGGAAGAAACACGAGGAGGGGGGAATGGGAAAGGGGAACTGCAAGGATATTGAGAGAAGGGGGAAAGCATGGGCAGAGTGGGGGGACTGTGGTTGTGGATGTGATAAAGTGGAACGGGGGGAAGGGGAATTGGAAATGGATGGGGTTAGAAGAACACGAGTAAAGAAGGTGTGGGTAGGGAGTAGGGAGGGAGGGAAAGACGGAAAGGGATGGAGGAGAGCAGTAAGAGAGGGGAAGATGATGTGGAGGTAAAGTGAACCAGAAGGGGATGGGGGATGGTGGAGAAAGGGAGTAGGGAATTGGGGGAATAGGGGGTAAGGGGGAGGGAGAGACTATGAGGATGGAATGGAGTCTGGTAGAGAAGGGGAGAGGGGAGGTGGTGTGGAGAAAGGGGGGGAAAAACACCGGTGGAGGTGGAGGGAGGGGGGGAAATGGGGGTGAGGAAGGGGGAGATAGTGATATGGTGCCAGCGAGTGCCACAATTTAGAGGCTTCCAGTGCTACCCTATCCGTGACAGTGCCAACCAGTTCCACACATTATATCGCCTTCAAGTGTACAGTGCCAAAATTTTTAGTACCATAGAGTGTACAGTGACAAAACTTACATTACCTTGATTCCGTACTTTTACTTCTCTCATGGGTGAATAATAATCGTCGGGTGTAAGCTTGGACGTAACGCTTGATTCCGCGATTTTTTGTAACCTAGAATACCTTTGGGATGGGTATCGTATAATCGTCTGGCTGAAGCTTGAATATAACGTCTACATGAATCTGCTGCAAATAAAGATTAATTCCGTCGCTGCGTTTTTTTTTTTTTTTTTTTTTATTGTACATGCTGTCCCTAGGTAGTTTACGAGTATTCTACGTAGGTGAGACATTTCGAACGGAAGGGGTTATATGTAGGCTACATTAACCCCGTCAGTACAAGGCGTGCTTTGTATTTTAATTTAGCTAACGTCAGACGATTTTATTAACCTCAGAAGAGTTGGAAAGCAATCTCCACCAGCCATTTAACAGTGGATTTCCCTCAGATACATGTAATAACGTGGTTTTAGCCTCAGTAAAATGCTAAGGACGTCCAGAGCTACCAAAGTGTCTAGCGAGGTACCTTTTTTTACAAATTGGCTGCTTTGATGTCTGTCATTTAGATAAAGCTGCTCGGTTGTAGCCTGAATGAAATGCTTGAATCCGACCATAGCAACGTAGAGGTGTTACACGATAATACTTTTTAACCCACACGCTGTTAGAATATTTGTAATTAAACTAAGCTTTGATTCAAACGTCAACAGCGTACCTGAAAAGCGGTTTAGCCTGAGTAACACCCCCCCAAAAAAAATAAATAAATAAATAAAAATCGAAAACTCGCATCTCAGAAGAAAAAGTGTAAAACTGAAAGAAATTACCCAAGAGGAAAGCACAATAATCTAACGAAAAAAACAGCAAAAATAATCCGATATCCCGACAAAAAAAAAAAAGAAAAAAAAAGAAAACGCGAACTCTTAAAAATCTCCCCAAAAGAAGATGACCCAGAACGAGATAGGGAAAAATTGTCTTATTAACCCGAAAAAAAGAAGAAGTTAAGCTCAGACTATCAAAGAATTCGCATCAAAAGTAGAAACAGATCGAAGAAAACATTGTATTTTTTTTTTCCTCATTTCGGCAAACAAGGAAGTAAATCGCTACCTGGCTGCGTTCTGAGTGGGTGGGCGTGATGAGATTGGCTGGGGTGAGGCCAGGTGTGTGTGTGTGTGTGTGTGTGTGTGTGTATGTGTGAGAGAGAGAGAGAGAGAGGAGGTTCAGGTGTTCATGGTGATGGTGCGTGTTGTGGGTGAAATTATTAACTGGGTCATGACTCTGAAGAAGAGGCAGTCATGTTGTTACTTCACAGGAACAGATGCAACACCACTTTGAAGATTATATAGTTCTATCTCTCTCTCTCTCTCTCTCTCTCTCTCTATATATATATATATATATATATATATATATATATATATATATATATATATATATATATATATATATATATATATATATTTCACCGGTATAGATTGAAAACGCCTTTACAAATTAATCATGTTAAAGATGCTGTATGAAAGTAATGTATAAAATATCTGACACTTTTTGTTGGGTTACTATGGAATTGAGAACCAGTGTTTAAAGATTCTATTGACTGTATATTCATTTTTTTCATTATTTTTCTCTTTCGAATTGTGAACTAAATGTAGTGGTATATGTGAAATTAAGCATGGAAAAAAGCACTTTGGCTGAAGGAGTAGTGAATTTATGTATGGTATACAAAATTCACATTTATTTCACTAACCACACCGATGCGAGGCTCTTACATGTCCTAGTACATTAAAATAGATATTGCTGTTGACAGGGCTAAGGATGCAGTTGATGTGTTTGCTTATACTGACGTGGGGAGTGCAGGAAATTTATATGAAACTACTGCTGGTTAAAAAAAAAAACGTAATTTGGTGGAAAAGGAGCAATTAAATCAGGTCATATATTGAGGTCGCCTAAATTACTGGTGTTTATATGTGATGGTGTGGTGTGGCGTCGTAGTGTGTGTTGTTTGTGGTGTGGTGTGTGATGGTTTGTGGCGCGATGAGTGATGTGATGTGTGGTGGGGTAGTGTTGGTAGTGATGTAGAGGTGATGATGTAGTTTGGAGAAAAAGTTTGGTAGTGTGATGCTGTAGGTGTGTTTGTAGTGTAGTGCGACTGGGTGTAGTGGGGATGGAATGGTGTTGATATTAAAGACGTTTTGAAGCAGTGCATTCCTAATATAGAGGAGTACCATTGAGTGTATTAGAGGTGTGGTAGTGTGGTGAATGTGGTAGACTGGTAGTGTAGTGGAGTTTCTTAATGGCTTGGTGGAATGTTATAGAGTGTGGTGGCGGAGGTGTGAAGATAAGTGTGGTGGAGACAGGATGTAGCCCACACCACATCGTAGGAAATCCTCCCCCCCCCCTCCTCTCTCTCTCTCTCTCTCTCTCTCTCTCTCTCTCTCTCTCTCTCTCTCGAACTCGCATACTCTTTCTCATCGATACGTTTATTGTCAGAGTGGAGTCTTCAGTTTGTCTCTTCTAACTTTATTATTATCATTATTATCATTATTATTATTATTATTAGACGCATATATAAAACTTGCAGAGAAACGTTATCTTTAAAGGGGTTTGGGAAAGTCTATATCTAATGTATCCAGTACCAAAATCCACCGAAAAATCGTCTGGAGGTAACACGACTAGATAGAGATAGATAGATAGATAGATAGATAGATAGAGAGAGAGAGAGAGAGAGAGAGAGAGAGAGAGAGAGAGAGAGACTTCTTCATTCTTGGCCTCGTGTTCCTGCATCTCTCAACGATGGTGCAATGTGGCACTTTTTTTTTTTTTTAAGTATTAATTTGGTCATATTTCTAGTATTATTGCAATTTTTGGAATGTTGTTATTACTGCCCTATGTTGGTGCATGTTGGATAGTGCCTGGAAGATATTCAGCGTACAACCCTTCGCTTACCGGCTCCTAGTCGTGAAACTCTACTATTTCTCTCCATAATTAACTTTCGAAAATATTGGGATACTGGACAATGGGGAGCTAACCAATGCCTGACGATTTTTTTCTTAATTGAGGGAATCCGCTCAAAAGATAATGCTTAGTTTGGTTTGGGAAGCTAAAACTCGACATTATTTTAATTTCCTAAACACCGAATTATATTTAACCCTATAACACAAACGTTAAGTAAGTACTACACTGTCACAATCAAATAATTAGTTTCCACCAGACGATTTAATTCCCCAGAGAGAAGCCCTTGACACCCTGATAATTATTATTTTTTTTATCGGTAATGTGTATAAATGAAGCCCTCAGAATTATCCATTAAATCTCCACAGCTTTCACTTATATTTCTGTCCTTTTTACCTGCCCACTGTTACCTGGTTTCCCCCATAAATTCCTCACTGATTATCGCTACCTTCCATACCCAGGTAACATATTTAATTTTGACGCAGTTTTCACTTTTACCATAAATTCCTCACTCATTTTATCTCCTTCATATATTCATCTCCCTGACTATTGTATACTGATTATTCCTTATCTCACAGTATTGTATACTATCCTTACCCAGTCTTCACCTCTACCTTAAATGACTCACCTGTTTACTTTTAATTTACTAGTCCCACCCACTTGGTCATGCCTGATTTTCCCTGCCTCGTAGAATTCCTGATCCATTCTAACCCTGTTTGTCCACCACGATTTACCTAATTGTCACCTCCTCCCTAAATTCCTTACCTATTGAAATGTCTGTTGCTCTGTAGGCCTGCTCTTCACACCCACCTGTCCACATTAACTGCCTCTTCTGCTTTACCTTCTAGTGTAATGTAACTTCCTACCTCGTTCACTTACCTGTTTTTTTTACCAATTTTACTGTTTGCCTCGGTCTCGAAATATCTTACCCCAATTTCGCAACCCCTTGTAACCCCAGAAATGACAGAAAGCTCCCAAGAAATGGAGGAATTAAAAAAAGACGACGATAACCACATGGAAGAAGGAGAAGAAAATGAAGAGGAGTTGATGGTGGTGCGAGGTACTGACGTGGATGTCATAAAGGCCATTCTGAGACGCAAGGACAGTGACCCGGACGAACTGCTGGTTCCTGAGAGTGCTGCTTCGACTAGAGAGAAGAAGAGCTCGTTTATTAAGTTCACTATTGACGAAGAAGAGGAACTGGAAATGAAGAAGTACTGGAGGGGAGGAGGAAAAGAAGGGGGAGGAGGGGAAAGAGGAGGATTAGAAGTGTCTGCCGATGGTGGTGGTGGTGGTGATGATGGTAGAGAGAGGAAGGGTGGGGAGAGAGGGAGGGAAACGTGGAGAGAGAGGAGTGTCCAGGAGAGAAGAGAAAGCTGGTGGGGTGGGAGAGGGAGAGAAATGCATGGAAAGAGGGAAAGTAGGGTTATGGAAGGGGAACATGGAAAGGAAGGAAAAGGGACACTAAAGAAACTGGGGATGCTAGGAAGAGTGAAGCAGAGGATGGGGCTGACGGAGAGGAGGGCATTCAGTGAGGATGAGTCGCTGAAGAGGGGAGGCTCGTGGAGGAGGAAGGAACTTAGGAAGGAGGTGCAAAAGAGGAAGTTGGAGGGAGGGAGAGGGGAGGGACGCGATGAAACCTGCCCCCTGTGTATGGGAGAGGGAGAGGGGACGGAAGAGAAGGGAGAGATAGAGGGAATGAAGAAAATGATAGATGAAGAGAAGAGGGATTTGGAGGGGGATAAGAGGGAGATCTCAGCGGAGGGAGAAACCGGGAAAATAAATATGGAAAAGGAGGAGGAGGAAGAGAAGGGAGAGAAAATGGAAGAGGAGAAAGAAGATTCAGAAACAGCGGAATTAAAAGGAGACACCGACAATTCAAGGTTGGTAATCGACTTGTGTAATCTTTTGTAATATTATTGTATTTGATCTGATAATATTGTATTTTAGGTGATAATGGTAATATGGAATGTTTGGTAGCCACTGTCAAATAAGATGGATTTGATAAGAAAGATAGGGCTGATTACAAGTATACTTTTGTGTTGAAAGCCAGGTGGGAAAATTTGTACACTGATTCTCTCTGACAAGGAGAGTATGTTACCCCTGTTTGTTGTATGTTTGTTTGTCTGTCTGTTAACAGGGTTACTCAAAAACGAAAAAGGAGATTTGGACCAAATTTGATGGGTTGATAGCCCGTGTCCCAGGGAACAATCGGTTAACTTTTGGGACCAATCCGGATCGTGTTACAGATTAGGGATCCGGAAAATACTTTTTACGAAACCCTAATCAGTGATAGAAAACCTAACCCATTATGATGAGTGATTTGGAAATTACTTTGCCTTTATCGGAGAGATGCGCTCCACTGAGTGCCCCTCTAGTTTGAGAGTGTGTTTAAGGTATTCGGATAAGTTAATATACCGTACATTTGTTTTCGTCTTTGAATTAGAAAATTCTGTACGGTACGCAGGTTGAAGTTTGTGATTATATATGTGTGTGTGTGTGTGTGTGTGTGTGTGTGTGTGTGTGTGTGTGTGTGTGTGTGTGTGTGTGTGTGTATGTGATATTTTGTCAAGTTCATACGATAGTAGATAAGATTAGGTATTGTGATCTACTGTGCTGAAATGACTAAATTGGTAAGAGAGTTTGTGCATGTGGTGGGAAGGGGGGGTGGAGAGAGAGAGAGAGAGAGAGAGAGAGATTGCTTATAAGGTAACCATTTTCACTCACTGTCACCCCTACTTATCTGAACTCTTCCATCTACGCGCACTCACTCACTCACACTGCTACCCTCGTTCTCACAGTAGCCCTCTCTCTCATAGTACTGTCCTTGTTCTTGCACACCTTATAACATTGCTCTCTCTCTCTCTCTCTCTCTCTCTCTCTCTCTCTCTCAACTGAAGGGCAAAGAAACCAAGAGCTATGAAATTGAGAGAGAAGCATGTTTCACTCCACTGCCCCTCTCTTCCGTTGCCACACCGCACCGGGAAGCATGTTTCTTTCTCTACGCCTCTTAAGTTTCGAGGACGAGTGAAACGGAGGTGAAATTTTCGCCTTTGATTTTGGGTTGGTTGTTGTTATTGGTATTGTTGTTGATCTAGTATTTTTGCTTATGTAATGGATGTTGTTGCAGGATTATTTTAGTTCATCATCATCATCATCATCATCATCATCATCATCACGTCATCATCATCCTCGTCATTGTCGCCTTTGTTATTAATACCGTATATGAAGGAAGATTGATACAGTTTGTGAACGATGATGGTGTAGGTGTGGATGTGGTAGTGGAATAAGTGGAGCGACAAGTGGATGAGGGTGGGTGTGGCAGTTTAGACTCAGGTGTGGAAGGGCAGCCACCAATCACTTTAATTGCCTGTCTGTCTGTTTGCCATTACCGTGTCTGTCGATCTGTCTTTCTGTCTGTCTTTCATTTTACGTGTGTCTGTCTGTGTGTCTGCCTTCTTGTGTTTGTTTTTACTCGTTTTTCTCTTTATCTGTGTCTGTCTGTTTCTTTACCTTCCTGTCTGTATCTCGGTCTTTCTTTTTATTTGTGTTTATGTATCATCCTCTCTGTTTGTCAGTCTTTCCCTGTCTCTGCCTGTATCTGTCTGTCTACCTTCCTGTCTCAGCCTGTTTGCCTGTCTGTGTCTATCTTTGTCTGCTTGTCTGTCTCGCAGCATGTCTTTTTGCCTGCGTGTCTGTCTCCCTGCTTATCTGTCTGTCTGCGTCTCTCTTACTGCTTGTCTTGTTGCCTGGCTATCTTTTTATGTCCATCATTGTCCGTCTTTGTTTTGTTTTAGCTATCGGCATGGTTGTTTGTTGTTCAGTTAGTCTTTGTCTGTGTGTGTGTTTGTATTTATGTATATGTAGCTGTCTGTTTGTCATTCTGTAGGCTTACTTTTAAACATTTTCATTTGTGGCTGTATATTGTTTGTCTGTCATTAGTTCTGTCTTTATCTGTCTACCTCTCCGTATCTGCATTTGTATTTTTTTCTTTTTACTTGTGGTTTTCTAGGCGTCTTTGTATTCACCTTCCACATTGCCATCTCTCTGTGTACATTGTGTCTGTCTGTCTGTCTGTATCTGTATATCTTTGCATTTGTCTTGTCTTTTAGGATCCCTCTCTCTCCTGGTTAGTTTTTTCCCCTTCATCCTTCATACCTCTTCGTTGCGTTCTTCCCTTCTCCCCTCCCTCCGTTCCTCTGTTATCTCCCTCCTACACTCGTTTATTCCCTCCATCCCTCCCCCTCTCTCCATTTTTTCCCTCCTCCCCCCCTCTCCTCTTCTACCCTCCTTCCCCCACAGTCCTCTCTTCCCTTTACATTCCCTTCCTTGTTTTTTAACCTCACTTTTATCTCAATTTTCGACCGCTTTCTGCGTCTCTTACACTACGCCCCCCCCCTTCTCTCTCTCTCTCTCTCTCTCTCTCTCTCACCTCCTCCTCTTCACCGTCCCTCCCTATCATTATGTTTAACAATTGTGCTTATTTCCTCCATTCACCCTCTTCCTCCTCCTTCCTCTCCCTCCTCCTTCCTCCCCTTCCCCCATCTCCTCCTCAATACACCTCTCTTTCCGTCTCTTCCGCATCTTCTTCTGTCTCCTCTTCCTCTGTCTTTTCTACTTTTTCCTCCATCCCTTTTCTACTACTCCCTCTTCCATTTCCTCTTCTTCATCTTCCACTCCGTCGTCTTCTTCCTCATTTTGCATTGCCTCTCCTTTCTCCTCTATACCACTCTTTTTTATTCCTTCCTCTTCTCATCTCCTTCAATTTCTTCTTCTTCCTCTTTTCTTTTACACCTTCGTCCTCCACCTGTTTTCCTCCTGTTCAGTTCATCTTCCTCCCTTCCCTCTTCCTCCTCCTTTCACTTCTTCTTCCCCCTCCCTCTTCTCTCCCACCTTTATCACCTCCCTCTTCTCTCCCACCTTTATCACCTCCCTCTTCTCTCCCACCTTTATTACCTCCCTCTCTCTTTCTTCCTCCTTCTGCTCCCTCATCTCCTTCACTCTTCTCTTCCCTCCCCTCCCTCCCTCCCCAGATTTACCTCCAACTCCTGCTGTGAATTCCTCCCCCCTCATTTTCCCTAATTCCTACCCATGTTTCCTCCCCTCCCCTCGTCCTCCCCTTCCCACCTTCTCCCCCTTTCCTCCCCCCTCTAAAAATTCCCTCCTTCCTGTACCTTACTTGTCCCCTCCCCCTCATTTGCTCCTCCCTCTCATATTTTTTCCTCCCTCTCCCCACCCTCATTTTCCCTCCTCTCTCTTCCTCCTCGCTACCCTGCACCCTTTAGCTTCTAGATCTTCATTTATTCAGTTTTCTTTGCCAGTGTATTTTCTTTTGCGTAGCTTTTTAAATATATATCTTTTTTTCTTTTTTCCTTTTCTATATTACCTGCACCAAGGAGGTTATGTTTTCACCCCAGTCCGGTTGTTTTTTGGTTGGTTTGTGAGCAGGATTACACAAAAACTAATGGGCGGATTTCCACGACACTTGGTAGAAGAATGGGCCTTGGCCCAGAATACACTCCATTAAATTTTGGTGCTGATCTAGGATTTTTTTTTTTTTCAATTTCTTTAGTATTGCGAGATAGGGCGTTAGCGGAGGTATGCGCCCTACTGAGTGCCATTCTAGTTAGTGCTTCTTTTGCCCCTCTCATTCATTTTTCTTCTCAACCTACTCACAGTCTTTCATTTCTTCTATTCTTCCGTCCCCGCATTTTCACATTTTTTTTTTACTCGTGTATTTTGTCTGTCATTTCTTGTTCTCCCTTTCGTTCGTAGTATTTCTCTCCCCATCTCCCTCGTTTTCTCCCTCTCTGTTTCCCTTCGTAATCCATCTGTTCTCCTTCGTTTTTATGCTTACCATTACTCAGTCTTCTCTTGTACTTTTTCCTCGTGTTTTACGTCTCCCCCATTTCTTTCTTTCATCTCTCTCTTCCTCCTCGCTACCCTCAACTTCTCTTTTAGCCTTCCAGTTGCTTGGCTTATTCTACGGACGTATTTTGTTTTTCATATCTTTTATTTTTCGTTGTATCTTTCCGTTTTGCCGTAATCTGTTCCTTCCCCTTTCCCTCCTCCCCTCATCTGCTTTTCCCCTCTTTCCTCCATCTTACTCATATAATACTCCATCTCCTTTTTAAGCTTCCTCGCTATATCGTCTTATAATAGAGGATTTTTTTTTTTTCAATAAGCCTATAGTGTTTATATCCAAATCATGCCTTTCCCCTCTCACTCCTGTAGCAACCTTTCACTGGTTGCATCCATTGAGCGCCTACCCTCCTCTCATCAACCCCCCCCACACCACCAGCCACCCTCCCCCACCATCCCCCATCTTCCCCCACCCCCCACTAGTCCACCATCCCCGCTAGTCCACCATCCCCGCTCCTTCTCCATCCACCATCCCCTCTGCCACCCCTCCCCACAAGCCTCCCTCCACCCCTCCTCCACCACCAACCCCTCTTTAGGATCTCTTCTCGCGTCCTGTATTTTCTTCTAGTTCTCTCTACCTCCTGTCTCCTCATTATCTTCCTTCTTCTTCTTCTTCCAGTCCCCTTTCAATTCTTCCTGTTCCCTTATCTTTCTTCTCTCCTTCCCCTCTTTCTCTCCTCCGTCCTTTCTCGTTCCATCCTTCCTTTGTCCCTTTCCCCCCCTTCTCCATCTCTTCCCTCACTCTCTCCGCCGTATCTTCTTTCTTCCTGTCCTTCTCCTAGTCATCCCTTTCTTCCTCTCTTTCACTTCCTTATCTCATCCTTCTTATCTCCCTTCCCTCCTCCTCTTTATTTTTTCCTCATCCTCCTGTTTTCTTCACTCCTCCTCCTTTCCCTTTTTTTTCACTGCTGTTTCCTATTTTTCCCAAGAACATGTAAGTTTTTTCCCCTCCACTTCTTATCCCTTACCACCCCTTGCTTGCATTCCCTCCCAACCCCCTAATCAAACCCCTCCCCCCACAAACCACATCCCTCCCTCCTTCTTCACACTCACCCCCAACAACCCCTCCCCCACCTCAGCTTTACCCCCACTAGAAATGTGTAGGTTTTTTCTCTTCATATCCTTTATCATTTCTTGCTTGCACCCCCTCCCAACCCCCTAATCAACCCTTTCCCCACTCCACTCAACCCCCACCCTCACCCCAACCAACCCCCCATTGCCGACTGCCTTCACCAACACGTGCTGCTTGTTAACTCGCCCGCAATTACAGTTTTTTGTCCCTCCTACGAAACGACCCCCTCCCCTCAACCACACTCCTCCCTCCCTGACTAACCTTCCTGGAGATTTCGCCAAGGGTGGATTCGGCTCTGGGGTTGGATTTGATGTGCCTGGATTATAGGGTTATCGGAGGTCATATGGGGCTGAAACGATGCGGTAAATTCCAGAGGGTGGTTGGGGGGGGGGATTGTGTGTTTTGGACCGGAGCCGAATCGGTCTTAAGGCAAAATTTCCCATGGGTGGTAAAGTTAACCCATGGAAGTTAAATTATTGTTGGCGTTCCTCTCCTTCTTCTCTTTTTTTTTTTTTTTTTTTTTTTTTTTTTTTTTTTTTAACCATCAGTCAGTTTCTCGATGGTTTAGTAATGTAAATCTTCGGTTGGAGACCTTTTGCCAACGCGCTGGGGCTCGTATGCATGATATGGCTCTTATTATTTATTCATTTATCTATTTATTTTTTGATCATGTAAACACTGCCGGGGACGTAGGGTGGTTTCGTACTATTAAATTGATTTGGACCATGGTAGCCCAGCCTGAGCCCGAAATTAGTAAGATGGGATTGGCAGTTTTGTTCTGTTAGTTCTCTTAATCATCATCATCATCATCATCATCATCATCCCATGTTTTCTCCTAGGCGTTTTTCACAGTCACTTTTATCTTCTGTTTCAGGAGTTTACTTGTGCAAAAAACATGTACCCCAGAGAATCACACCCATTACGAAAACGTGCAATTAATCCGACCTCTCACGAACGTTCATTTCAGCAACGATCACTACCTGCGGGCCGTGAGATAGGCGACGCAGGAGGTTTCGCAACTCCTTTTTCTTATCGATTTATTTTGCATATTACACCTTGTGCCTGAATCTCTCGCCCAGCGTTGCAAAATGTTTAACTCTGGCATTCCCGATCATCTTCCCTCTCTCTCTCTGCAACATCATTATTTCTTGCGCAAGCAGTATTAGGCGTTGGAAGGGGATGACTGTGTTGCAATTGATGGTAATTTGTTTATGCAATTCGGCCGCTCATTGCATTGTGCTGTATCGTGTGTCATTGCAGGAAGGGGGAGGGGTGGATGGGTTGATTATAGTTGTGATGATAGGGATGTTAGTGGTGGGGGTTGTGATTTGGGGGGTTGTCGTGGTGATAGTGATAGTCGTGGTGGTGGTGGTGGTGGTAGTTGTGGTGACTAGGGATGGTGATAGTTGCGGTGATTGTGATTGTGGTGGTAGTTATGATGATTAGGATGATAGCGGTGGGGGTTGTGATTTTGGGTGGTTGTTGTGGTGACTTTGGGATAGTGGTAGATGTTGTGATAACTGATGGTGGTGGTAGTTGTGATGGTACTGGTTATAGAGGTGGTTTTGTGATCATGGTAGTTGTGGTAATGGTGGTAGTTGTGATGGAGGTTATGATGGTGAGGATGGTTGCTGTAGTGGTTGTGGCTGTGTTTATAGTGATGGTAGTTGTGGTAGTTACTGGTTAAGGCTGTTTTAAAATGTAGTTGATTGGGATAGTTGTATTTTTTAGCGATGTTGGTAGTTGTGGTTTTGATAAAGGTGTATACGTCTTCTGGTTGTATTAATGGTGGTTGCTTCAGATTTTGGTAGCTTCGAGAGTTGTGGTAGGACAGGTGTTGGTAGGTTAATTGCGTCTGACATAATTGTGGTAGATTAATTGTGGTTGATAGAATAATGGTGGTGATTGTTGTCGTAATTACAGGGGTGTTGAGGGTAATAATGCCTTAAGAATTGTGGTAGGTAATTGTAGTGGTGGTGGTGGTGGTGATGGTGATAGTGGTGGTGGAGGTGATGATGATGATGATGATGATGATGATGATGATGATGATGATGGTGCTTGTGGAGATAGAGATGGTTGTGTTGATGGTGATAGTGATGGTGGTAATGACGATGTTGCTGTTTTGATGATGATTGGGATAATGCTGAAGGTGATGACGGTGATGATGGTGGTGGTTGTGATGATAGTGGTGATGGTGGTGTTAATGGCGATGATGATGGTGGTGGTGGTGGTAATGACGGAAGAGCTGTTGTGGTGGTGGTGGTGATACTGCTGAAGGTGATGACGGTGATGTTGGTAGTGGTTGTGATGATAATGGTGATGGTGGTGGCTGGTGGAGGTGGTGATGGTGGTGATAAGGGATGGTTATGGTGGTGAGAGTGGAAATTATGGCTATCTTGAAGTGTAGGAATGGCGATGGTGATTGGAGTGGTGGTGGTTATGATAGTAATTGGCATCATTACTATTATTATAGTAGTAGTAGTAGTAGTAGTAGCAGCAGGTGGTAGTTTTTGTAGTAACAGTGGCTGTAGAAGGTAATAATTGGGATGGCATTGGTAGTGATGTTTATAGAAGGTGCTTGTAATGTTTGTAGAAATTGTGGTGGATGGGTGGTAATTGTGCTGGGGAGAGAGAGAGAGAGAGAGAGAATTAGTGGGGAGTGAAACAGGTTACAGCATGTGGATAGACGAAAAAATTCAGATAAATGAGAGAGAGAGAGAGCGAGAGAGTAATTGTGGTGTTTTCATACTCGAGCCCTCCAAGGTTAGAGGTTTTAGATATACCTCAATTGCTACCACTATCAACCACCACCTACCACTTCTACCAGCATTTCACTACCACCATGCGCCATTTTTGCTACCACTGTCACCCACGGTACCAACATTCCACCGTCAAGTACCATCCACCGTTTTTGCTACCACTGTCACCTACCAACATTCCAGTCACTGTCAACCACTATTCCACCCACCACCATCACCTACCAACATTCCACTCAGCATCTACCACTATTCCATATACCATCATCATCCCACCACCTGTGGTACCACTGTCAACCACTACCACCTACCAACATTATATTATCAAGCAGTATTCCAATCACCACGACCACCATCCGCCATTAGGACAACCACTATCAGTAACTACCAACATCGCTACCAGCATTTGCAGTTTTCATCCCACTATCGCCTATCAGCCTTCCACTATCTACCACTATTTGTGCCACCACCCACCACTACTAGTAACTACCAGCATTTGCAATTTTTTCATCCACTACTATTATTGCCACTAGTACATGCAGTTGTCCTTCCACTGTCACTTGCCTATCTGCTGAATTACTGCCACAGTCTGCCTACCACTGTCTCGCTCTCATCTTGACTGCCAGTCTTCTTACCATCACCTACCACTCTCTCCTTGTCTGTCTCACCTTTTACTTTCAGCAACCAAAACTCTCTCTCTCTCTCTCTCTCTCTCTCTCTCTCTCTCTGATGATAAAAAGCATAAAATCATGACTGCACACTTTGTCGTATGAGTAGTTGCTTCAGTTTAGTAGTACTTTTACGCTATCGCTACTGTACTTTGACGCTACCGCTACTGTACTTTTACGCTATCGCTACTGTACTTTGACGCTACCGCTACTGTAAAGTTTCCTGTACACTTTTTATGCCTGATACTGTTACCACCGTTTTTCCTGTCCGACAGTAAAGGCTCAGGGAATGGAGGCTGGGGAAGGGCTGTAGCCTCTCATGTTTCGTTCTTAAACTTCATGACAATAAATGTTTATTACCTCCGCCAGGGAGGTTATGTTTTTGCCCGCGTTTGTTTGTTTGTGTGTTTGTGTTTGTTCGTTTATTTGTGTTTTTCTGTTAGCAACTTTCCTCAATAAGTTATGAACGGATTTTAATGAAATATTGTGGAAGGGTGGGCCAAGGGCCAAGAGAGAAATGAGTAAATTTTTTGCCGGATCTGGATCCGAATCTGGAATATCCCGCACAATATCTCCAAAAGTTCTCAATGAATTTCAATGAAATTTTGTGGAAAGGTGGGCCATGGACCAAGAAAGAATTGATTAAATTTTGGGTGGGGATCCGGATCCCTTTTAATGGCATTGACGGAGGTATGCGCTATCTGAATGCTTTCTAGTCTTAATGATATGTTTGGACCGCTTATTAATTAATATGATTTATGGGTCTGTGTAACTATGTAACAGGGTTTTATAAAGAAGTTGGCAACATTGATTCCACACCATCCCATCCCCTTGACAATACTGCCTCTCTCTCTCTCTCCTTCACCTTCTCGGAAGGTCGAATGAAAGAGGAGGGAGAGATGGAGGGGTTTCTCTCCAATCTACCTCGATTTCTTATGATATTTCTCTCTCTCTCTCTTCTCTCTCTCTCTCTCTCTCTCTCTCCTCTCCTCTCCTCTCCTCTTCCTCCTCCTCCTCCTCCTCCTCCTTTCCCTTCACTTTTTCATCTATTCTTTACTTTCCCCTCTTTCCCATCCCGTTTCCCTCCCCTTCCCCCTTTTCCCCTTCTTCTTCCCCTTCCCCCCACCACCCCCTCGTGTAAGGGATAAAGTCTTAGTGGGTTAAGGAGGCTGGCAAGACAGTGACAAGACACAGACGCTGGAACACAAGATAGTGGTAATGGGGCAGCTTTGGTTATTTCATTTGTTTCTTGCCTACCTTAGTGACCCATCCCCTCCTTTCTCTCCCTGTTTTTTTCCCCCTCCCCTCCTTTGTCTCCCTGTTTTTCCCCCTCCTCTCCTTTCTCTCCCTGTTTTTTTTCTCCTCCCCTCCTCTCCCTTCCTCTGTTTCCTCCCTTCCCCACTCCATTTCCCCTCTTCCCTACTCCCTTTGCCTAGTCGTCCCCAATAACCTTCTTCTTCCCTATTGGCCTTTCCATCTCGTCCTCCCCTTCCCCTCAGGCTTCCCCAGTAACCCCATCTCCTCCCCTAGCACCCTTCCCCTCCCCCCCTTCCCTTCCTCTCCTCTCTTTCCTTCCTCCCCACCCTTACTTGACCACAAAGCTCCCTTGTTCCTTATATAGACTCTCTCTCTCTCTCTCTCTCTCTCTCTCTCTCTCTCTCTCTCTCTCTCTCTCTCTCTCTCTCTCTCTCATGTCATCAGTACCTTCCAGTTATATTATTTGAAGAGAAAGAGGTAAATTAGTTTATGGAGGATAAAAAATAAAAAAAAGACGAGGGAGGGAAGGAAAGAAAGTAAGGGAGGTGGAGAGGGGAGGAGGGGAGGAGTTAGGGAAGGAGGCGAGGTAGGGAAGATTGGACATAGTGATATCCCTGAAGATCACTTTTCACTCTTAAAGACACGTTTACTGTAAGATTAGAGGGGTGTCCTTTTTATGCCGCCTCTTCCAACTTTATATATATGTTTTTCGATGAATTTTTTTTTCTTACTCATTGTTTTTCTTCTCCCATTTCCCTCAGACGCATTCCCCCCTCTTCCTCCCTTTCTCTTCCTACTCTGCTGTCTCCTTTCTTCTCCTCTTTCCCCCTTTCTTCCTTCCCGTTCCATCCATTATACATCTCTTCTCATCCTCTTCACCTTCCATCCCCCATTTCTCTTTACCTACTGATTTTCTTCTTGTTTTAACCCTCTCTCCTTTTTTTTTCTTTCTTTTTTTCTCTTCCCCCAAACCTCCTTCTCCTGTCATCCTTTATATAATCTTCCTCACCCCCTTTCTTCCCTGATTCCTCCCCATCCCCTCTCATTCCCCCTCCCTCTCTCACCTGCCCCCCACACCCTCCTTGCCACATTATGACTCACGTTTCCTCTCTTCCACAGGTGAGTGGGAATTACTTGGAGCCTAATTAGTGCGGCAGGTGCGTCAAGGTAAAGTGAACCATTAAATTTTTTGGTAGTAATAGCTCTCATTAAGATGTTTCCTAAGTGTTAAGTAATATTTTTCGAGCTGAAGTTTTGAAGTGTACATTTTTCCCTTTTCTTTTCCTTTTTTTTCTTTATTTACACTTCAAGATGCTGACGTCGTTTATATTTTATCGTTGTTACCGTCAGCTGATTGTAATATATTTAGGGGGACATCGTAGTAATTGGGGTTAGAAATAGCCTTCATTAACTACAGTATTTTGAAGGAAAGTAGCGATTTGAGATTCCATCATTAAGTAGTCTTGTGTGATGAAAATGAGGATTGGAAGAAAAGATGATGAGAGGGAAAGCTGGAAGGAAACTTGATGAAAGGGAAGGTTGGAAGAAAACATGATGAAAGGAAAGGTTGGAAGAAAACATGATGAGAGGGAAGGTTGGAAGAAAACATGATGAGAGGGAAGGTTGGAAGAAAACATGATGAGAGGGAAGGTTGGAAGAAAACATGATGAGAGGGAAGGTTGGAAGAAAACATGATGAGAGGGAAGGTTGGAAGAAAACATGAGAGAGAAGATGAGAGGGGAAGATTGGAAGAAAACATGCAGAAAATGAAGACTGGAAGAAAACATGCTGAAAGGGAAGATTGGGAGAAAACAAAGAACATTAACCTCTTCAGTACAAGAGCTGTCACCCAAACCGAATAAAAACTACGGCACCAACAGAAATAAAATAAATCTAAATATAAACAAAAACATCATTGTCGTAAAAAGATTATTATTTTTTTCCCATCACTTATCTTCACATTTTTTCTTGCCACCAGTCACCACATTTTTTTTTCGTGTCTCCAATAGCCACATTTTCTTCCCCATGATAAATTGGTCATTGTGTGTGGATGATAATGTATTGTTAATTGAATGCGCTGTAATGTTATGTAATGTCTGTGTGCATCATAAGAATTCATACTTACTCATTTGCTGCCCTGACGTCTTTTCAGAATTTAGACTTGCGCTCTCCAGACATTTTTAAAATTTAGTTTGGGAGAGACTTCAAAATGTAGATACTAGATTTCTGTATTAACCCCTTCAGTCAGCTGGCGCCTTTTTTTTATTCTTTTATATTTTAGTATAGTGTTATCTCCTGACGATGTTATTCAGCTTTGGAAAATCTCTCGTTCTGAAAGGGTTAATGCAAGGTATATCATTCCTTCGAGACGTTTCTTCCAGGGTGAGTGAGATCGTCTGAAGGTAGCAAGAATACATTGAATAAAACGTCATGGGAGTGAAGGAATAAATCTTCACTGCAAAGTAGCTGGCCTATCGTTAACCCTTTCACTGCGATGACGCATATGATACAGGGTGGCCTATATATAACGCTCCTCTTCACCTCTGTTTGGCGATTTTTTTTGTGTTGCGTGGACAGCTCAGTGTTATATATATCCATCATCATTTATTTCCTACTCCCGCTTTCACACCCACACCCACACCAGCAGACTGGGCCGTCCCCGCAACACACAAGACACCACCAGCGAAGTGTCTGCAGTAGAGGAGCGCTATTTACGGACTACCTGTATTTCATTCCTGCTCCCGTCACACTGTTATTCACCGATTTATTCAACAGTTGTAATGAAGGAATTAACTAAAGCCATATGTACCCCTGCAGTTTGACAAATGACCCTTAAGTTGATGAAAAAAATTCGTGTTGATGCAGGTAGATTAAAATTGTCATTGGACTGAAGTGGTTAATAAAAAAATGAAGTCTACGGGTAACGAAAGTAAAGCATAAAAGATATCATTGTATTGAGATGCTTAGCTTTATGATGCGTTATTATTATCATTATTATTATTATTATTATCATTATTATTATTATTATCTTTATTATTATTATTATTATTATTATTTGGCTAACGTCGTAAGAGCTTCTTTCAGCTGAGAGAAATCCGAGCAGCGAAACGGATAATCAGTTCAGATTACATTACTATTTTTATTCATGGAAGGCAGACCTGATAATGATAAGGGAATGTAATAAGGAGTTTTTTTAAGTGGCCTTGCGGTGAGTTTTTTGGTGCTGCATGCGGTGATTCCCCGTGAGAGAGAGAGAGAGAGAGAGAGAGAGAGAGAGAGAGTGAGTGAGTGAGTGAGTGAGTGAGTGAGTGAGTGTGTGTGTGTGTGTGTGTGTGTGTGTGTGTGTGTGTGTGTGTGTGTGTGTGTGCGTGCGTGCGTGCGTGAGTGTGTGCGTGTGTGTGTGTGTGTGTGTGTGTGTGTGTGTGTGTGTGTGTGTGTGTGTAATAATCAACATGTTACCCACCCTCATCCTGTGTGGTCAGGTCAAAGTTTACACAACTCCGCGGATCACCGCAAGGTCACACACACACACACACACACACACACACACACACACACACACACACACACACACACACACACACACACACACACTAGTTAATGTCGGTATTACATTTTCATGTGTATCCTCTTAAATTTTTTCTGTATGTAAATTACTGTTAGGTTATATAGTCTTTTTATGTGTGTAAGTTAATTCACAATTGCACATCATATAACAGATGATATCGTTGTAATTGTTAATTTATGTAAACTAATTCACACAATAAATATGTATTTATCTTTTGTCTGGCGCCTCAGCCTATGGCAGGCGGCCTTGACAGAACCACCTCCAGATATTTATGTTCTTAATCAGCACCCGTCCCTCCTTCAACCCACTCCAGTCCCTCGCACCGCACACTCCACCCAGCTTCTCCTCATCCTTCTTGCTATACCTGTTTTGATCTTGGCCGCTACTACTACTACAACCACCACCACGGTTTTTCTCGCATTCTCACCTTTTCACACATTCTCACTCTCATTTAGCTTCATGTGACCGTCCAATTTTTAATCGTTCATGATGCCAGGGTCTTTCCTAACCTGAAACAAAATCGTCCAGTAAATAGCAGCAAGGCAGAAGACATCATCGTACCGAAAAGATTAATATTGTGTCTAATCCGTGCACCATTTGGGATCTTCATAACCTTCCTGACAGTAGCAACAGTTAAGGAAAAGAAAAAGACGTCACAATACTGAAGAGATTAATGGAGATTTTTTTTTCCCTAAGCCTCTCACCGCTCTTAATCTCACTGAGGCTGAATAAAATCGTCTGTTGGCAGCAAGAATGAAGTTTAAAAAAAATGTGATACTGGAGAAATAAAAAAAACTCCCCTTCTGTTTTCCCACCGCGTCACCCCATTTCTCACCAACCCGATCTTCACACCCTCCTAGCCACACCCCCATGCATATCCAAGCCAACCCCTGTCCACTGCCCTCGATATTTTTTTTCCGCGGTACTATTATTCGAGTGTGGTAGATGGGGACGCTCACCATCCACTCACTCGATGTAGTGCTGCTGTCGGGTGTCTGCCCTTTCCTCTCCTCCATCCATCTTTCCTTCCATCTTCTTCTGACCTTCATTCCTTCATTCTTTCCTTGTCCTTCTGCCTACGGGTGACTGTACACTCCCTCTTCTGTCTTTCTTTCCTTCATTCTTTCCTCTATCTTCTGCCTGTGAGTGACTCTACACTGAGTGACAAGCTAAATTTTTCCCTATACACCAGGAAACCATTTACTGCGCTGGATGGTAACCATATAACCAAATTTTGGCGTCTGGTGGTTTAGTGGGTATTTTTGGCGCTCCAGTCGGATTGAGCCTGTGAAGGTTTATATCCAAGTGATGGTTGGGGTTGATTGCTCATGTAATGCCACTCAGGGATGAGTGAAGCTGGTCACTCTCATCTTAAATGTCGGGACCAACTGCCTAGCCCTGGGCCCCTACGCTCGTCATGGGGCAATGTAGGATTGGATGATGGATGGACTATTATTCGACAGGGTTGGAACTACAGAGAGTTGGAAAGTCTGTGTGGGTGTAAGGGATGGGGGAGGAGGAAGGGGGGGAGGGTGGTTTGTGTATGTAAATGTTTGTGTGTGTGTGTGTGTGTGTGTGTGTGTGTGTGTGTGTGTGTGTGTGTGTGTGTGTGTTGGGCTTGGTAATGTGAAGTGTGGTGGTTTTGTGATATGATGGCCAGGGGTGTGTTATTGAGAGCTGAGGCAGTGTGAGGTGCGTGTGAGTGTGGTAATGTGAAATGTGTAATGTGTGGTGTTATTGCGAGGATGAGGTGTGTCAGTATGACGTAAGGTGATATGGCAATGTGAAATGGGACTGTGACTGTAATGTGTGTGTGTGTGGGTGGGTATGGCAGTGTGAGTTGAGGTGGTATGACAGTGTAAGGTTTGTCAGTAAGGTGTCGCAGTATGTGGTGCAGAGATGTGAGGGAGGTGAAGGTGTGGCAGTGTGGGGTGAGGTGATGTGCCAGTGTAAGGTGTGGCAGTGTGGGGTGAGGTGATGTGCCAGTGTAAGGTGTGGCAGTGTGGGGTGAGGTGATGTGACAGTGTAAGGTGTGGCAGTGTGGGGTGAGGTGATGTGCCAGTGTAAGGTGTGGCAGTGTGTGATGGCGAGATGTGAGGGAAGTGTAGTATATCACTGTTTGTATTGTCTTGTGCACAGTAACCTTCCTACCTCCTTATAGTGTACCTTCATGTAACGCCTTCCTTACCCCCATACTCAAAGTCGCACTTCCCTCTATTGTTCTTTGTGTCATTCCATTTCCTCCCCCTCATTCTCTTCATCCTCCACACTGTCGTCTTATATTCACGACATCATTTCTTCCTTGTTTCACCCTTTCATTCCCCTCATCCTCCTCATTATATCTACATTCACGGCGCTATCTGAATGCCTGAATAACCTCACTTTCTCCATTCCTTACCACTGAGTCTGCCATCACAATTTCATACCATATATCTCTTTCCAATACCATTACTTTTTCATTTCACCTTCTAATGCACTCTTACCTGTATTCATTTTCCACCCTACTCTTTCCTACTTTCACCCTTTGTATTTTAAAGTACAGATTAATTGATATAGAAGGTGGAAAAGTTTTTTTTTTTTTTTAGAACGACGTGGAGATGAGAAAGATAATTGGGAAGTGAGTGACGATAGGTAAATGAATACTAGGTGCACGAGTAGAGTGAGAGTGAGAAAGTGCCATCTGAGAGAGTGAGATGAGATTGAGAATAGAGTAAGTGAAAATAATGGAGAGAGAGAGAGAGAGAGAGAGAGTAGTGTTGTGAGTACCACTTAACACACCCTGTGGTCTACCACCTCTTACCTCACTACTCTTAGCTCAGACAGACAGGGCGGAAAGAGGGAGGCAAGGAGGGAAGTAGGCTAGGAAGATGGAGGGGAGGAAGTAGGGAGGGATGAAAAGAGGAAGAAAAGGCAAGATGGAGGAAACGAGGTTGAGAGGGAAGAGAGGAGGTAGAGAGTCATCGAGGGAAATAGGAGGAAAGGAAGGAGAAAGATTGAGGGAAGTAGGTGGGAGTGTGCGCCGGGAGGGAAGTAGGAAGACTGAGGGAAGGAGAAAGGAAAAGAAGAAAGATGAAAGATTGAAAGAAAGCGAGAAGTGGAAAGATGAAAGGTGAGAAGGTAGGAGGAGGCAGGTAATACTGTAAATATTCCTGGTGTTTAAAATGTTAACCATAATTAAATAAAAGGTGTATTACAAAATGTGGTATTAACATTTGTACGCTTCATTAACTCGGTGTATAGCCAGTAAATGCTTCTGAAGAGTCATGTTATATTTTTAGATTCAGTTGTAAAAGATAATTTGTTCAAGGCCTTCCGTCTCTCTCTCTCTCTCTCTCTCTCTCTCTCTCTCTCTCTCTCTCTCTCTCTCTCTCTCTCTCTCTCTCCACTTCCCCTTTCCTTTTCATTTTCTCTCCATTTCCTCCCCTTTCCTCTCCCTCTCATTTTCCCTCATTCCCTTTCCCTCTCCATACTTCCCCCTTTTCTTTTCCTCTCCTTCCTCTTCCTTTCTCTTTAACCTCCCCCTCCTCTATCTCTCTTGTCCCCTTTCCTGTCTTTCTTCATTCCCCCGTCCTTTTCCTCTTCTCCCCCCTTCCTTTTACTCTCCCCCTTCCTCTTCCCCCCGTCCTCTTCCCTCCCTTCCTCCCTCTTTCCCAACTCCTTCCCCCCCTCCCCCTTCCCCTCCACCTCCACCTCCCTCACTTACACACTTCCCACGCCCTGACCACCACTTCCTCATTACACAGGAACAGGAGTAAACTTATGGCACCTCTTTGCTCATTCCCTCTGGTCACTGAGAGAGAGAGAGAGAGAGAGAGAGAGAGAGAGAGAGAGAAACGGAAGGCCTTGAACAAATTATCTTTTACAACTGAATCTAAAAATAGACTGTGTGTGTGTGTGTGTGTGTGTGTGTGTGTGTGTGTGTGTGTGTGTGTGTGTGACATTGAAACAAACCACACAAACCTTATGGTCCATATCTAGGTGGTTCAGCCTTCATTGTTAAGGGGATTTCGAAGTACATACACTTGAGAAGATGCTGAGAGGATTTTGGCATGGAGAGATGGTCACTTGATGGCGGAGGACATGGAGACAGTTTGTTAGTGGCCACCCCGTCTGGGATTAAGGCATCATGTTCTAGGAGGATACACTGGAAAATACTATATATACTCCTTTTACTCTGACATAACCTAAAATTGCCATCTCTTCATCTTGAATAGCGAGTTCCAACAATAGATTGACACTTGATTATGATAACAGTCACGAAGAAATGCAATGGGAAGGCTGTAGACCCATGACATTGTCTTATTCTACAATTGAGAAACGGGAAAAAATCCTCAAAATGATGTAAATCTGGATCAAGTTCAAATGACAAGAGTATAGCATAGCAAGAGGTCTACGTCCACTGAAAATAGCTCAGTAACATTTAATATTTTTCAGTCGTTGCAACCTTTTGGTTCTCAGAATATCTTCTTACATCCATGAGAAGTCAGTTTTAGGTACAGTGCAGTCAGCCTTGGGGACACACATTGGCCAAAAATTTTTATTTAACGTATCTGTAATTGAATTGGCCGGGTTGTTTCACACAAGCAGAAATTACGGTTCGTACCCGCAAGGGGTGAACACACCACAGATCAAGAACCACTGGTTTAGCCAGTCAACATAGTCCAGTATTTATGATAGCTCATTGGGTGAGACCAGCATCTGTTGGTCATTATTAATGCCAACATGGGAATTAAACTGGTACTCCACCCACCACGCTCTCTGGCATTTCGTCATGCAGGAAAAAAAGGAGAAACAACATCTTGCAGAACTGCAGTGCCTGAAGGAAAATTTTTTATTGGAGCTGTAGAAAGTAGCACTATTACTAGAAGTGGGGCAGTTAATAAGTTGATTGGGTTAATAGTACTAGATATATAGTTAAAAAAATTTGAGAATTTTACCCAAATAGAAAAAAATAATAAATTTGTGGATACAGACATACTGATATACTCCTTTACAATACGTAGCAAGAGTGAGCAGTGACTCTCGAAATGCAGTAAGGTGATCTTTGAACTCCAACACACTTTTCAGAATGTACCGTAAGAGATTCATAATTAACGGATTGATATGTGGAACGATATTATTGTCCACAACTGTACATTACCACCGTTTACAGAAGGAGGTATGTATACTGTAGTTATCCCAAAAGTCGTATAACAATTTTATGGATTGATTTGGGGCTCAGGAGTAGAATGGAAAGTGCCCCCATCAGGAAAGAGAGAGAGAGAGAGGGGGAGGGGAGAGAGACTAATACCTGCTTTTACTCACCCAACAGGTGACTCTCCAAATTCTCTCCCTTTCTCTCTCCTCCCTCCCTTCCTCTCCCCCCCCTTCCTCTCCCCCTCCTTACACATAACCCCCTTTCAAGTAGGGATCCTGGGGGCATGTGGAGTTGCTTGATTGGCCCAGTTTCTCTCTCTCTCTCTCTCACCACACACACACACACACACACACACACACACACACACACACACACACACACACACACACACACACACACACACACACACACACACACACACACACACACACACACACACACACACACACACACACACACACACACACACACACACACACACACACACACACACACACACACACACACACACACACACACACACACACACACACACACACACACACACACACACACACACACACACACACACACACACACACACACACACACACACACACACACACACACACACACACACACACACACACACGTACGTCATGCCCCGATTAATAACAACTAAACAATCCACGGGTCCTTGATTTTGCCCTCCCCCCCCTCCTTCTCTCCACACCTCTCTCCTCTTCCCTCCATCCCCTTTTCACTCATCTCCATTCTCTCTCTCTCTCTCTCTCTCTCTCTCTCTCTCTCTCTCTCCTTCCAGTCACCTTTTCTGTCCTGTTTACTTTTTTCCTCTCTATTTCCTGGTTTTCATTTCTTTCCTTTGATTTTTTTCCCATCATTTCCTTTCATTCGTTTAATTTCTACTTCATTTCCCCCTCCTTTGTCAACTCCTCCCCTTCCCTATTCTCTCCATTCCTCCACTCTCGTCTCAACTCCGCACTGCCTCTTTGATTTCTCTCCTCCTCATTGTTCCCCTGCTTCTTCCTCTTCCTTTTCATCGTCTCACAATTTTCTTTCCCCTTCCTGACCCCATTCCACTTGTCTTCACCTTTCACACCTTTCTCCCTTTTCCGTTTTACTCTCCTTTCCTCTCCCATCCTTTCTTCTCCTTCCAGTCTTTTCATGATTATTCTCTCTCTCTCTCTCTCAACCGGAAAAAGAAAGCCAGCTGGAGGTGAGGCAGGTTGTTGTGATAAGGCAGGACGAGTGAGGCAGGGTTGAGGTTAGGCAGGCTTCAGGGTGAGGCAGGTTCAAGATTTACGTTGGCTGGAGTTTAGGTAGGTGGGAAGGGCAGGAGTGAGGCAGGAAAGTGGGTGGTGAAGCAGGTGAGTGAGTTAGGAATGAGGCAGGAAAGTGAGTGATGAGGCAGGTGAGTAGGGCAAGAGTGAGGCAGGTGGGTGAGGTAGGAATAAGACAGAGAAGTCGAGGAAGTAAGGCAGGTGCTTAGGGGAGAGGTAGGAGAGGTGAGGCAGGAGGGGTGAGGTGGAAGAGAGGGGTGTTTGGAGGGGTTTGGGCAAGAGGCAGGCGTTAGGGAGGTGTCCGTGATAGGTGAGTGACATATGGAATGGTAAGTCAGAAAAGAGAGATAAAGAGTAGGGTGAAACAAGGAGGCTGAGATAGAGAGGGTGTCAGGGTGTTCGCGGTAGGTAAGGGAGATAAGTAGAGTGAGCTGAAGTGAGTAAGGCAGGGTTAGAGTGAGTTAGGCAGGGTTAGAATGAGCCAGGCCTGGGGAAACAAGTATCATACCTCGTGTGCCTCACTCCGCCTGTTTCACACTGCCTGTCTAACTTCATCTGCATCCTGTCCGCATCACTCCGCCTCCCTCACCCTATTTTGCTCGCCCTGCATGCCTCACTATCCTACGAACCTCAGACCCATTCTTAACCTCTGTCTAATTCCTTGCTTTATTTCCTTCCTACCAAACCCTTCCTTAGAGCCCCCTTCACACCATACCATACCCCCTTCATACAATACCAAACCGACTTATCTACCTCACCCTTCCTATCAAATCGTACCGACCAAACTCATCCTACCTCCTCGTCCCTGCCTCTCCCCTCCCTGCCTACCTCCTCCCCCAGCCTCACTCACCTGCCTCTCCATCAAATTTCCTCCCGTAATCTTGGAAGCAGTGAAGGTTGCAGACACAGGGAGCAAGGACGCTGGTTCTTGGTTGCCATGACAACGCTGATTGTTTGTGCCTTGGAAGAACGTGCATTATTTATTCATTTATTTTACTTACCTGCGTATTTATATATTGATGTTATTAGTTATTATTTTTTTTATGTATTTCGTGTTTTTTTATTTTTCAGGGGTACATACAGGCTAGCTCTTTGAGGAAATTTTTGGGGGAGTTGGCAAAGGAATCGTTTTATTTATATATTTATTGATATTTTTTTTCTAAATTTGAACATTTTTTTAGAAAGGATTTTTCCTGACAAAGAAATTGACAAACTGGCAGACTGAGACTATATTCTTTTTTTCATGTATTTTGTGTCCTTGTTTATATAATTTGTTATTTTTGAGAGAATTCCATGACCTAGAATGTGGTGGCCGAAGAATTTATTTTTCATTTATGTAGTTGTGAAGGACCAAAGAATCAGAATAATATGGTGGATAAATTTGTTGCGGGAAAATGGAACTAGTGTTTTTGTTTTTCACGCATGCATATTTATTGTTATTAATTATTTTTCGAAAGTCGTTGATTGGTGATTGTACTGTAGGATTTGAATATTAAACAGGAGTTGCATGAAACAACTGATGATTGTACCGGTACGGTACTATGGACGAGAAAAAAGATAAGTTACGGTACCAAATCTGATGGGGTAACTGATGATAGAGGGTTGGCACTGATAGGAAAGACAAGTGATTTAACTGTAACTGATAGTGATACAAGAATTGGCCTGACAGTCAGCAGTAGTTTTGCAGCGAAATGGAAAAATGAAATAATGGTACAGGTAATGAACAACAGTAGTGGTGGTGGTGGTGGTAATAGTATCATACTCTTAATCATATACCAATAATAGAAAAATGACTAGAATACCACAATAGCCAAAAAAGGCATTGAGAATCAGAGAGCAGAATGAAAAGCCTCCATAAAGTGATTGAAGGTAAGGTTGAATGGAGGCCCGGAATGTAATGGCCGTGCCCTTGGTGGAATATGTATGAATGTATGTAGCTATGTTGAGGTGATTGTAACGGTGGGAGCATCGATAACAAAGGAGCATCGTAGCCTTGCCCCCAGTGAGAGTGAGGGAGTGAGTCAGGGAGTGAGATGAGAGTGAAAGTGGGTGTGAGGTGGGTGATTTGAGACAAGGAGTGAGTCAGGGAATGAGATGAGAGTGTGGGTGTGAGTAGGGTGATTGAGAGAGGGAGTAAGGGAATGAGAGGAGAGTGGAAGTGGGTGTGAGTAGGGTGATTGAGAGAGGGAGTGAATCAGGGAAGGAGATGAGAGTGAAAGTTGGTGTGAGTGGGGTGGTTGAGAGAGTGAGTAGGTGAGAGAGGGTGGGTGAGTGATGGAGTGCGATTCAGTGAGTGTGAGAGTGAGATTGAAAGTGAGTGAGAGGGTGTGGAATGTGGGTGAGTGAGTGAGAGGGTCGTGGAATGTGAGTGAGTGGGGTGATGGAGCGAGTGTGCGAGTGGGTGGCAGAGTAAACTTTGAGTGAGTGAAGAATTAGACGAGTAAGTTGGCCTTGTATGAGTGATTGATTGTGTGTATAAGTTGGTTGAAGAGTAAGTACACCATGAATGACTTAATGAATAAGCATGTGATTTGATTCATCCCATCCCATCACTCCCCTTCCCTATTCCCTTTTCTTCTTTTCCCAGTCTCTCCTCTCCTTCTTCCGCTTTTCATCCTTTCTACCTCCCCCCTTCCTATTTCCTCCAGCCCTTCCCTTCCCAACCCATCCCATCCCATACCTTCCCTCTTTCTAATCTACCCTTTTCTTTTCCTTTATTTTCCTCTTCTTCCCTCCTCTTTCCTTTCCTTCCCTACCCCTCCTAACCCAACCCCTTTCCCTTTCCTTCCCATTTTCTGTTGTTCGTCTCTCACAGCGTCGTGTGGTATGTAATGTTGAGGTGAATGGGTCGCTAATTACCACCTTACCTGTCTCACGTGTCACCTGTCACCCTTCTGTGCTCCCTTTACGCAACACACCCACCCTACACCTGCCACCTGGAGAGAGAGAGAGAGAGAGAGAGAGAGAGAGAGAGAGAGAGAGAGAGAGAGAGAGAGAGAGAGATCTGACTTTAACATTAAGAATCGTGATTCGTATAAGTAAAAGAAAAAGACTGAACAACAAAGAGAGAGAGAGAGAGAGAGAGAGAGAGAGAGAGAGAGAGAGAGAGAGAGAGAGAGAGAGAGAGAGAGAGAGAGAGAGAGAGAGAGAGAGAGAGGGAGAGAGAGAGAATTATAGAATTCAAACTGTAGATAGTAACATTTAGAGTGAGAGAGAGAGAGAGAGAGAGAGAGAGAGAGAGAGAGAGAGAGAGAGAGAGAGATTATAAAATTCTTGCTTCAGAGAGTAACATTTAAAGATTAGAGAGAGTGTGTGTGTGAGCTAGTCACACCTGAAAGAGTAGCATTTGAGTGAGGGGGAGCAAGAGAGCATGAATGTGTGTGTTTTTGTGTGTAAGGTGGTATGGAGAAATTTGAGAGAGAGAGAGAGAGAGAGAGAGAGAGAGAGAGAGAGAGAGCAACAAAAAGGTAGAGTCACTGGGATAATGTGGCACAGAGAAGCAAGTCAGTTTAGAAAAGAGAAATTTCTTGTTATGGGTAACACTTGCAAAATCTTAGAAAATATATATTTTTGGTGTTCTGAAATTCGATGGCTGTATAAATGAAGCGAGAATATGCTAGAAGCAGATATGTGAACCTTTTTGTATTTGTACTTTATTTATCTATCTATCTATCCATCAAATAGTTGTGTGTGTGTATATATATATATATATATATATATATATATATATATATATATATATATATATATATATATATATATATGCATATTATGTATATAGTCGTCATACTTCGACCTTTTCCCTTCTCAGACTTTAAGAAATATAAATCCTAATCTGTCGTATGAAATGGAAATTTTGTAAACTGGAAAGATTTTCACGGAAGAGAAAAGGGTTTTTAAACAGGTCAGTAAAATCAGGGGCATGTAAAGTACTATAGGACCAACTCTGTGGGACAGAGTGGGCAAGGAGGGAGGGGGAGGAAGGGAGAGCAAGCAAGAGGGAGGGGGCACATAGTAGGGGGGTAGCAGGCTCTGTGGACAAGATAGGATATGAGCAGGGCACACTGGGCAGGGGTGGGCAAAATCAGTGAAGCAGTGTGAGACAGTGAAGGTGGTGTGGGCAAGGGGGCAGGTGGAGGAATCGCTTGGGACGGAGGACAGGAGAGTGGGCAGTGATGGTAATGAGGGCAGGCGGCAGTAAGTAGGTATAATTAGTATTTAGCAGAGTGGGAGGAACGATGGGGAAGAGACAGTCGAGAGTAGTGAATATCTTGAGACAACCCATTAAATGAGTGGAGTTCCTTGAGATGCATAAAATTGTTGTACGTTATCCAGAGCAGAGTACTTAAGTGAGGATCCACCCTGTAAAGTGTTTAGAGATAATTTTAACTCCATATTTATTTATATTATTTTTAATTCTTTTTATTCTGGGAGTTATTTTCATTGAGTATAATATCTTAATGTGGGTAAAAATTAAGAGTGGGCAAGGATGCAGTGTTTAAAATGGACTGGGTATAGAAATTAGGTTAAGGTAGTAATTATTAAACAGGACATAGGTAAAGTTGGGTTAGCAGGAGGAGGTCAGTAGGGAGGGAGGGAGTGGCAGGTGGTGGAGAGAAAGTATACAAGTCCTGGTGCTCCTCCTCACACAGGTGGATGTGCAGGTAATATATCTCATCTGGCTGCTCCTGTCTCACCTCTCACCCACCTCTCGCTCCTCACCCCTCACCCCTCGCTTCTTCTTCACCCCTCGCTTTTGACCCATTGTTCCTTACCACTCGCTCCCAACCCTTCTATCCTCACCTCTCGCTCCTAACTCCTCGTTCCACACTCCCCGTTTCTCATCCCTCGCTCACTCATATCTTACTCCTCTCTCCCTCGCTTTTCCCTCCTCGTCTCCTCCCCCCCTCAACTCCTTCCCCCTCCTTCGTCTGCTTCCCCCTTCCTCCACCCGGCTCTGCTTGTCTATCTGCTGAACCGCTAATCTTACTGTTACCTTCCTGTTCAGCACTATAACTAATGGGATATATTTCTTAGTTGAAGAAATGTATTTGTTTTTAGCCAGATTATAAGTCAGTTGTGTCCACAGTAGCAGGTAGAGGATTGTTATATATATATATATTTTTTATCAGTTTACCCTTTTTTCTTTTGGCTGAGTAAAATCGTTTGGTGTTGACATGAATGAAATACTTGAGTGTGTGCATAGAAACGAGATGGATAACACATGCCGTTCCTGTGTCATTGTTGTCACTTTGCACCTACTTATATTTATTAGTCAATTTAATGCATGCCAGCTCATAATCCCTACATGTGCCTTATTATATGTGTTTCATTCCTCTTACATCTAACTCCCATAATTCTGCTCATGTACTGCTGCCTGCATAATTGCCTCTCATCCTTCCTAGTTTACCATTTCTATTTTTTTTTCTTTTTTTCCTACTTCGGGTTACAGTATATAAAGGCGATTTTAGCCAGGATACCTACAGCCATTAATATCTCTCCTACCACTGGTCGGTTTTGTTAAGGCAGCTCCCAGACGATTTTGTTCATACTGCACCAGGTATTGTTAGGATTGCACTGGGCGGTTCTTTAACAGAAGAGGATTTTGATTAAGTGACCATCGGACCATTTTATTAGGACTGTCAGCGGACGATTTCAGTTATGCTATATTGAGGATTTTGTTCAGGCTACCTTCAGATGGTTTTATACAGCTGAGGAAACACCCCAGTGCTCCGAGGATTTGCTGGCATCGTATCTTTGTGTGTTTTCCCATTGTGCTTCGTGTTCCCTCTGTTCTGGTTATCAGTTTTGTTGTTGGCGTTGTTGTTGTTTTTTTTCGTTTTTTTTTATGCCGCCATTGTTGTTGGTTTTCGTGCTATTGTTGTCACCGTTGAATTTGTTTGTCATTGTCCATGTTGTTGTTTTTGTTTTTGTTATACTTGTTGTTGTACTTGTTGTTTTGATTGCTGGTGTTGACTGTGTAATCCGGATGTTACATGACACTGGGTTCTGGGCGCTGGAGGGGATGGGGAAGGCCCTTGGCGACCCCACTCACCCCAACGCCTGCTTCCTTTACCCCCACACCTGCCTCCCCATCCCCACACCTGCCCCCCATCACCACACCTGCTTCCCCACCCCCACACCTGCCTCCCCACACCCACACCCACACCTGCCTCCCCACACCCACACCCACACCTGCCTCCCTCACCCCCACATCTGCCCCCCCACCCACATCTGCCCCCCCACCCACATCTGCCCCCATCTCCTCACCTGCCCCCACACCCACATCTGCCCCCACCTCCTCACCTGCCTACCACCCCCATACATGCTTCTCCCGCCCCCACACACCTCAACCTCTCACATTACTTTCCACCTACCTACATCTACCCCTGCACCTCCTACACTACTTTTTCCACCCCCACACCTTCCCCCACACTTACTGGCACATTCACATCCCCTTACTTATCCATACTTAGCTCACCCTTACCCCCACACTTATTCGTATTTATTACCCTGCCAACCATACAAACCTACCATCACATCGTTACATCTGTCTCTATACAACCACTTCCTCTATCGCACACCACTTATACCTCCACACTCCACCCTTACACCACACTTACCCTCACACCGTCTTTATACTTATATCCACACACTCCTCCACCTGTCTTTATGCCCACACTTTTTCCCCACCTACTCCCCCTCCACATCTACGTCTACACCCACACTGCCACATTTCCGTCCACATCCCCACACCACTCATCCCCATTCCTTCCCTCACCTCCCCCCAACCACACGTACCCTCACACCGCCATACTTACCTCCACACCCCCACACTCCCATCTTCCTTCACACCTAGACTTAACCTTCCCCCTCCCCCCTTCCCCCCTTCCTTCACACACGTACACACTCTTGCCCAATATTTTCATGCCTCTTCATTCACATCTGTACTGAACCCTCACCCTCTGTCTTTCCCCTCCCCCACTCACCCTCACCCTCTCATAAACACCCTTACCTCACACACTTGCTCCACACCACCACCACCACCACCACTACTGCTACTACTACTACTACTACTACTACTACTACCAGAGCCAAAGATCACAACAAACTCCAGTGTCGTAAATATGCCATTACTGCTTTATTTTCACTTCTATTTTCCATTTAATATCTATTTTTATACAGATATTCTGTATACACGTTTTTATTCTAATATTTTCTGTTTTATGTCTGTTTTTATTCATGCTCATAATTGTGTTCACTTTTTGTATTCTCAGTTTTATTTACCGTTTTATATCCGTTTTTATGTGTTTCTTTTAGCAGGTAGCATTTTATGTTCGGCTTTATTTTTCGCATTTCAACACGGCCATAACCAAGGGGTGTGATGTTGATACGCATTGCACGCTGTTGTTGCACGGCGTTGCGTCACTCCTCATGTACGGCTCTCCTTTCTGTTTGTACTGCTGTTTTTCTGCCTAGTACTGTTATCTTCCTCTGTCTGCTAATGCACTGCTCTGCTCACTGATTGTACTACTGCTTAAATAGTGCTGTGCTGATTGTACTACTTCCGTCTACTTATAACTCCTCTCTGCCTATGTTCGTTTTCTGCGTTTATTACTGTCTTCCTAGTACCTACTCCTGTGCTTACGTCAGTCCACTGCTTGTGCTCTTGCTGATGTACTGTAATGATCTGCTTATACTACTGCCATCTGGTAGGTACTCCTCTCTGCCTAGTACTGTTGCTTGTCTGCTATTTTTGTCTGCTTGTTTAGTATACTTCTTCTAATACTCATACTAACTGCTTACAAGACTAACTGATGTCTGCTTAGTATTCCTCTCTGCTGGCATGTGCAGTATTCCTTGGCATGGTGTCTGCTTACAAATGTTGCTTGCTTTTTTTATTTTGTTTGTTTTCACCTGGCAGACATGGCTCATTTCCACACCTTGATTACTTTATTGTAGTTAGACGAAAATGGATGAGTTTCAGTTACGAGGTAGGAATGCATTTTTAAAACTACTTTACTGTTTTTACTTCAGCTTGGCCTAAAATTGTCATCTCACCATCTTGAATTTTGAGTTGTAACAATAACTTAACATTAGCATAATATGTTAGTCACGAAGAACTGCCATGGAAAGGATGCAGAGACGCAATAGTCCTTTTCTGCTATTAACCTTTGTGAAATAATCTGCAAAAGAACGAAAACCTGGGCCAAGTTAGAGTAAAAAGTACATAGTAAAATCAACCATTTCATCTAACAACGCTTGGCTGTCAACAGAACTGAAAGGGGTTAGGGCTCTTTGTCAAGTTAAAATGAACGCACTCTAATGTTATGATTTTTGTTGCTTCTGTAATCCGTTTGCTAGATCTGCTTATGTTTGTCTACTGTGCTTGTTAGGACCGATTTCTTTGTTCTGTTATCTGCCAACAGGTATTATTTGTTGTGTGTGGCTGTATTCTGACGGAAGCTTTGTCTCCTTTCTGCTCCCCGCTTATCATCATCATCGTCATCATCTCTTCCTCCTCCTCGTTGTCCTAATTATCATCGTATTCCCATTGTTGTACTGATTAAATCATATACTCTTCTCTTTATCTCCTAATCATCATCATCATCATCATCATCATCTGCATCATAAGTACCATTGCTGTTGCTACTTAGCCTCCTTCGTCTACTACTGTACACGTCCTGCTGGTACACCTGTAATTAACCTTTTTATATACCTGGTGATAGTTTCCTTGCACCTGCCTCAGTGTTTCACCTGCTTGCTGTACTCTTTTCTCTCTCTTATCTGTTCTCTCTCTCTCTCTCTCTCTCTCTCTCTCTCTCTCTCTCTCTCTCTCTCTCTCTCTCTCTCTCTTTTCTCCTCTCTCTCTCTTTTCTCCTCTCTTATTCCCCTATTGCATAGCCTATCTTCTACTCATTTCCTCTAACTTTTTTCCTCTTTTCTGCACTGTCTCTCACGGTGGACTCTCTCTCTCTCTCTCTCTCTCTCCACACACACACACACACACACACACACACACACACACACACACACACACACACACACACACACACACACACACACACACACACACACACACACACACACACACACACACACACACACACACACACACACACACACACACACACACACACACACACACACACAATTAACTCCTTGCAGGGTAGTTGCCAGTAGGTCTTGCTCTAGTGATCTGATTGTAATTATATTTGACCCCTGCTGGGAAGAGAGAAACTGTGATGGAGAGGGAGAGTGAGAGAAGAAAGCGAGGAAAGAGAGAAAAACATGAGAACCTGCGATGGGAATTGAGATAGAGAGAGGGGAGTTTCAGAAATAGAATGAGAGAGAATTGAGAGAAACTGTAAGCAAAACTAGATTGAGTTAAACAAAACAAATGAATATACATACTGCATACACGCACACCATACAGACCCAAAAGAATGTAGTGTACAGACAGTGATTATAGCAGACAGTGTTATGTTGCAGCTTTGATTATTAATGTTTTTGGACAGGTGGTAGTTTTTGAATTTCTATCCTACAAACCCAGTGACAGTTTGTGGAACTCGAACCCACTCCAGAGCGACCCCCGAACGTGAGACCAGTGCTAAACCGACCGAGCCACCGAGTATCCCCGTGTATAAACCCGTTCTCCAAGCCTCATAACTAAACCATAAACAGGAGAGGCGTTTTAGCAGGGGCGGCGTCCATTTTCTCGCATGCTAGTTTTTAATGTTTACCCTGAAGGTCTTCCAGCTTTTAGTTACTGTAGTGTCTTCGTCTTTATTTTCTTAGCTGGAAGTTGGAGTTTTTATTTTATTGTGTGCAGCTTTTCTCACTCCATCTTTAGGTGAGAAACGATGAGGATGATTTTTTTGTTTTTTGTTTTTGGGGGAAACATAAGTGTGTCTATATTATTTTTGGTACAATTTCTCGGATTTTTAGGGATAAACAATTTTTACACGTGGTTATATTTTTGTTCCACATTCACCATTATCTACATATCTTCTCTTTCACCGTAGTTTCTTATTTTTATATTTTTTCACCGTTTTCACAGCCATCTCTACTTCTCTTTTCACAGCCTTCCCAACCTCTCTACTTTTTTTTTTCCATTGCTTTTTCATATCCCATCTCCTCCACTACTTTTCATTATTCTCTCTCTCTCTCTCCTCTCTCTCTCTCTCTCTCTCTCTCTCTCTCTCTCTCTCTCTCTCTCTCTCTCGGTTGATCATCTGTGGCCATTTTCTCTCCTCTTTCTTCACCTTTTCTTCTCTTAATTTGCCTTTTTCTTCCTCTTAGGCCTGAGGAGGATGACACTGTGGTATCGTCTTGGCGTCCCCTTGTTTGGGAAAGTGGGGGCTTTTCACCTGGTTTTCTTTTCTCTTTCTTTTCTCTTCTTTAGACTGTTTTTCTTGCTCCGTCATCATCATCATCATCAGTTTTATTATTTCTTCCCTCCTCCTCCTCCTTCTCCTTCTCCTTCTCCTTCTCCTCCTCCTCCTCCTCCTCCTCCTCCTCCTCCTCCTCCTCCTTTGCATTGTCAGGGTTCATTTAGTGTGGATGGGCCTCCGGGTACAACACTAGGTCAGCACTTAATAGATGTGAAGAGAGAGAGAGAGAGAGAGAGAGAGAGAGAGAAGAGAAGAGAGAGAGAGAGAGAGAGAGAGAGTCCTGAAAGGATCTTGTGTGAGTGAAAGAAGAGTGAGAGTGTGAGACTGATAAAACTATCTGGGTTAATGAGGTGTGAGAGAGAGAAAGTGGCGTTGTGAAAGAAGAATAAAAGAACAAAAAAACAGGCATTAAAAGAGAATGAAGTGGAGAGTGTCAGTCAGGCGAGAATGAGTTAGGAAATGAGTAAGAGAGTGTGTTTTATTTGTTTCATTATTTTCTTCCACTCATTTCTGTCTCATTTCCTTCACCCTGATATGTCTCATTTCCTTCATTTCTGTTTCACTTCATTCACTTTTATTTGTTTCATTTCCTTTACTCATTTCATATTTCTTTTGCTTTTCATTTGTCTCATTTTTCACTCATGTCTCTCATTTCTTCCATTCGTTTTTGTCATATATTTTACTGTCATATGTCTAATTTCTTTCACTTTTCTGTTTCTACCCCTCATTTCTCTTCTTTTTTTTCTCTCATTTTTCTTCTCTTTCTGCTTCCTCATTTTTATTCTGATGCTTCGTCATTGATTTGTCTCATTTTTTTTTATTTCTGTCTTTTTCTCTCTCCTTTCTTTTTCTTTTCCTTATTTTTCCCATTTTTCTTTTTCCTCAGTTTTCTTTTTCTGTCCCATTTTCCTTCCTCCTTTCTCTTCTTCCATTTCTCCCCTTTCTCCCCCTTATTTGTTCCTTTTCCTCTCATTTTTCTCTCCCTTCATGTCCCGCATTTTCTTTCCTCACCCTTTTTCTTTTCCTTTTGTTTCTCAGTTTTCTTCCTCATCCCTCGCCTGTGTTATTGTTTTCATTTTCTCATTTTAATCTCCATTATTATTTTATTTTTCCTTCACTTTAATTCCTTTGGTTCTTATTTCATTCTTGTCTCATTCTCTCCTTTCATATATATTTATTTTTTGATCTTGTTTTTATTTAGTTTCCTTCCTCGCAGTTCATCAAAATTTCCTTTTCTAGCCTAGCCCATTTCTGTCTTCTCCCTCACATTCCATTCCTCCCCCTCCCCTCACGCACGTACGCACACGCGCCTACACCTCAAACCTACACGTTCATGCCCTGTACGTACACGCGCACATAACAACACACATAAACTTGAGTACATACAGATACAATGCAGACACACACACGCAGTCAGTCACGCACACACGTTTCTACATGTACCCTCAAAGTTTCGCACATCCTCAAGTCTCTCTCTCTCTCTCTCTGCACACACACACACACACACACACACACACACACACACACACACACACACACACACACACACACACACACACACACACACACACACACGGTTTATTGTTGCATTGTGTTTTGTCTCTTCCATTGTTTCATATTCGCCTACCTGCCTACCAACCTACCTACCGACTAACCTACCTACCTGCCTGTTTTGCTTCCTACCAGTCAGCCTACTTGTGCACCTACAAACCAGTATGCCTGCTTTCTTGCTGACCGGCTGACTAACCTAGGAATCTACCAGTCTACCATTCGTACCTGCCTGTCACCTACTCGTAACTTAACCAGCATATCTAGTTAGCAAATCTGACGTCAGCATACCTACTTACCAAATCTGACGTCAGCTTACATAGTCTTGAGATCTTTTCTGATAACTTTGTAGCCTCCCCGTACACCTATCTGCATGTCATCATCATAATCCTCCTCCTCCTCCTCATCATCATCATCATCATCATCATAATCCTCCTCCTCCTCCTCCTCCTCACCATCATCATCATCATCAGCCTAAGGTAATCCATTGTTAAGTGATCGCCTTTCCTGTTTTTCTCCTAACAGACATACCGTTCATACATCCTTCACGCTGTCTTGATCTTTTGCCTTCCAGTCCACCCACTTACCTGCATACCTTCCTACGTACGGTACCTATCTGATCTACCTACCAGCCCACCCGTCTAACTACATGCCTACCTACTTACCTGTCTGATCTACCTACCCACCTGCTTACATACCCACCTACTTACCCATCTGATCTCCTGCCCCTGCCATCTGGTGCCAAAGGGAGAAAGTTGATCCAAACCTTTGTGTACAGATCGCCTCACCCCCACTGCTGCCCCCTCTCTCGCTCACGTGGAGGAGAAAGCACTGACAGGGGGGACGTTTTTCTTCACTCATTATTTTTCTTACTAATTTTAATGTTTGGATTGTGATGGTGGGTGTTGTGGGGGGAGGGGAGTGGTTTGGTCTGGGATTTTTTTTTTTTTCACTATCATCATCATCATCATCATCATGGGTTCTGTATTGCTCATTCATCTTGTTATTGTTTCTGTTGTTGTTACCTTTCGTGTTGGCTATGAATTTATTAGCATTGTTTTGTACCTGTGTTAATTGATCAGGTGTGTTGCTGCCAATTAGGATCTGAATATCTGGGTTGCGTGCCTTAATGACCTGTTGAGGCATCGTCTGTAAAGCAATTAGAGGTCGTTTGGAGGGTGATTAATGGATATTGTACGCTAATAGGCAACGCAATCAAATGCAATCATACACATAGTGACAATGTGATTTGACGCGCACACACACACACACACACACACACACACACACACACACACACACACACACACACACACACACACACACACACACACACACACACACACACACACACACACACACACACACACACACACACACACACACACACCAATGAAATCCAGCCATTTTTTTTTTTTTTTTTTTTTACATACAGCATACAAACACGTCTGGAACTGAGAGTGTTAATACGGCGTAAAGAGAAAGCACGGGCCCAGAAGCGTCCATAGCCAGTTAATTGAAAAGTGTGAGACAATGTTTGTCTAAGGTGTGGTGGAGTGAGCGTAATGAGCCGAGCGTTACCTGGCGGCTCCCCAATCTGACACTACCTGAACGCCAATTAAGAACACGTGTGCCACGCCCGAGATGCGGGAAGGAAGAGATGGGAAGAGAAGTGAAAAAGTAGGAAGTCAGAGAAATGGAAGATTAAGGGAGATGGGGAAACACTGGAAGGGGAGGAGAGGAGGAAGGAGAAAGGGAAGAAGGAAGAAAGGGAGAACGAGGGGAAATGAGGAGGAGTGGGGAGATGAAGAATGAAATTAAGTGGTATGTAATGGGAAGAAGGATTGAGGAACAGAGATGGGGAGAAGTAAGGAAAAGAACAAGGTGATTAATAGTGGTGGAGAAAGAATTATGAAGGAAAAGAAAACGAATTGGGATATGGAGAGAGATATGGAAGGGAGATGGTGATTAGTGAGTGCAGTAAAGTGATGATGATGATGATGATGATGATAATGAGTTAATGGAGGAGAAGAAAGGTAATGTTGAGGGAAGGGAGGGGATGGGGAAAGGAAGAGTAGCTTGTTAGGGAGAGGGGAGATGGGGGAGAGAAGGAATGTGGAGGAATGGTGATGATAGGTAGAGGGAAGGAGAAAGTGGAAGATAGGGGAGGGGGCGAGGAAGGGGAGAAGACGGGAAGAGGAGTGGTAGAGTTCATTGTAAATTTGGGAGAAATGTGAGAATGTGGAGGTGGTTTGGTGTGGTGTGATGTATGGTGTGGTAGTGTAATGGTGATGCTGTGTTATGTTGTGGTGGTGGTGTGATCCGGTGTGCAGTGGTGGTGACGGAACGTTACTGTGTGTTATGATGTCTGTTATGGTGTATACAGATGCACTATGATGTGTGTGATGGTGTGTGGTGGTGTGTTATGGTGTGTGAACGTGTGTATGGGGTGTGAAGATATATATTAGTGTGTGATGCTGTATGGTTTGTGGATGTGTTATGGTGTGTGTTATAGAGTGTTATGGCGTTCTACGGTGTCTTATGGTGTGTTATGGTGTGCTACGATGTGTTAAGGTGTCTTGCAGTGTGTGTTATGGTGTGTGTTTGGCCCTGTGTGGTGAAGCATTACTGTACTGCTACTACCCCGCTGTGAAAGTCTCTCTCTGTCTGACTGTCTGTTTCTCTCTCTCTCGCGCGCGCTGCCACTTTTTCTCTCCTGCACTTTGCCTTTCCTCTCCTCTCATCTCTGTCACTCACCTCATCTCCTCCTTCCCTCCCTCTCCCCTCAAATGTCTCCCATCACTCCCTCCACCACCTTTCCCTCCATCCTCCCAAATTGGGGAGTGGGGGTACCTTATTAGGAGAGTGTTATTAAGATCCTGCCCTGGCTACTGCTACTGTTACCTCCTGTTATTTCACTGTTATTGCCCCTGTGATTTTACTGTTATTGCTCCTGTTATTTTGCTGTTATCTTACTGTTTTTTTTACTGTTATTGCGTTTGTTGATTTTGCTCCTGCTGTTTTAATGTTAGTGTTGATTTTTTTCTTATGCCATTTATTACTGTTGATTTTACCGTTATTTATGCTGGTATTTACTGTTATTTTTACTATGGATTTTACTAATACGCTTTTACTGTTGATTTTGCTTTGGGGTTTTTTATTACTGTTTATTTTATTGTTACTGTTCATTTTCCTGTTACTGTTGATGCTGCTTATCTTGATGTCCTGTTTTTCCGTTGGTCTGGGTTGGCTCTGTTATCTTATATTTTGTTTCTTTTACTGCAACTGTTACTGTGCCTCGGTACTGTTTCTCCTCCCACTGTCAGTGTTTTTGGTGGGTACTGTTGCTTTCTCAGATACTGTTAGTGTTAGTACTGTTCATTTCTGTTTCTTAATGTTCCTGCCACTCTTATTACCGTTGCTACTGTTGCTTTGGTTACACTGCTACTGTTGCTGTCACTGTTACTGTTTCTGCATGTTTCCACCCTGCTACTGTTATTATTGTGACTATAGTAGCTACCGTTACTACTACTTCTATTACTACTGTTGCCACCCCTCCGACTACTGTTGCCCCCGTTTGTGCTTCTGTTGCGTCCACTGCTTCTGTGTCCTTGCTCCCGTTACGTCCACCTGTACTTAATTTTTTGTCGCCACGTCTCTTAATTTGTTACCTCAGCCCTTGTGTGTGTGTGTGTGTGTGTGTGTGTGTGTGTGTGTGTGTGTGTGTGTGTGTGTGTGTGTGTGTGTTTTCCTTAATGTTTTTCTCGCCTAAATTGTCATCCAGTGATTTATTTCTCACCATGAATCTGTTTACCTCTCTCTTTCTCTCTCTCTCTCTCTCTCTCTCTCTCTCTCTCTCTCTCTCTCTCTCTCTCTCTCTCACATCTATCTATCCGTTCATATATTTATCTATCCACGCATGTGTTGTCAGACACCATCCTTGAGGGGACAGCCACAAACAAATTGTCCACATGTCACCCTGGCAGCCTCATTTATTTAATAATCACGTACTCAATAGCACTGCTTTATTGCTGTGGATATTTTTTGTTTTTACCAGTTACCACCACCACCACCACCACCACCACCACTGCTACTACTACTACTACTACTACTACTACTACTACTACTACTACTACTGCCGTTACTATTATTATTATTATTATTATTATTGTTGTTGTTGTTGTTGTTTTAGTTATTGCTTTTGTCGTTATTTGTTGTAATAACTATGTTCTTGTTCCTAAAACGTATTAATCCCTCAACTCAATTTGTTTCTCCCATGCTGGACAAAACCGCGTGGCCGGCGTGAAAGGAAAAATAAAAAGACCTTGTGACTGAAATTAGCAGGGTTGTTCTAGTTGTTTTTTTTTCTGTATCATTCCAGTTTTTATGGTGTAAGGTAATTGTGTATGTGAATGTATGTATGAAATATGCAAATAAACCTACACGTGTACGTATGGTGAACTCCAAATACGTACAAGTAGGTTATCTAAGTATACAGTCGGTGAAAAAAGCTACCTCTGCCTAACGTGATTGATGGTTTCATTATGGACGGTGTTGTTGTTGTTCTTGTTATCACTGTTGTTGCTGTTATTATTGTTGTTGGTTAGCGTTTTTTTTTTTTTTCGTAAGACAGGTGTATCGTATATATGTCCTGCAATTTTTTTACTTTTACGTTGTATTGGCGAAAAACATTTACCTCAGCTACAAACACACATGAAGTTACTGAAGAATATTTTTAAGCGTTTCGTCCAGTGTTCGCAAGTGTGTGGGTGAAAAACAGAGATATTTATGTTTTTCACTGTACAGCAACAAGTAAATTCTGCACTGGTCCTGCATATACGTTACTATTAAATGCATACGTTCATACATACATACACACACACACACACACACACACACACACACACACACACACACACACACACACACACACACACACACACACACACACACACACACACACACACACACACACACACACACACACACACACACACACACACACACACACATTTGTACATCACTCATCTCCCTACAGTACGGTGTATCCAGAGGTGAAAGTAGCTGTCAATAGGGCGTTCAGGTGAGCCACACGTATTGCCTTACCTGCTTACCTAATTAGCGGCACCTATTAGCTAACTCACCTGGGGCTTGATTACTTTCTACCTGGCTTTTGGAGAGGGAAGGGGAAAGGGACATGGTGATGGGGGAGGGTGTATTGGTATCTTTGGTGAGATACAGGGAGGTTATGGGAGGGTAGTGTGTTTATAGGGGTACTGGGAGAGGGTATGAGGGGAAATGGGGTAGGTGTATGGGTTGTGTTTGAGGGAGGGGGTTGGTAGGGGTTGTGGAGGGGTTCTTGGAGGATTGGAGGAGGCTGTATGTGGAAATGGAAGGTGTTTTGGGATTGGGGATATGAAGGTGTGGTGGGGGGGTAATGGATGGGGCTTTCGAGGGATGGAGTGGGGGTTGGGGTGGAAAAGTCAGGAGAGGAAGTAGTTGAGATGGAGGGGTTATGAGAGGAAGTGGAGAAGGGTAGAGGGAATCACGAGTTTGCGTGGGAGGGAGAGGGAAAGGGATTGTTAGGAGGAAGAGAATGGCTGATTTGAGAGAGAGAGAGAGAGAGAGAGAGAGAGAGAGATTAATGCTTTATTGTCCCCCCGGTCGTCCCATTCATCTGTATTTTTATTACTCGTGATAACACACACACACACACACACACACACACACACACACACACACACACACACACACACACACACACACACACACACACACACACACACACACACACACACACACACACGAAAATAAAAAATGAAAAGATAAAAATAATAAAAACTGCACTACATTTCCAGCAACAAAGCTCATTTACGTATAAATTTTTCTCTCTTGAAATTCTTTTGTCTAAACAAGGTCACGTGCAGTGTACACACACACACACACACACACACACACACACATCATCATAGATCCATTCATGCTTACTGTACATTCACACATTTTCTTACATTCATACATACATACATACGAGTTAATGCCTCGTTTTACTCTCTCCTCATCTTCTTCAGATGTTAATGGTGTAAAGTCGTAGGATGTTTCTTGATGTGGATCCGTTTCAGTTGATAGATATTTAGTAGATGTATATGGTGGATGAGAGGATGGATGCATAATTAAAATGCAAATAGAAATATATAGATAGATATAAATAGATGGGCGGATAAATAACTAAATGATCAGATGGGTAGGTGTAGGTAGTTGGATAGACATAGAGTAATTCGAATAGGTAGATGGATGGGTTGTAGATAAAGTAAATGCTGGTGGATAGACAGATTGATGGATAGATAGATAGATGGACTGGTATACACATGGACAGTTTCGATACATAGAAAAGCAGATCATTAGGCAAATAGATAGTTAGGCGTGAATGATGGGAAGTGTGTGTGTGTGTGTGTGTGTGTGTGTGTGTGTGTGTGTGTGTGTGTGTGTGTGTGTTCATGTGCGTTTTATGTCCTTTTGTTTTGCATACGTATTGTGAGGAAAGTTTGTGTGTGATTGTATTAGGGTGGTGTTTTTATTGTTTGTGTACGTTTTGTGTGTGCGCGTATGTGTAGGGTTCTATGTCCGTGATTTAATGCCCTTTTGTTTGGTGTGCGCGTGCGTGTGTATGTGTGTGTGTGTGTGTGTGTGTGTGTGTGTGTGTGTGTGTGTGTGTGTGTGTGTGTGTGTGTGGAGAAAGTGTGTACGTGAGCTGAACAATTTATATTTATTTACATTTTAAGAGAGCGAGAGAGAGAGAGAGAGAGAGAGAGAGAGAGAGAGAGAGAGAGAGAGGAGTTAAGAGACGTATTTCCTAGGAGTCAAACAGTCTTTTCTTAATCCTTCTCGTAAAATTTAATTCCCAAATTGAAGAAAATGATCCGGAGAATGCACAAATACACTAACAGAAGACCTCATCGTACTGAAGGGGTTAATGCTAATTAAGTCCTTAATTTTCAAAGCTCCAAATGTGTCTTCTGAGGAGTAATATTTCAGATCTTAAATATGGAGAGATGACTAGCTTTCTCAACCCTTTTATGATGGAGATAACTCTAGTAGGCTATTTTATTACATCTAACGTTCATCTTTCGTAGTCACCAGTGAGTCATAGGAGCCTGAGAGTATTAGCATTGTCACCATTAACTCCCTCACGATAAGGACAACTCTATGATATTCTGTTAAAGATAAGGTAGTATGGTATAATAAGTTGAGTTCTACGCGTGAGAGTGTTGATTAAATACCATTATCTCTGTTAATTTGTCAGTCTTTTTAATTATTAACTATTATGTCTTTTAATTTGTCTGTTTAATTATTTACCATTATCTCAGTTATTTTGTCTGTTTAATTATTTACCATTATCTCTGTTAATTTGTCTGTTACCACGGTGGGTGTATGTTTGTTTGGGTAATTGTGTTTAATCACGTTCGTATGTGTGGGTGGTTGTTTGTTTCCTCTTTCCTTCACGTCTGTCTGTGTGGGTTTATTCTGGTTATGGCTCTCTCTCTCTCTCTCTCTCTCTCTCTCTCTCTCTGTACAATCCTCCTTCGCACCCAGCATCTGAAGGGGGAGGGGGAGGGAGAGGGGAGGGGAAGGCTGGAGGAAGTAGAGGGTTTGTTATAAGCCAGTGTGTTTTATGGTTACATTACCCTTCGTAGTGTCTTCAGGCAAACACCCTCTCATCTCCCCCTCCTCTCCGTCATAGCTCTGTCATTCCCCCCTCCCTCACTTTGCCTTCTCTTCCCCCTCCCTCACTTTGCCTTGTCTTCCCCCTCCCTCACTTTGCCTTGTCTTCCCCCTCCTTCACTTTGTCTTCTCTTCCCCCTCCCTCACTCTGCCTTCTATCCCCCCTCCCTCACTTTCCCTTCTCTTCCCTCTCCTTCACTTCGCCTTTTCTTCCCTTCCCTTCACTTCCCTTCCCTTCACTTCCCTTTTACTACAGATCCCCTTTCCTATAATTCCCTTTGCCCCGTCACCGGTTCCCTCCAACCTACACTTCACCCTTCCCTTCTCCGTTCTTCCCTCTCATTTTTTCCCCTCCTTCAGGTCGGCTTCCCCGAGTCATCTCCATTCTCATTATCTTTTTCTCACTACACCTCCCCCCCTCATTCTAATTCAGTTTCCCACACCCCAGTATGTCCTTTTATGGATTCTTTCATGCTTTACTCTATCTAAGTTACCCCCAAGACATAAATTCTCACACACACACATCTGCTACAAGTTTTCACACACGCACATCTTCACTCTGCACATCAAAAGCCTTCACCATCTGTACCCGTGCATTGAGCTCAGGGTGGGGCGGGTCACTTCTCCAGCAGCAGAGTATGGTGTTCCTCAGCTCAAAGCTTCAGTTGCCGTTAAATACTGATAGAACGTGACTTGGATGCGTTTGGCAAATATGTCCATGTATGTTCAAGCCGGTCGCCACAAATACATACATACATACTTATATACCTCATTTTGCCCTCTTTCCTACCCAAATATATCTCGCTGCTGCTGCTCCTTCTCCTCCCCCCTCACTCATCCACGTCCTCTATGTCCTGCCTCCTTGACTTCCCTTCTCCCCCTCCCCAGTTTCTCTCGTCTCTCTCTCTTCCTGTCCCTCTCTTTCCGCTGTCTCCTTCTCTTCCTCCCTCCGTCTCCTCACACTCTTATCTGTCCCTTTTATAACCCCTTCCCTTCCTATCCCCATTTCCCTCCCCTGTCCCCTTCCTTCCCCTCCCATTCCCTTCCTTTCCCTCCCATTCCCTTCCTTTCCCGTCTTGCCTTCATCCTTCCCATCTCTCCATCTCCCCTTCCTCACCCGTCTTCCTGACTTCCTTTCCCTTCCTCTCCTCTCCGTCCTCGCTTATCCCTCACTTCTCTCCCTCTTTCCTCGCTCCCTCTTCCCTTCCCCACTTCTCGTCCTGTCTCCCTCCTCCTCCTTCTCCCCTTCCTAACCTTGACCCCCTCACCCGTATCCCTGCCTTGCGCAACATCCTTTGATGTTTTCCTAGTATTTCACTTCTTGTTTACCCGCCCATTAACACACACACACACACACACACACACACACACACACACACACACACACACACACACACACACACACACACACACACACACACATACACACGTGAACGATGGAATGAAAAGATGAATGGGGTGAATGAAGGTAGGATGGTGTGAAAAAGGAAGAAAGGTGTCATGGAGCTGTGAAACAAAACAAAAAAAAAGTTAATGAAAGATGCAGTGAGAAAAAAAAAGAAAATATTTAAGGAAAAAATGAAGGATGGATGGAATGAAAAAAGAAGGAAGGAAGGCGTGAATGACGGATGGAATAAAAAAGAAGGAAGGAGGGAGGGTGAGCGTGGCGTGACGGTGGTAATGGATAACTACTTCTGTGAGCATCAAGGTCTCCACTCCACCACCAGTGTGTGTGTGTGTGTGTGTGTGTGTGTGTGTGTGTGTGTGTGTGTGTGTGTGTGTGTGTGTGTGTGTGTGTGTGTGAGAGAGAGAGAGAGAGAGAGAGAGAATACTACGATACCAGAGTACTCTAGGGCCTGAAGTGTTCGCGTAAGTGGTGTTCGGTGTTATGATAGTGTTAAATAAAGGTGGGTTGTGAGAGGCAGTGACCCCGTTGCCTGTGCTTGAACATTCTATTCACCACGTCCATTTAGACAAGGGGAGCTTGTTCTCTCTTTGTTAGGGGTGCTCTTTATATTAGCTCTTTTTCTTGGCTCTCTGTTGGGGAGCTGTTCAGCCCCCCCCCCCTCTCTCTCTCTCTCTCTCTCCTCTGCTATGGTGTTCGCAGTTCTGTCTTCCATCTTTTTCTTTGTTGTTGATCTGTTTAACTTTTTTCTCTCTTCCCCCCCTTCCCTCCCTCTCTCTCTCTCTCTCATTACTTTCCTCCTCGTGTACTATTCATTACATCACTCCTCCATCCTCCCTTTCTGTCTCCCTCTCATACTCACCTTTCTCTTCAGTACTTCTCCTTACCCCTTCTGTTTCTTTCCCTCCTCCTCTCCCTCTCCCTCCTCCTCTCCCTCTCCCTCCTCCTCTCCCTCTCCCTCCTCCTCTCCCTCTCCCTCCTCCTCTCCCTCTCCCTTCCTCTCCCTCTCCTCTTCCGCGAACCTCCCTTTCTTAGAATCTCTCTTGAAATAAATTTGTCCAGTTCTAAGAAGCCTAAGCAAAATCATACGCTTAGAAAATGACATAGATAATAGAGAGGGAGGATTCAGAGGATGCACTCATTACCTCTAGGCTGTTTGACACACACACACACACACACACACACACACACACACACACACACACACTGTATAGATAGGTAAGGATGTCAGTAGATTTTATATGATAAGGTAGGTGAGTTGATAAGTAGATATATAAGATGTCAGGTGAGTAAGCGGATTTGTAAGTAGGTAGGTCGAGTGATTTCGCTGCTTAAATAGGTAAGTGTGGAGGTTGGTGAAAAGCAGAGAAATGGTAGATTGGTAAGTACGGAGGGGTGAAAGTTTAGAAAGATAGATAGATGGATAGATGGTTGGAAAGGGAGAAAAATAGATATATAACACCTAGTCATTATATTTAGGTACCGTGAAGGGAACTATTACGAAATGGACTGCAGGCACTGATTGACCTTGGCGGTGTGTGTGTGTGTGGTGTGAGAGAGAGAGAGAGAGAGAGAGGGGGGGGGGCTGCAATAACACATGCTAGTCGGAGAAAATGAGAGGTAGAAATGAAAGGGGTTAGTGAGTGGGGGTTGGGGAGCGGGAGAAGAGGAGGAAGAAAATAGCTGGTAGGAGAAGAGGTAGAGGTAGAGAGAGAGCGAGAGAGAGAGAGAGAGGAGGAAAATTTGGCAGAGGAGGGAAGGGATGTGATGGTGGAGAGGGGGAAGGAGGGAAAAGAGAGGATGGAAAAGGGAGGAGGGGGATGTTAAATGGATACAGGAAAAAAAGAAGAAGTAAAGGAAGGTGAAGAAGGATAGAAAAACGAAGAGAGAGAGAGAGAGAGAGAGAGAGAGGATGAAGAGGGAAGAGAAGGGATTAATGAGGCGAGGGAAAGAAAGTGGTGCAAAAAGGAAGAGGGACGTAATGGAAGGGGAAATGGGAGGGTACACGATAGGAAGTGAGAAGGGAGGGGTTAGTGGGCAGAGGGAATAACAGAAAGGGGAAACCAAAGAAGGGTATAAGAGAGGGAGAGGGGGAGAATAAGAGGTGGAAAGAGAAGGTAATGGAGGGGGTGGTGGGAGAGAGAGGAGTGGAGGGAAGGGGTGGGGGGAGGTAAGGGGGTAAGGGAAGGCAACAGTAGCGGATGAGATCTGCCCTAGAGGTGGCGTTTGATATGGGCCGTGGGAGAGAGGCTGTTGGTTTTGGAGAGAGGAAATGGAGGAGGGGGGAAGAGGAAGTGGAGTAGGCGAGGGGGGGGAGGAGGAAGTGGGGAAAGAGAGGTGTGCAGGGTGGAAGAAATAGAATTTGAGATGTGGGCAAGGATGAAGAAGTGGGATATGAAGTGATGTGGGGATGGAGAGGGAGTAGAAGGAGGGGAGTGTGGAGGGAGAGAGAGGAGGTAAGACAAGGTGGGTGGAGATGAAAGAGGAAGTGGAGTAAGAGGAAGTAGGAGAGGGAAGAGGAAACGGAGAAAAGAAGTGTGAAGGGAATAGAAGGGAATGATAGTAAGAGGATAAGAGGTGAGGGAGGAATTAAGTGAGAAGAGGACTTGCATAGAATAAGGATTAAATTTAGTCAGGAAATGTGGAAGGGAGAGAGGGATGTGAAAGGGAGAGTTGTATTGGGTATAGGCAGCTGAGTGTGGAGTAGAGGTGAAGGGAGAGTGAGTGCAGAGACTGAGGGATGTGGAGTACTGTGCAAGGAAATGAGTGGACAAAAAATGTGGAAGTATGTGGAAGGAAGAAGGAGTGAAGAGACGAAGAAAGGTGGAGTGATATGGAATGGATATAAGAGGGAGTGACTAGTGGATAAATACAGAAGCGAGGCAAGTGAAATGATGAAAGGATGTGTAGTAAGTCTGCCTCTTGCAAAATTATTATCTGGAGGAGGTCGATAGACAGATTGGTGAATATGAAACGGTGGATTGTAGATAAAGATAGGTGGATGGATGTGGTAGATACATAGATGGCAGGATAGATGGATGCAGGAAAATGGAAAGAAAGACAGGCACATACATATGGGTTGATATAGATAGATGGATAGGTAGATTGATGGATATAACGAGAGAGAGAGAGAGAGAGAGAGAGAGAGAGAGAGAGAGAGAGAGAGAGAGAGAGAGAGAGAGAGAGAGATTAAAACAGACAGCTAGGTAGATAGATACAGTAATGTAGGTCATAGAAGAAAGATTGATGGATGGATATTTATTGAGGTGTGAATTAGGGCCAGGTGTGTAGTGATGACAGGTGTGTGAAACGTTGGAGAGAGAGAGAGAGAGAGAGAGAGAGAGAGAGAGAGTGAGTGAGTGAGTGAGTGAGTTTGTATATGGACAAATAGATATAGGAAAGCTTATACAGTAGAGATCGATATATGATAGACGAATAGATAGAAAGAAGACATATAGAAAAACAGTTTATGGATGGCTAGATGGATAGTTAAGTGGGAAGATAGATAGATGTAAAGACAGGTAGATAGACAGACACACAGATATATGTAGAAGAGCAAAATAGAAGAGGATATGGGTCAATTGAGGTTAGCCGAGAGGTATGACATAATTAGCTGGGAAATGTAGAACGATATTGACACCCCTATATGGACAGGTGATGGTGATGATAGTGGACGGATGGAGAGATGGGTTAAGCGCATTGTGATGATGATGATGATGATGGGTTGACGGAGAGATGGGTTAAGAGCATTGTGATGATGATGAATGATGAATATGATGATGGGCAGACGGAGAGATGGGTTAAGCGCAGTGTGATGATGATGATGATGATAGGCAGACATAGATAAATTGAAGTAAGATATTGGTGATTTTGATGCTAATGTGATTGACAAAGAGAACATAGAATGCTATAGAAGGTGTTGATTGAAGGTATGATGATTTATAATATTGATGATGATGGTGATAATGATGATGATGATTATTATTCAGGATACAACTAGGTCGATTATGATAATGGTAGATAGGAAGAAAGCCAAACAGATTAAGATGCAGGTAGTGATGAATATACTGTAGAGGAGGAGGGAATGATCAGGTGTCAATAATTAAAGTACAGACCGACTTGCCGATGATGATGATGGATGTACAGGTAGATGGAGTGATTAATAGATGGTAATTAAGGTGATGCAGTAGCGAGGTGACGACAGGTGTATGACGTAAGCAACTAATTCATAATTGGGTGGGAACTACCTTCCAAAGCCGATCATCTCATCTCTCAAAGGGGGGTGGGTGAAGTGATTAGGAGAGATGCTTCTGGGGGAGGGGTGATAGTAGTAGATAATTGTGCTTTTCAACCATCCCCACCCCCCAACCCACCCCTTACCCCACCCCTCACCCCCACCCCTACCCACACCCCTACCCACACCCTCACCCTCACCTTCACCCCTACCTCTCACTTCCCCTTTTTCAGTCATCTACCCCCCTTCTCTCTCTCTCTCTCTCTCTCTCTCTCTCTCTCTCTCTCTCTCTCTCCCCCCTATGCTCCATTCCTTGCACAGAACGTGTTGAAACTTGTAAGGAGATCGAATCTGTCTGTCTGTCTGTCTCTGTCTCTGTCTCTCTCTCTCTCTGTCTGTCTGTCTGTCTGTCTCTCTCTCTCTGTAAGCTCCATTATCGTCCCTTTTCCCGTGTTTTCATCCTCTCTCAATCCTCTACCTTTCCTCCCCATTTCATCTGCCTTCATGTACTCTCCTTATTCCTTTTTCCCTTTCAGTATCCCCATCCTCTTGCAGTCTTTCTGAATTCCTAGCCCCTCCAGTCTTCGTGGTATCTTATAAACAGAAAAAAATAATCCTCGAACTAAAAGGGTTAAGCACCAGGTTCTCTTTCTTCACCACCTCACCACATTCCTCCAACACTGACGCCCATCTCCACCATCTTTTATCAACACTAACACCCATCTCCAACACTCCACCATCTACCTCCAATTCTCCACCTTTCCTCCAACACAAGCACATATCCAGTACTCCACCACCTTCCCCCAACACGAACACATCTAATACTCCACCATCTTCCTCCACCACTCCATCTTCCTCCTCCACTCATCTCCAACACCACCATTTTCGGCTAACACTCCACCACCTCCATCCACTTCTCATCCTAGAATCAGCAGGAAAAGCCCTACAAGTTTGCATAGTACGGTTGACATAATGCAGATGAGTAGATGAATAGATAGATAGATAGACATTGATAGATAAATGGATAGGTAGATGGATAGATAGATAGATAGATAGATAGATACTGTAGATGGATATGTTAATAAATGAATGTGAAAAATTCTGTCCACCACCACATGCATCACAATCATCATCATCATCATCATCGCCACAACAACAACAACAACAACAACAACAACAGTGATAAGCTCCTCTAATCAGGTCATTAAAAAAAAAAAAAAAAAAAAAAGGCGTAATGCTCCGGTTGGTTGGCTAATTGGGTCATAGCTGATTGACATTAACCTTTTAGGGTGATTAAGGTGATTGGCTCGTTAATGAGGGGGGGAGAGGAGGAGCGGGTACATACATACATTCACACATACATAAATACGTACATACATACATACATGCGATGATGAATGGAAGAATAGATATGTGGATTGATGGATGGTTGCAGAAATATAGGTAGATAGATACATACAGCCATAAAATAGATGCATACATACATCGATGGTTACATAGATAGAATGGTTGATGGATGAATCTCTCTCTCTCTCTCTCTCTCTCTCTCTCTCTCTCTCTCACACACACACACACACACACACACACACACACACACACACACACACACACACACACACCTATAAGTATTCATGTAGGTAGGCGTGTAAGTGTACTTGTATGTGTGCGTGTCCTTGGTCAGTCTCTGAGGCGTGAAGTACACCATTCCTTCCCTCCTCCTTTCACGGCTTCCTTCAGCCCTTCCTTCACTTGCTTGTTTCTTTCTTCCTTCCCTCCTTCCTTCATTTACCTGTTTTCTTGCTTGACTTCCTTTAATTATTTCCTTCATGCCTTCCTTCACTCCCTTCATTTACCCACCTTTTTTCATGCCTACTATCCGTCCTTCATTCACGACTTCCTTCATTCCCTCCGTCACTTCTTCCTTCATCCCTTCCATCGCCCATTTCACATTTTGTTTTCGTCATTCCATTTTATTTACCTTTCTTTGCAGTTTCCCTTTAATGTTTCTCTCTCTCTCTCTCTCTCTCTCTCTCTCCCAAATTAGCCTTCCTTGTTTCCCTCATATTCTTTGCTGTTTTTTGGTTTTCCTTTTTTTCCGTGTTTTTAAAATTTGCTTTCGCCTTTTCGTTTGCACTGTATTTTCTTACTTTTAATTCCAATTCTTCTTTTCTGATTCCCTCTTTGGATCTATCTGTCTGTCTGTTTGTCTGTATGCATGTATGTGTCCTTCCTTTCTTCCTTCGTTCTTTCCATCCATCCATCCATCCATCCTCACTTCCTTCCTCCCACCTATCATCATACAGTACATTAGGGTCAAGTTTTTTGTATTCCACGATGTGTGTCTCCTGTGTGGGGGGAGGGGGGAGTGAATGTGTGTGTGTGTGTGTGTGTGTGTGTGTGTGTGTGTGTGTATTTGCGCGCGCACGTGCGTTTTCATACGTTTGTGCCTTTACGTGATTACCTTTGTCTCTTTACTATTGTATGTATTTTTCTTTGTATGTACAGTATGTGTGTGTGTGTGTGTGTGGGTGTGTGTGTGTGTGTGTGTGTAATGTACAGTTTGTTTCTTTGACTGTGACTGCTGTATCGTCGGTATATGCCTGATGGAGTATGAAACGTTTAAGTAAATTACTGGTCCATTCATCGTATGAGTATATAAGAATATTACACTCTTTGTTTACGGTATATAATTAATTGCAGATTTGTTTTAGAAATATATGTCATGTTGATGTAAACGAGTATATTATGTCATAAGGGTTATATTTAAGTATTACAATTAGTGTTTGGAAAATTAATGTTATTTCTTCTTTTCAGGTGAGTGAATTAATTGAAGGCGGGAGATGACTTCATGGGAAAGCGTAAGTGAACTAAAATTTGTCTTGTTGAGAGGCAGTGTGTGAAGAATTTAATTAACACTCAGGTGAGCCAAGTAGGTAAGACAGCTTTTTGATAAGTGGTTGGCATTTGTTTTCTAATATTTGTGCAACGTTTGAGAATTAGTACGGTAATGTATTGTGCTGAAAATAACAAAGGAATTTTTTATAGGTTTCCATTTTTTTTTTTTTTTCTAAGAGTAAGGAAAATTTTTAGAACCAGGACGTTGACTGACAGAAAAATACTATGATTTAATTCTGATGGAAGGCCAAGGAAAATATCACAGTAAAAACGTTGAATTATACACAAACTTGCGATCAGTCCGTCTGTCTACCTATGATTTGGATTGCAAGAATAGAAAGGTAATCGTCAGAACGTAACATCGAGGACGGTGATTCGCTAAGATATTTTACGATTAGCTTCCTGTCGTAACTGGAAATTGATGCTGTAGGAAGGTGAGGGAGAGGAGGGTGCAGAGTGTTACCATGTTCTCTTGTTCCTCCTTCAGTAGCTGTGCCGAGATATAACAGAAGTTTGATTTGTTGCAGCCATGTATTGTGGTAATGTGTTTCTTATTCTGCATGTCTTCAGTTTGGTTGTTTTTGGTCTGTCTGTCTCTCTCTCTCTCTCTCTCTCTCTCTCTCTCTCTCTCTCAGCAGACTTAATTCACATGGCATCATCATCACCTTGACTTTCCTCACCTAGAGATAGAGTGAGGTAGAATCCAGAAACAGGGAAAAAGAAAGCACGGAAGGGGGAGAATTCTCAACATCATGCCCAGTGAAATGGAACACACATTCACTCGCTCATCTTTCAAGCCCCAGAATCTTGGCTCCACCTCTCAAGTTTAACCATTGACACGTGTTTTGTTTGTTCTTAATAGATGTACATGCCATATACTCTCCAGATACATATTTCTTTGTACTGACTATCATGTTAATAAAAGGAGTGCCCAGTCCCATTTCATATGCTCCTCAGTACACAGATCATCCAGCCATCTTGATCCCCTGCCAAGTCTCTAGCCTCATCAACTTCCATGCATCACTTTCCCACGCACTCACATCCCCCCACCCCCTTCATGGCCATCCACTCCTCCCTCACGCCTCATTTTAAATACACAAACACCATCTTGTCTGTTATTACCAGCTTATTGTTCGAAGATTTTTTTGCTCACAGACAAACAGCAGCCTCTTCCTTCTTGGGTGTCATTGTGAAGTTATTGTATGCAGATGACAGTTATTCCGGAACAATAGGTGGCGCTTGTTATGTATGGCTCAACCAGGGTAATTAGACGGGGATGACAAGGGCGGCTCGGTAGTGTCCTTGTTTTGGGGTATTGAGGGTGTTATTTGTTGTTCTTTTGTTGTGATGGTGGATGGTGGTGTAATTTCCTTTTATATCATTTGTATATAAAATCTACTCCTTCCTATATTTGGTCCCTTCTTTTCCCTCCCTCCCTTTCTGCCTATCACCTACCTGTCTCCTTCTCCTCCCCCCTCTTTCCCCTCCCTGTCTCCCTTCCCTCGTTCATTTCCTCTCCCATCAACAACATATTCCTCTTCCCTATCATTTCTTCTTTCTTCCTTCCCCTCCCCTCCCCCCATTCCCCATTCTCTCTCCTTAGCCTTCTGTTTACTCCACCTGCCTGTAATTAACACACCTCACCTGGTCATTACCTGGATGCCCACGTGCTCAGCTTCCCACACCTGGCCTCGTTGTTGTTATCGTTGTTGTTAGGGAGTGCTTAGCTTGTCGTAATTTCTGGATGTATTTGTTCATATGCTTGTCTAAGCCGACCTACCTACCAACTTACTTACCTGTCTACTTACCCACCTACCTACCTGCCTGCCTATCCATATTTATCTATGTACCTACCTACATACCTACCTACTTACCTACCTACCTACCCACCTACCAACCGAACTACATTCCTATCTGCTTACCTACCTCTATACCTATCTCCATGTTTGTATTTATTTGTATACCAGTGTATCTTCCTAATTATTCATCTGTATCTATCTTTCCACCTACCTACTTATCTATATATCTATCTATTATAATCCTCTCATCTATATCCATTACCTCTCTCACTACCCATTTGCTGCCTGCCTATCTGTCTGCCTGTCTGTTGAGCCATTCTTCCATCCAACCATCCATTCATGCATTCATCCGCATTTCCCCATCACTCACGACGCACACGCACGAGAAAGAGAGAGAGAGAGAGAGAGAGAGAGAGAGAGAGTCAAGTAGAATGATTAGAAAGGCAGATAGGAGAAAGAAGACAGGAATGAAAGGTGAAACGCCCTCTCTCTCTCTCTCGCGCGCGCGCACACACACACACACACACACACACACACACACACACACACACACACACACACACACACACACACACACACACACACACACACACACACACAACCTGTACCGCACATCCGGACCAATACCTACACAGGTGACGAAATACGAGTAATTAGTACGGTAGTCTCTCTCTCTCTCTCTCTCTCTCTCTCTCATGCACAATCACTACTGACATCGGTTATTTTCATTGTCAGAGAGAGAGAGAGAGAGAGAGAGAGAGACGGT
>NC_137051.1:19284254-19316754 GCF_032717465.1 Coenobita brevimanus
CAGGTTTGAAAGGTCTTCTCAGCCTGGCTTCAAGTTTCAGTAAAGGTGTGTGTTCAGTCATCTCGAAATGAACGGATGTTATTAATTTGCCTTCCAGTGTTCTGCTGGTCAGCTCTTTTTCTAGCATCTAGTATTGGGCTGCCATTCTTCGCAAAACATAAAAATAAAAAAAGTGCGTCACAGGAAAGTAAAGTAGTCTCGCAATTCCGTCACAGGAAAGAAGTGTCGACCAATGAGCAGGTCCCGTGACGTACCTCTCTCGCTTCTCCTCTCCATTTCCTGCTTTCATCACCACTTAGTGCATTTCCCTTCCTGTTTTCCTCTCCAATTACGCCGGCGATGTTTCCTGTGGCCGCATCATCAATGAGCCGGGTTATTGTGGCGGCATTGTGGCTGGGGTGATGCAGTGTTGTGCTGGGGGGCGACTGTCACCATTGTTTGGGGCACGGATGGTTGATGGTGGTGAGAGTGGTGATAGTGGTGACAGTGGCTGTGGTGGTGGTGAGGAAGGTAGAGAGAGTGTGTGTGGTTTTGAAAGGGAGAGTGGGAAAGGAGGGTGGTCCAAAGGGAGGGCGTGAATAAGAAGGAAAGAGAATGAGGGAATAAGTGAGGGGTTGACAGGGAAATGCAGAGAGTGAGTGTGTGGTTTGAAAAAGGAAGAGTGGGGAAAGAACGGGTGAGAAAGGAGAGAGAGAGAGAGGGGAAGGAAATGAATGAGGAAGTGAAAGTGAAGGAAGAAGAGAGGGAGTGAGAGGGGAAGTGAGGGAATAAGAGGGAAAGGAAGGAAATGAGAGAGGAAGGCAGAGAGTGAGTATGTGGTTTAGAAAGAGAGAGTGGGAAAGGAGGGCGAATAGGCAAGCTAGTGGTGAGAAAGGGTGAAGGGCAAAGATGAATGGGTATTGAAAAGGAGAGTAATGATTAGGAGAGTTAAAAAGGGAGTCATTGAGTGAGGAAGGGAGGAAGTGTTTTGGAAGGAGACGGAAGTAAGAAAAGAAATTGTGAAGGAAAGGGGATAGTAGTTGAGAATGGGAGAGTCAGCGTTAGAATGAGTGAGTGAGAAAAGGAGAAACTTGGTCAGGAGAGAGAGAGAGAGAGAGAGAGAGAGAGAGAGAGAGAGAAAGAGAGAGAGAGAGGTGAAGGTAAAAGGTAGGTGACGATGAAAGGAAGGAAGGACTAAGAGAGAGAGAGAGAGAGAGAGAGAATTAGTGAAACTGAATATTAGTTTCTTTCTCTCTTTCTCTCTCTCTCATTAATTTTGAAAGCAGTCCTTAGTCGCCAGCCGGAATCAGCAGATAAATAATTAAATAACTAAATACATGAGACAAACACACGTCACTCTTTGTATAATTCATCCTCTCTCCCTCTCACCCCCTCCCTTCCCCCTCATTCTCTCCCCTTTCCCCCTGTCTCCCCCCATCCCTGCCCTCTTTTCCTCAGTCTGGCTTCATTCCCACCCCTCTTACCCCTTACCCCACTCCTGTCTTCACCTTCCTCTCCTCCTATTATAGTATTTCATCTTTTTGCCTCCCGCCACAACTCTTACCCTCTCCTCTCTCTCTCTCTCTCTCTCTATCCCCTCATTCTCTCATTTCAGTTCTCTCCTCCCCCTCTTCGTAGCCTTTACATTTATCAGCCTCACTCTCTCCGCTTCCCCTTTCCTCATTTCCCCTTTACTTCTGTTTCTCCATTTTCACGTCTCCACTTTCTCATCTCTTCACTCCAATTTCCCTCATCCCTGGTCCTCCTCTTCATCTCCTCTTCTCCCTCTCGGCTTCCTACTTTTCTCTTTATCCCTCCATCACACTTCCCCACAAATTCATCCTCCCTCTCTACTTCTTTCTCCTCCCCCCATGAAAAAAAAGTAAGTAAATTATTTTACTTATCTTTCCCCAGATCTATTCCTCATTCCAGGTTCGTTTGGACAGCTTCAAACTCTCCGTCGTCTCCCTCTTTCTTCTTTTTTTTTTTTCTTCCCCGTTTCCCTTTCCTCCTTCCTCTATTCTTCCATCCCTTCCCCCTCGTGCCCCTTCTCCCGTCCCCTCTTCTCCTTTCTCAACCCCCCTGCTACAATCACCATGGTTCTCCCAGCCGTATCCTCTTCCCCCATCTGCCTCCCCCCATTCCCCCCTGTTTATATAAGGCCCTGGCTGCTGGTTGTGGGACTGCCACCATTTATCTTGAGGCCCATGGCCGTATTTAATTACGATTGGTTGTTGGGGTCTCATAGGCGATATTATATATATATATATATATAATATACCGGTATATACACACACACAACAGTGAAGTATCTTTTGCTTTTATCCTATAATTCGACTCACTGCTGTCTATCCTGCAGGCCTCATGAAAGCCATTATATGGATCAGAGGCTTGAATAATGAGTTACTGTATGATTACCCCGCTACACTGATAATTTTTCCTGTCGCTGTTCATACTTACGAGTATGAGCTGTTCTGTTTCTTTACCTGGATTCTTCCTATCCCACTTATAAGAGGCAAAAGGGGTTGTGATGATGATGATTGTGGTAATAGTCACTGTGGTTCATTTTTAGCTTAGGGATTCACATGCTGAGTATACAGTATGATCTTTCAAAAATTACGTAATCTTATACCTTCTTATACAGTGGGACATATATCCAGGGCAGCGCAGTGTCATTTCCTGATGTTTTATTTCAAGATCAGTAGCAAAGGACTGAATAATAGATCTAGACATTTTATTTTATTTTTTTATTTATGTATTTATTTTTTGTCCCGGAAGGTGAACTCTGGAACCCATCATATTGAAACTTGTTCGCTGGCATTATACATTATTCATTTTTTGAACTCATAGCCATGTTTGTATACTGTATGTTGGTATGCACGGTATGTAAGTTGTTTCCTTATTTATATATGAATGTATTTAAATATGTATGTAAAGGTGTCCAAACAGGAATACCTCAGAGATTCCGTCCATGCACTTGTTGGTTGATATAAACAAAGGAGATACAAGTAGGAAAGCAGAAAGTGGCCTGTGTCTGGTTAGCCTCTTCATTTTGCCAGCGCGCGCGCGCGCACACACACACACACACACACACACACACACACACACACACACACACACACACACACACACACACACACACACACACACACACACACACACACACACACACACACACACACACACACACACACACACACACACACACACACACACACACACACACACACACACACACACTCTTTCATCCCCAGACCTGCTTCTCACACTAGATACAGCCTTTTTCCTGCTTTCGTTGCTAATCAGTCAACAAATCGGGGAAAATAAAATAATGTCAACCACTTCGTCACCCTGCATGTTGAACGAGTAGCCTGCATCAGAAGAAAATTATCTTGTCTTTCACTCAAGATCCGTTTTGAGACTCGTATTAGTTTGACATATTTGATTTTTTTGTATAGTCATCCCTCAAAATATCGCGCAGGTAGGGCACGATGATATCCGAATTGATCATTATAGCTCGTGAATTCTCGGTAAGGTTTATTTGTAATCATTTTGCTGTACAATAATAACAATACGGACTAGAAAATATCACAAACAAGGCATATATTGCATCCTTGAGAGAGCACGGGGGAAAAAATCGTTGTTCAGTTTCCAGTAGCCATCGTCTGGTGTCGCAAATTGCTTCGCGTCAAGTGTGCACCTATGCCTTTTGGTGTAAGTGTACATTATTTAGAAAGGTAACCTCCTCTTCCTCTTTCCTTCTCCCCAAATTCCTTTTCCTTTCTCCTTTTCTCATCCCATCAGTTTCTGTCTCTTTTCTCCTCTCCCCTATCTCTTCCCCTCCCCTCTTCTCTCCTCCCTTTTCTTCCCCTCCCCTCCCCTCCCCTCCCTTCTCCTCCTCCTAAGGGTGTCGCAAGTGGTCTTAAACTGCCTCCTCTTTTGTTACGCCGAGGGGAAGGGGGAGGGGAGGGGGAGAGGGAGGGGAGAGGGTGTTGCATGAAGAGGTGTGAGATAGAGAGAGAGAGAGAGAGAGAGAGAGTTGGAACAATGAAGAAAGAGAACAACAAGAACAGTAACGATTTGTGAGAAGGAAAAGTATAATGATAAAAGGAGTGAAAGATGGAGACGAAGAGGTGAGACGAATAAAAAATAACTAATTAAAAAAATGAGAAAAAAACATAAATAATAAAGATACCGAAAAAACTGGAAGAAAATTGAAAAAAAAACGTGAAAAAATAGAAGGGAAAAAGAGATTGAATATGAAAAATAAAGAAAATATGGAACCATAGTGTGAAAGAGGGAAAGGAAGGGAGGGAAGGGGAAGTGAGGAATGTAGGGAGGGTAGGGAAGGGAAGGGAGAATGTGCGTGGGGGAGGGAGGAGGCGTGAAGAGGAGGGATGAATGTGGGGAGGGGGAGCGAAATACGTGAAGAAGAAGGATATAGGAAGAAAATGAGAGAACTGAGTGAGCAAGGAGGGAAGTGAAGAGGAGGGTGGAATGTAGGGAGGGGAATGCGTGAAGGATATGGATATAGGAAAAAATGTGAGAAGGGAGGGTAAAGGGAGAGAAGTGATAAATGTAGGGAGAGGGCGAGGGAGGGAGGGAAGGGAAGGGAAGGGAGGGGAAGGGGAGGGGGAAGGCGGCGTGAGGCGTAGGGTATTGTTTTGTGTTGAGTATAGATAGTCTCTCTAACCATCTCTCTTCCCCCCTTCCCCTCCTCTCCCCTCCCCTCACTCTTTCAACTGTCACCTCCACCATGTTCCTTCTCTCCTTTCCTCTCTGTTCCTTCTCACCTTCCCTCTCTGTTCCCTCTCCTTTCCGCCTCTTCCCTTTCTCCCCTCTCTCACCTCTCCTTCTTCCACCCTATTAATTTCTTCCACACCCCTTCCCATGCCCTTCTGCTACCTTCCCTCCCTTCTTCCATCCTATCCCATCTTCCATCCCATCCCATCCCATCCTTAACTCATGCTTTCCTTCATTTCTTCTTTAACCTCTACCTCTTATCCTGCTTTCGTCTCCCCCCTTCTCCCCAGCCATCCTCTTCTCTTTCCCTCCCCTCGTCAGCCCCCTCCATTCCCCTCCAACCCCCTTTCCCTCCAACCCCCTTCCCCTCCAACCCCCTTTCCCTATCCCCGTACCCACCCCCATCCCCCTCCTCTTTGACCCCCTTCCAGTAGCACATAAATCTCTTGGTGACAATTCCCTCCCTTTCCCTTTCTTTCCTCCCTCAGGTAATGATGATGATGATGATGATGATGTACCGTTTGCAGACAAGTTGAAAAATAATGTAACACTGCCTTGGGACTGCTATGTACTGACGATTCTCCTCACTGCTTCTTTAGTTGTATTTTCAAGAAACTGTGTCGCGAAACAGTACAGAACAGTTCCGTATTGGTGGTTCATTTTCTGATGATGTTGAACGCGATGATTTTAATGATGGCTGTTTATCATCATCATTATTATTATTATTATTATTATTAATATCATTATCGTTATCATTATTATTATTATTTTATCGTTTTGCTGTTGTTTTCTCTCCCACTTTTATCTCAGTCTTTTCTGTCCCCCCTCCACCGTCACAACCTTCTCCTTCCCCATACTTCTTAACCCCCGCCGTTCCCTTCATTGTCTCTTCCATTTCTTTTCTTCCTTTCTTCACTGTTCCCCTTTCCGTCCTTCCACTTCCTCTTCTTCCTTCCTGTTCCTTCCCTTCCCTGGAGGAAAGAGTTCCCTCCCCCTTTTTATCATTCTCCCCTCTGTCTCCCTCCTCCTTCCTCTCCCTTCTCCCCCGTCCGCTCCTGTCTCCTCCCTCCCCCCTGCCCCCTTCTCCCCTCCTTCTTCTCCTTACCCTTCCTTCTTCTCCCCCCTTCCTTCTTCTCCTTCCCCCTTCCTTCTTCCCCATCACCCATCTCTATCGCCATAATTATTACAGTTGATAAAAGGAATAAGGAAAGGAGAAGTAGGAAACAGGTCGAAATAGAGAGAGGTTAGAAGAAAGGAAGAAAGAGAGAGAGAGAGAGAGAGAGAGAAGGGGGGAGGGGAGTTAATGGAGAGAGAAGATCCGTGTTCCCACCAAGCCTATGCCTCTGTATATTCTCTCTCTCTCTCGCTCTCTCTCTTTGTATTTACATTATTAATCCTTTTTAATTTGTTGTATACCGTATAGCCTCTGTCATATTTGTAAGAGTGTTTGTATCGTTTATTGTGTTGTTAGTATTATTGTCTGTGGTGTTGCATTGTTTTGTGTGTGTGTGTGTGTGTGTGTGTGTGTGTGTGTGTGTGTGTGTTCCTAATTGTTGTTATTTTATTGCTTTTATTTTTTAATTGTTTTTGATGCAATTTTGTTTGTTTCATGTGGGGTATTGCTTTACTCTGTTTTGTTTTGTTTTGTTTTGTTTTGTGGTCTTTATTGTTTGCGTTGCTTTGCTGTTGTTTGTGGTAGAGGTGGGTGTGGCGGGAGAGAATGGTTATATAATATTGTGGTGAGGCAAGCAGAGCTGGAATGTGGTAGAAGGAGAAAAAAGTGGAATGGTGTGAAATGTGGTAGTGACTATGGTGGTGGTGGTGATGGTTGTAGCGGTTGTGGTGGTGGAATGGTGGTGCCGGTGGTGGTGGTGGTGATGTGGTATGTGGTGAGGGAAGAGGTATAGTAGGACTGGTGTGGTGTGGTATGGTGTTGTGTTGTGTGGTTTGGTTATGATAACTGTGATCTGCTGTAGTATAGAGTGATGTAGTGTGTTGAGGTGTGGTATGGTGAGGTGTGGTATGGTGAGGTGAGGTGGTGTGATGTGGTTACGTAAGGTGTGTGATGGCCTTGGTGTTGTGTGATGGTGTGGTGTACTGTGCTGTTATAGTGCTGTGGCTGTGGTAGTGGTGTGTTAGTACTAGTGTGGTGGGGTTTGGTGGTGCTGATGTGGTGCCGTTGTAAGGATGTTGTGGTCTAAGTGAGGTGGTGATGGTAGTGGTGGTGCATGCGTTGTGCTGTTTTGGTGATGTTGTTATGGTGATGGTGTGGTGTAGTATGGTATAGGTTTAGTTGTGTGTGATGGTTTTGTGGCGTGGTGGTATGATTTGGTGTAGTTTGTGCCGGTGGTGGTGTGGTATGGTGTGGTAGTGCTGGTGGTGTGATGGTGTGGTGTGGTGTGGTGTGGTGTGGTGTGGCGTGGCGTGGCGTGGTGTGGTGTGGTGTGGTGTGGTAGTGCTGGTGGGGTGGTGTGGTGTGGTGTGGTGTAGTATTTCAGGGGTGACCAGACTGCCCACCACACCATTAATGTGGCTGGTTGGCCTCCTCTTGTTTCACTCACACCCCTCCCTGCCTCACCCCTGACTTACCCTGCCCACCCTGCTTTACTTTGTTTCATCCTGCCTCACTCTGTCTTACCCTGCCCACTCCTGCCTTACCCTGTCTCATCCTGCCTTACCCTGTCTCATCCTGCCCTACCCTGTCTCATCCTGGCTCACCCTGCCTCACCCTGACTCCCCATGCCTTACCCTGTTTCATCCTGCCTCACACTGCCTTATCCTGTCTACCATACCTTACCCTGCATCACCCAATTTCACTTTTCCTACCGTACCTCACCCTCCATACCCTGCCTACCCTTCCTCACTTCTATTCCCCTCTACCTACCCTGCCTACCTCCACCTGCCTACCTCCACCTTCATGTGTCTCTCCCAGCTCCCACCTCTGCCTCACTCTGTCGCCGTCCCCCCCTCACTCCCCCTCTCTCCCAGTGCTGCCTACTTTGTCTTTTTCCGCCCCCTATTCTGCCTATGCCTATTCACTCCTTCTTACCCTCGCCTACTCTCTCTCCTGACTACCCTGCCTTCTGCATAATATATCCTGCCTACCTAGTCCAACCTACCCTATTATTCTTAAACTCTTATGCTTACCTAAACTCTCTGCTGCCTGCCCTCTCCTGCCTGCTATATCCTACCAACCCTCTCCTGCCTACCATATCCTACCTACCGTACCCAACCTACCCTGTTATTCTTAAACTATCTTGCTTACCTAATCTCTCCCCTGCCTACCCTCTCCTACCTACCATATCCTACTTACCCTCACGTGCGTACTCTATCTCTCTCTTCCAATCCTAGCCTCTCATGTTTCTGCCTACCTCACCATATACCTGCCTCGTCCAAATCTCCCCAACTCCTACCCCAGCACAAAATAATCTTCCTCCTGCTTTACCCAGCTCTGCCTACCATCATTTCTACCTCACCCATAGCTGCCTCATATCATCTCTGCCTCACCGTCCTGCTGCCTCTCCCAAATCATTCTACCATCGTTTTTGCCTCGCCTTAACTTCTACCTCTCCTTGTGAACCCGTGCCTCACCCAAACCTGTCTGCCATCACTCATGCCTCACCCAAAACTGCCTCACCTTCTCAACTCCTGCCTCTCCCACAACTACCCATCATTAACACTACCTCACCCCGTTAACTCTTTCCTTGCGGTTTTCCACTTTACATACAAGGTTCTTTACTGAGTCCAGACGAATTTATTCAGCATTGAAAATAAAGAGGATTAAGTCAGCTCTATAGAACGATTTAATTCCCTAAGTAGAACATTGGTATTTTAGTATTTTATTTTATTTTTAACCCGTGACATTTTTACTCAGCACCTTGGCCTGTATTCACGCCTGATATGAAACCTCCCTAACACCTATTGCTGAACGATTTATTTTGCTTATTACCGCCCTCCTGTGACTGGGTAAAGTTATTCTACTATCGCCATACCCCGCAAAAATTACAGGCAAAATTTATTAGCCTGCCCCGTCCGAAAATAAATCGCTGAGGAGGAGGTGTTAGGGAGCCTTCTTAACCGACGAGAGTAAGGACCTTTATGTAGTCAAAGTGTTAGTCTCACCAGATCTTAAACGAATTTTTTTTTCATTATATTCCTCATGCTATCAGGATTCTCTCTTGCCTTTGGTTCCTTCTTCCTTGCATTAAAGAAAAAAAAAAACGCCAACAATGGACCTCTCAGTAGTGGACGGGGTAGTGAAAGATGGTTGTACTTTTAGCCTCTTCAGTACGATGGTGTGCTTGTGAATATATTTTTGCAACGACTATGCAGTTATATTCAAAAGCTTCGGAGAGACTCTTGGGATGAGAGAGGCCTGATGTAACGGTCATTAATCGCATCACACCTGGACGTCTCCCCAAAGGTAAATATAATCGCCTGGGAGTAGCAAGAACGAAATATAAAAAACACGACATCGTACTGAAAGGGTTAACAGAGTGGGAAGGGGTTAAGCCAGCCACTAAGCTATGGTGGTCAAATTTAAAGCACAGACGAGGATAGGAAAAGGATAGTCTGGATAGGAGAAGGATAGTCTGGATAGGAATAGGATAGTCTGGGTAGGAAAAGGATAATCAGGATAGGAAAAGAATCGTCTGGTTAGGAATACGATAGTCTGGATTGGAAAATGATAGTCTGGGTAGGAAAAGAATAGTCAGGATAGGAAAAGGATAGTCAGGATAGGAAAAGAATCGTCTGGATAGGAATACGATAGTCTGGGTAGGAAAAGGATAGTCTGGATAGGAAAAGGATAGTCTGGATAGGAAAAGGATAGTCTGGATAGGAAAAGGATAGTCTGGATAGGAAAAGGATAGTCTGGATAGGAAAAGGATAGTCTGGATAGGAAAAGGATAGTCTGGATAGGAAAAGGATAGTCTGGGTAGGAAAACGATAGTCTGCCTTCCACTGTATATAACGCAGTCGGTAGGGAAGTAGAAAGGGCACACTATTTTGTTTTAATTAATCGTCTTTCAGTAAGTATGTCAGAAATTGTGGGTCTTCCTTCCCCTTGTCGATCTCGAATTTAAGTAAAGGTCATTGAATCTAGCTCCATCCCGTCGAAAAATCTCTCCTTAGCTGAATGAAATGTATGGAGGGGTAGCAAGGATGAATTAATTGCATCATCGGGGTGAAGTGGTTAAATCCTGCCTTACTGTCCTAACTCCTGCCGTACATTTTCAAACTGTCTTACCCTGATCTCCCTACCATCACTTCTGCTTCACTCTGTCAACTGCCTCACCGTAACCTACTCATCGCCTCTGCTTCACCCTTATCTACAGGCCATCACCTTTTTCTCACCCTTTCAGTCCCTGTCTCACCCTGTCAAACTCCTGCCTCACCCTAATCTACCAACCACACCTCTGCCTCGCCGTTTCAACCCCTATCTCACTCTCCCAAAACCTTTTCTTACCCTAATCTGCCTACTACACCTCTGCCTGGCCCCCCAACCCCTGTCTCACCCTCTCAAGTTCCTGCCTCACCCAAACCTACCTACCATCACCTCTGCCTCACACTTTCAAACCCTGCCTCTCCTAGTGAACTGCTGCGTAACCTGCCTGCCCCCCAGTGAGGCATGGGGGGGGGGGTTGTAGCGGTTGTGGAGCTAGAGGGAGGCAGGACCGCTCTCTCACCTCTGGCCTGAGAGAGAGAGAGAGAGAGAGAGAGAGAGAGAGAGAGAGAGAGAGAGAGAGAGAGAGAGAGAGAGAGAGAGAGAGAGAGAGAGAATGTTTGCATGTGGATCTGTATACATGTGTATGTTTGTATGCATGTATATGTACTGTATACATACGAGTATATACAGTATGTGAATGTGTGTATGTATGTATGTATGCATGTATGTATATGTGTGTGCTTGTGTATAGAGATGAGTAGAGGGATTGTTAATTGATTGGATAGGTGGGAGGATGAGTGACGTCAGCAAGGTTAGGCTTGACAAGGGTAGGCAAGAGAAGGAAGGCTGGAGATGGATAGGCAGAGAGGAGGCAGGGTTTGGTAAGGGGATGCAGGGGTGGAGATGGGTTGGCAGAGGGGAGGCAGGTTGAGGTGATAGATAGATAGCCGTGTAGGCAAGATGAAAGAGGGGATATGCAGCGGGGTATGCGGGATAAGCAGGCTGAGAAGACTGAGGCAGTGTGGATAGGCAGGGTCCGATGGAAGAGAAGCAGCGAGAGTAGGCAGGACTAGGGCTGGGCAAGGCAGGTTGAGAGGATAGTGTTACACAGAGTCACCTGCCGTAGATACACACACCACACAGGGCATATGCTCTCGAGGGTCCGTCCTGAAATGATAATAATAATAACTAATAATAATAGCATAATAATAATAATGATAATAATAATAATAATAATAATAATAATAGTAATAATAATAATAAACTCACCTTATAATGTAGCACAAGGCAGTGTTGATGCAGTCTTAAAGTAACAGTGACTCTCATTTTCTGCTGACCATGCAGTTGGTAGCAAAGGTGAATAGGTTGATGTTAGGGTAGGTAAGAGTAGAGTGTGGTGAGGGAGGGATAAGATAGGCATATAATGAGGGAAGGCAGGGTCAGTAAGCAGTAGGAGAGACATAACGGAGCAGGGGTAGGGTGAGTAGTGAGGATAAGCATGGTAAGGCAGGGAAGGGAAGGGTAGGATAGGAAGGGACAGGAAATCAGCGCAGGAATAGGAGGCAGTCAGGATAGGAAGGGCAAAGCACGGTAGGAATGACAAGGGAGGGCAGGGCAGTTCAGGTTAGTCACAGCAAGGCAGGACAGGGTATGCAGGGCAGGGGGCATAGTAGGCAGGGTAGGCAGGGCAGGGTAGGGGCGGGGCAGGGCGGGTCTCACACTCAGCCTTACCGGGCATAATCTATCCAGGCTCAAGGACACGGGGGGGGGGGATGAAGGAGAGGCCAGAGCAAGAGGGTTGGGAAGAAGGTGGGAGGGAAGAGGAAGAAGGTAGGAAAGTAGGTGGAAGGATAGGGTAGAAGAGAAAGGGAGTAGGGAAGGATGAAGAAGAGGGGAGAGGAAGATTGTGGGAAAGGAGATGGAAGGATAAGATAGGGGAAAAAAGAAGTTAAAGATGAAGAAGAGGGGAAAGAGGGGAGAAGTGGGTAAGGGAGGATGAGGAAGAGGAAGAGGGGAGAATTGGGTAACGGAGGATGAGGAAGGGGAAGAGGTGTAATTAAGGAGGAAGGGCATGGGAAAGAGGGATGATGAAGCAGAAGAGACTGAGAACGAGAGGCTGAAATGTGGAAAAGGAAGGGAGAGAAGGTTGTGAGGGAGGAATGGGGACGAGGGAGGAAGGGAAAAGGGGGGGGAGAGGGTTAGATGAGGGAGAGAAACTGGGAGGAAAGGGGACTGCAGAGAGAGGGAAAGGAAGAGAGGAAAGTATTGGGAGTTTGAGGAAGATAAGGCATGGGAGAGTGGGAAGAAGAGGGGGGAGAGTAAGGAATGGGAAGGGAGATGGTATAAGATGGAGAGTATAGTGTGGAAGAAAAATGTGATATTTTGAGGGTGTGTGAGTGGAGGAAATGGGGTGGATGGATGAGCTTGAAGGGTGGAGGGATAGGTGGTAAAGGTGGAGGGCTGGGTGTGGGTGGAGAGGTAGGTGGTAAAGGTGGAGGGAAGGGTGTGGGTGGAGGGATAGGTGGTAAAGGTGGAGGGCTGGGTGTGGGTGGAGGAATAGGTGGTAAAGGTGGTGGGATGGGTGTGGGTGGAGGGATAGATGGTACAGGTGGAGGGATAGGAGGTAAAGGTGGAGGGATGGGTGTGGGTGGAGGGATAGATGGTACAGGTGGAGGGATAGGTGGTAAAGGTGGAGGGATGGGTGTGGGTGGAGGGATAGATGGTACAGGTGGAGGGATAGGAGGTAAAGGTGGAGGGATGGGTGTGGGTGGAGGGAAAAGTCAAGGTTGGAGAGAGGAAGAGGTGAGGGTGATAGAAGGGAAGGGTGATGGGGAAGAGTGGGGATGGGGGATGAGAGTTGTGAGGGTGGTTTGGGTAATTAAGGGGGAAGGATGGAGAGATGGAGGTGGAGGGAGAGAGGTGTTAGGGATAAAAGGGTGAATAGAGGGATGAACATGGTGATCTGAGAAAACATCCTGACAGACACATAGATATATAGATAGATAGATAGACAGAGACAAATAGATAGGCAGACAGACAGATAGACAAATTGATAGAGAGACATATAGATAGATAGGGACATGTAAATAGGTGGACGGATGGATGAATGGGTGGACAGACAGAGATTATAGTTAGATAGAAAGACAGTAAAATAGGTAGACGGGGATGATGAGGATGAAGTTAGAGGGGGTGGAATAGATGGTGAGGGTGAGGTGGGGTTCAAGGTTGCTGAGTAGGGTGATGAATGATGGTGAGGGTGAGGAAGGAAGGTGAATGAGGAGGTGGAGGAAGGGTGACGACAAGTGGAAGTAGTCAGAGTGGATGAGGAGGGGAAGGAGTAGAAGAAAGAACAGGAGTACAAATGGCTTTAGGGAGTGGATGAAATAATAATAATAATAATAATAATAATAATAATAATAATAATAATGATAATGATAATAGTGAAGTAACTGAAGAAGTAATGGAAGAATGTTAGCAGAATAAGTACGACTGGATAGGAGGAGGAGGAGAAAAATAATAAAAGAACAAGAAAATAAACTATGAATATCAGGTGAAAGATTAGGGAGAAGAAGAAGAAGTAAGGCAAGAATAAGACATTAAAGAGGGAGAGAGAGAAGTAAAATGGTGTGAGTAAGAGTGGATGAAAGTGGATGTGATAGTAAAGTGTGGAATGTGTGTGTGTGTGTGTGTGTGTGTGTGTGTGTGTGTGTGTGTGTGTGTGTGTGTGTGTGTGTGTGTGTGTGTGTTTGTGTGTGTGTGTGTGATTGGGCTAAGAAGGGTGGAGTCAACCTAGAGCATTACTGTAAAAATCTGATCCACCTAGAAGACGGGAGGAGTGGAGAGAGAGAAAGAGAGAGTGAGAGAGAGAAAGAGAGAGAGAGAGAGAGAATGATGGAAGTTGTATAGGTGAGAGAGACATTGATTACTGTGTTGCACCTTAGGTTTGCCCATGTTCACTATTCATTTACCTCCCCACCCCTTCTCCCCTCCCCCTCCCTTTCAACGGTAGGGAGGGGAGGGGAGAGGGGAGGGGATTCTTCTTTCTTCCCCTACACCTCCACCCCCCCCTCAAACTCCCCACCCCCACACACACAAACACACAAGGGAAGATATGTATGGGAGGTCACTGGTGTTGTGAGGTGTGTGTAAGGGTGTGAATGGCAAGGTGAGAGACAGGGTTGGGTAATGTTTTGTGTGTGTGTGTGTGTGTGTGTGTGAGAGAGAGAGAGAGAGAGAGAGAGAGAGACTATAATCGCCTATGTTTTCCATTTGCCATTTTGCTATAATATAAGAAAATGCTTTCCCACCCTCCTTACTCCTCCCATCTTCCACTCCATCGTCATTCCCCAGTGTCCTCCATTATTTCTCCCCTTCCATCTCGGTCCACCTCCACATCTTCATACATAACCTTATTTCTTCTATTTCATTCTTCATTCATTTCACGTATCCCATTTATTTCTCTCTCTCTCTCTCTCTCTCTCTCTCTCTCTCTCTCTCTCTCTCTCTCTCTCTCTCTCTCTCATTTTTTCCTTATGTTCCATTCTTCCGTCGCTTGGTTTCCTTTTTTCTCTTCTCCTCCCTTCCAAATTTCCATCCCTTACACCATCATTTGCACTCCCTTTTCACCCTTCATCACCCCTCCCCCTCCCCCTTCCTGACCTCTCTCCCACCCACGCACATATAAGGTCAAATCCAATTACCATATGACCTCGCTTTTCTTTTTTTTTCTCTTTTTTTTTTAACCTGTTCTTTTTGCCTAACCACTACTAAGGCCTCTGTACTAAGGGCTTATTGTGCTCTTGTATGGGTGGTCAGTAGGTTAGTAGGTAGGTAGGCAGGTAGGCTAGAGGGTGCTGAAGTTGGTAGGTGAGATAGGTGGATAGGAAGGAGAGGGAGGTTAGGCTAGGTTAATAGGGTGATATTGGGAGAAGCAGGTAAAGGTATGTAAGTAGATGCAGGTACTGTAGATAGGTAAGTAGGTAGGTAGGTAGGTAGGTTGACTGGTTAATAGGTAAATACTGGTAAGCTGGTAATTAAATGTAGTTGGGTATGTAGTTATATCCATATGTTGGCAGGAAAGAGCGTTAGGTAGGTAGGTAGACAGGTAGATAATTAAGTATAAGAAAGTTTAATTGGCAGTAGGTAGGACGATATGAAAGTGACAGGATAGGAGAGTAGGTAAGTAGGTTTAGTTTTTAGTAGGCAGGTAACGAGTTCGGTAAGTGAATAAAGTAAGTAGATGGATGAATCACTGGTCGGTAGGTAAAGAGGTAAACAGGTAGGCAATCAGGTATTCAAGGTTGACTGAGCTGGTGATATAACTTAGAAGGAGGTTGGTATATAAAAACTGCCTTAGATTTGTAGATAAACTTTGGTAGTTAGGTTGGTAGACATAAAAGGAAGTATTTTTAAGTAGATAGATATTTAGGTAGGTAAGTAGAGAGGATGATTGATAAAGGTACAGTAAAATGAAGATAAATAGGAAGACAAAAAAAATATGTAAGCAGGTGTACTGTAGGTAGTTAGGTAGGTAGATAGGTAGGTAGGTAGGACAGTAATCTATATTGTCTGACGCAGCAGCTTGTGAGGGGTGGCCTAGACAGAAGGGCGTCCAAGCATATTTCTGTCCCCATTCAGTAAGGACCCTCTCTTCCTACGACATACCACCTGCCTTACTCAGAATGCAAGACAATGGCACATTACGTATAACAGCATCAAGGTGAAAGAGAGAGAGAGAGAGAGAGAGAGAGAGAGAGAGAGAGAGAGAGAGAGAGAGAGAAAGTTATATATATATAATGTTTTTGGATGGATTGGCTGTGTGTGTGTGTGTGTGTGTGTGTGTGTGTGTGTGTGTGTGTGTGTGTGTGTGTGTGTGTGTGTGTGTGTGTGTGTGTGAGTGTGTGTGTGTGAATTCCTCTGTATTATATTTCGTTCTTTTTTTCCCTCTGTTGCCAATCATGAGTGCAAATGTGACGCCTCGTCCTTGAATGTGCGTGCACCCTCTGCGTGTACGTAAATTTATGCGTGAGAACTTACATGAGTGTGCGTTTTGGTCATTGCCTGTGCTGTGTGTGTGTGTGTGTGTGTGTGTGTGTGTGTGTGTGTGTGTGTGTGTGTGTGTGTGTGTGTGAGAGAGAGAGAGAGAGAGAGAGAGAGAGATCCACTTCTATACTAACTGCATGTTTCATGAGGTTCTGAGTGCGTGAATTTGATTGTGCATTGAGTGCAGAAATGTGTGTGTGTGTGTGTGTGTGTGTGTGTGTGTGTGTGTGTGTGTAAACTTACGTGTGAATGTATGTGAGTGAATATGGGTGTCTGAATATCCATGGATATGTGTTCCGGTGCGTGTGTGTGTGTGTGTGCGTTGAATGTGCATATTTATGCCCATGTGCGTGTGCTAGAGTGCGTGCATGTGAAGTGGAGCAGTACATGTGGAGGACAGTGAGTGTCTCCGCCCTTCGCTTATCCACCGTTGTTACGTCAATGTATTTGTGTATAGGAGGGGGAGGGGGGGGAGTGAGGAGTGGGTGTTGACGTGAATGTGTTAATAGGGTGGATGTGGAGGAAGGAACGGGTGAATGTGAGTGTGAGAATAAGAGATGAGTGAGTGTGAGTATGGATGTGGTGTAAGTGTGGATGTGGGTAAGGGTGTGGGTGTGGGTGTGGCAATGGGTGTGGATATGGGTGTGGGTGTCTTGATAGGATCCGTGTGAGTGGGGTAAGGTGGAGTGAGTGTTGATATTGGTGTGGATGGGATGGTTGTGGGTGTGGCTGCATGATGGTGGGTTAGGTAAGGTGAATGTGGATATAGTTCTACCTGCTATCAGTTTGATTACCTTCCGTATACTAGCATGCCAACAATAACATATGTAAGACACCAAACATCACTAATTAATCTAAGTGTGAAGTAACAATTATCATTCATCTAACAATCAGACTAACTTCTAACTTATGAAACTAATCAAAGACCAACGAGACTTACTCACCACCAGACTAGCTACCTAAGTGAGTAATCAAGTGGCTTATCCAGTGTCTGCTTAGTTGCTTGGTTGGGTGGCTCGGTGGCTCACTTTCAAGGTCTTTCCATCCCTCCCTTACTGCCACCACCATTCTTGACTACCACAGTTTCCACCACCACCCACCACCATTCCTTCCTGCCACAATTACCACCTCTCTTGCCATTCTTATTACCACTGTTATCACCACTGCCATCATACCACCATTACTTCTTGCCTATTTACCAGTGCTGCCATTCCTTGTTATCATAATTACCATCACAATCATCATTACCATTCATTCATACCTAAGTTACCTCTTTTCAAAGTTACTGCAGCTACCACCATTCCTTCCTGCCACAGTTACTACCACCACCACTACTATTACTACTGCTACTACAAATACTACAACTACTACTACTACTGCTGCTGCTGCCACCAGTACCATCGTTCCTACCCATTATAATTACCACTGTCATGGGCAACACAGCTACCAGTTTCCACAGTCATCATCCGCTCCTACATGTCACCACAACTATTTCTACCGGTCACCACAACTACCACGTCACCACAACTACGGTACCACAGCCACCACATCCACCACAACTACCACAACCACCACACCGGTGACTCACACCCCGATCCCGTATCGTCTATCCTCCTGTGTTTTTTGTTTTGTGTATTTTTTTTTTTTCAAGAGGTGGTGCGTTGTTGCTGCTTGCTGCCTCCTCCCTGTACAACTGGCAGGTAGGTAGGTAGGTAAGTAGGCTGGTGGATAGGTATGGGTAGATAAAAAGGCAGGTATATAGTATGGTAGATCAGTACGCTAAGTACGTAGGTAGAATTGGGAGTTCCGAAGCATGTAGATAGATAAGTAGGTAGGTAGGTAGGTAGACAGGCAGATGAAAAGTAGATATGTAGGCTGATAGATGAGCAGATAGGCAGGTGGATAGAGTTGTAAGATAAAGAAGTGCAGAGTTGTAAGCTAAGAGTTACATAAATAGGTGGCCACAAAGACCTGCCACCTCCTACGCGAATTATTCAGGTAAGAGAAGAGAAGATTAGGTGTATTTTGTATTATTAGCCCCTTTACTCCAGCGATGCGTTTTTCTAGTTTAATCTTGCTACTTTCCTACGATTTTATTCAACTCTGGAAAGGCCTGTAGTATGGAAGGGTTTAGTGAAGGCTGTGTTTAGCCTCTACGGTCTGGAAAAGCCTCTCGTAACGTTGAAAGCAGGAGTTAAATATATCATGGAATTGTAATGGTAAATATATTCGTTTATTGTATGGTTTCTGTGGATATAACTGGACATTTCGGCTTCAGTATAGTTGTGGAGGCAGGCAGGTAGGAAGGCCGGCAGACAGGTGGAGTAGAGAGACTGATTGAGGGATAGGTAAGTAGGTAGGTAGGAGTAGGAGTTGACATGTGTGTAGAAGATAGGTAGGTAGGTAGATGAAAAGTAGATGGGTAAGTAGGCACGTAGGTAGGTAGGGTGCGAGTGAAGGAGTGAATTTATGGTTTTGTTGGTAGAAGTAAGTAGGTAGGCATATGGAACTTAGGTATGCTCATAGATAAGGTAAATTGATAGAAAGTAAGAAATTCATAGGTAAGCTGGCAGGAAAGACAAGATAGATAGGTAGGTGGGATTGGAAGGTAAGAAGCGCATAGGTATAAATATAGGTAAACGGGTAAGTACTGTATGTATGTTGGTAGGTAGGCAGGTTGGTATGTCAGTAGGTAGGAAAGCATGGATAGTAGGTTGGCAGGATGTAAGTTAGATAGGCAGGCAGGAAAGGAGATAGGTAGATAGATACGTTCGCTTGTGTGTAGATAAGTAGGTAGATAGGAAGGTTGGAAAATAGATTAGAATATAAGTAATGGAAAAATAATAATAATGATAATAAAAATATTCCTGATCTAAAGATCTTGTTGATTTAGATACATGGATAATATGGAACGCAGGCGATACTAAATACCGACAAGGAGAGAGAGAGAGAGAGAGAGAGAGGCAGGCAGGCAGGCAGGCAGGGAGGCAGGCAGGCAGGCGGAGAAAGAGCGATTTTGTAACCTCAGAAGCAGAGGATTGCATGAGGGGTTACGAGGAGGCAAGCAGAAGAATAGAGGTCGTTGGAGAGAGAGAGAGAGAGAGAGAGAGAGAGAGATACCTTAATTGGCCCCCCAGGTAAACCTTGGGTAAAGCCTCACACCTGTGTCAATATGAACGGTTATCTTCCCTTTTTTTTCCATCTTTTTCGTTGTTCTTTGTTTACGCGTTTCTTTGCAATTTTTTTTTTTTGTGTGTGTTTTTTCTCTCTCTCTCTCTCTCTCTCTCTCTCTCTCTCTCTTTCTGTGTGTGTGTGTGTGTGTGTGTGTGTGTGTGTGTGTGTGTGTGTGTGTGTGTGTGTGTAATTCACCGGGTCGGTCAGGATCACTTGATGGTCGTGATCGTCAGCTTTTACCCTCCCGGAAGGGAGCTGAGAGCTCATATAGTCCGATCTAAGGGCAAGGCTGTGACCTCACACACGCACACACCCATCCCCTTGCTCAAGGTGGACAGTAACCACCCACTTCGTCAGTGAAACTTTTCGCAACCTGAGCGAGCCGCGTGTGTGTGTGTGTGTGTTCATTTTGTTGATATTTTAGACAGACTTTTATACAATATAGTGGTTCATTTCTTAAGCATATTTCTCTCCATTTGCTTTTGTTTTTGCATTCTCCCCACTTCCACACACACACACACACACACACACACACACACACACACACACACACACACACACACACACACACACACACACACACACACACACACACACACAGAGTTTATACGAATTCTTCTCTTACATGTGAAGAATTTAATTAACACCGCATTAAGAGACTCATGTTAACTCTTTTACTACCGCAGGTGTCTCCTAGGCAAAAAAAATAAAATAAAATAAAATAAAAAAAAGGAAAAAAAAAAGAAAAGAAAAAGAAAAAGTAGTTTGACGTGGGCAAGACAGAACGATGAAGACATTACGATGCTGGAGATGTTAATAGAGATAGTTTTTAACCCCTTCACTACGAGGGGTCTCTGGGCAATAACAAGAATTTAAAAAGGTAAAGTGTCATAGTATTGAAGGTGTTAAATAAATGATAAAACCTTTTGATACAGAGATTTTCCCGAAAGCTAAATATACTTATCTGACAGTGGAAAAAAGAAAAAAAAAGAAAAAAGAAAACAGTATGTAGAAGAATGCAGATTTTCGTTGGCGTACAGAATTTATATGTGAACGACTGAGTGGCACATTCCACTGGATGTGTTGTTCAAAGTATTCCCAGTTTCGTAATTTCCCTTTTCTTTGTTCCTGGATAATACCTCGCCCCATTCGTAGGCGAGAAAGAGCCAGGATGATGATGATGATAATGATGAAATTAGCTTAAGATGCACAGTGGCTGTCATTAGTTTCTTTAGTCTCACAGCATCGCCACACCCAACTTATACCGTGCTAAATCAGCCAGCAGTGGAATCTCTCGTCATTGCTTCTGAGCCACACAACTATCATTAATTAAACACCCTTTCGAATTGAACCCTGGTCTGTCATAATCTTTTTCACGCTTCATTATGACTACTCCTGCTACAGCATGAGAGAACCATTCCCTCACCCTCACTGCCGCCTAATGAAAGGGTTAAGGCTACGTGGTGCAGTAGCAGAGAAGCCTGGTGTGCCACGGAATGGACACTGGCTTAGGAAGGCTTGATATATTATGTACGTTGATAGTATTAGCCACACTTACTTAACATATATATAAACGTTGATGCTATTAGCCATTCTTACCACTTACGTAACTGATACATAATCATTGATAATATTAGCTGTTCTTATCACTTACATTATTGATACCGTATGTAAACGTTGAAATTATGTTGCTAGTATATTCACTACGGTTAATCATTCTTACCACTAAGGTAATTCATATATCCTAGCGTTGATACCATAATTAACGCTGATACTGTTTAGCCACTCTTACCACTTACATAATTGATACATAAACGTGCATAATGAGTCATTTTTACCACCTTCATAATTTAATATAAACGTTGATATTCCTAGCCATTCTTATAAAATACCAGTACAATAGTTTTATCTAAATGGATCTACCGTAACCATACCCAAATTTAACGATGTATGCCAATTAACCATACGTTCCCTGTACCCATATTCCCCATTTAATCGCACCTGTCAGCCGAACCGTGTCTTCCTTGTTGTGACACCTGCCAAGAATTAGCTGCCTCATCAAGCACACACCTGACAAACACACCTGCCTTGCCTCCACACAAAGCCAGGTTTACCCAGTTCAGCAGTAAGCCAGGGAAGAATGAAACCACGAGTATGCTGAAGCGGGGAAGGGAAAAAAAAAAAACGAAAAAAAAAGTCATTCCCAGAAAGTTTTATTTTATTTTATTATTTTTTTTTCAAGCATTAGCCGATTTTATTTAGTGTAAAAGAGCCACGAAGTAGTGAAGGGGATAATGGAGTTTTCATATTAAGGTCTAACCCGTTTCGAAAACCCTGTCCAGATAAATCCTTTGTAGCGAGCAGGATTTAAACAGTGAGGGGATTTAACCACTGAAACCCCTATGCACAGAAAATAAATAAACTTTCTTTAACTAATCCCGTCTTTGATCCTGTGGTGATTAGCCTTTAACCCATGGAATCCCTTGACGTCCTTTATTTTCTAACCTATCCACCCTTCACACGTCTACAGGACCATAGTAGGGGTACTTAAAGCAGTGACATACCCCATTTTACTTTCCAAACTCATAAAGGTGTTAAAAATAATGGGATTCCCTCCTTTATTCCTCCCATGCCCTCCCTTTATTCCCCCATGCTCCCCCTTTATTTCCTCCATGCCCCCACTTTCCCCCATGCCCCCCCCCTCCGTATTTCCCCCCCGTGCCCCATCTTTATTTTCTCCATGCCCTCCTTTATTTTTCCCCCATGCTTCCTCCTTTATATCCCCCAGACCCCCACTTTGTTCCCCTCCATCCCCCCCCCCCTCTGGCTGTGGTTGGTAGTGACGTTGTTTTAACTGTTGTGTTTGTTGGTCTTGTTGCAGGTGAGTTGACGCGCTGCAGGTGGAAGCAGGAGGAGGAGGAGGAGGAGGAAGACGAGGAGGACCACCTGCTGTGTGGAGCTGGTGGTGAGTGCTTGGGGCTGTTTTTATTTTTGTTTTTTATTCATAAGTGTTAGTGGTAAGTGCTCGAAGATTTTTTTTTTTTTTAAGTGTTTGTGGGAAGTGCTTTTGGATCCTTTTATTTATCTTTTCTTTGGGATTTTTTTTTTTAACGAATTCTAATATTTAATGCTTCCAGGGCTAGTTATATTTATGTATTTATTTATTTTCTTTGAGTTACGTGTGCCTGTGAGTTATTGTGAATAAGAGGAGGTGTAATTCAGAGGATATTTTTATTTTCCTTTCTTTATTTTCCATTTTGACATCGTATCAGAGGAAGCTTTCAGTTCGCATTCCTTTTGCTTTTTCCTTTCTCGTACTACCGTGTTATTGTCTAATGGACCTTTACAGTCTTCCACTTGTTAGGAAACATCACTTAGAGAGAGAGAGAGAGAGAGAGAGAGAGAGAGAGAGAGAGAGAGATTAGCCCGTGCCACTAAAAGAATATTCGAACAGGAGATTCATAATGACTAAGTGAGAAATTGTGTGTGTGTGTGTGTGTGTGTGTGTGTGTGTGTGTATTGTTCTATGTTTGCAGCCTTTTATCGTATCCTAGCCCAATCTTATCACTCGTAACAACCAATTGAATACCCTGTTATCTCCCCGGTTTAATCATCAAGCCTCTATCTTCCGTTGTGATATATTCTCTTCCTGCTTGTATAAATCATGTGTCAGACTTCAGGTTTGTTGTTACCTCCAAAGTTTAATTTTTGTTGTATTGTATTTTTCATTTCCTTTACCATATCGTTGAAATTACTGTATAAACGATTTATTAAAATGGATGCAAGAAGTTGTGGAGTGAACGAGATACGGATTTCTAAGTTAGTATATCCTTTTAAATGATAGAAAACCGAGTCCCACGACATTGTAGAAAACGAACTGGCAAATGTAGCTTAAGGAGTTACCCTCGCATATTGTTAGGATGCGTTTTCTTTTTTGTTTTCTTTCCCAGTTATGTGTAATGCTAGTTGCTAGTCATTGTGGCCTTGTGCATGTTGCCCGGCCGTGTTGATTATGACTCAGGAGGGGGTAATGTTGGGAAATTCCTCCCTGTATACATCTTGCACCTATTCCAACAAACCTTATTATAAACACGTTGCGTCAGTTTTAACAATTTTATATTTTATTCTTGATATTCCAGACGGTTTTTATGAACCTTTAGATAGACTTTTGAACTGGAGGGGTTACCAATAGGCTTCGCTCACCACATCGCTACTTGGACGCTTTCTACGTTGAATAACGTTTAAACAAAAACAAAAGCATATAATCGCAGTGAAGGGGTTGACAAGATTAACGAAGAATACTAATTAACAAGTACTTATAAATACTAATCCCTTCAGTCCGAGGACGCATTTTTCATTATATTCGTGCCGGCTTGAGATGATTTCATTCAGCGCTAGAGAAATTTCATGAACTAGAAGAGTTTGATGTGGCCTCGCTGCATCCTTTCAGTGCTGTATATTTGAATTAAAAAATCTAAATAAAATCGAGTGGTGGTAGATTGGTTAATATAGAAAATACGCCTTAGGAGTTATTTTTACTTATTTATTTAGTTAATTATCTACTTTATTTTCAGAAAGATATGTGAATGTTACATGAGAGGAAATGAGTTCGAGGACGTAATTTTCTCCACTGTATATTCTAGGTACCCATGGAGGAATTTTTCAGCGGTGGAAAAAGCGCTTGAGTGGAGGAGTTAACTTTTTTTTTTTTTTTTCCCTTCATCAGAGGCACTTGAGATCAGTACCGAGGAGGAGGGGGGGGGGGCTGCTGAAGATAATCCCGGGCCCCGGGGCCGAGGAGGGGACCACGCTTTCCAAGATAGTGTTAAGAGGAAGGAAAATATAAAATAGCGTAGTTCACTTTATAATGACACATTAGATTTTTAAAAATTATATATAAAAGGAGGTAGGAATAGTTACATCTGAACACATTAAAACAAGGTTATGTGTAACATTCACAGAGCAGAGTTGTGTATTTTCCGTATTTTAATGTTATACTGAAGAGGCCGAAGGATAAAAAGAACCGCTGACCCGCTGACTTTTTTTTTTTTTTTATGGAGTATCAATCAATCAGGAATGCATAAATACAAACTAAATATGTTTCTCATTTTCCTTTACATAATTTACTCATTTTCTTGTAGTTACCGTTATTTTATAGAGAGGGAGGGGAAGGTGCTATGGCGCACCAGGATTGTTTTGGCAGTACATCAGTGTGCCGTGACTCACTGGTTAGGGAGCAGTCTAGACGTGAGCAGGACTTCAAGTATAATATAATCAGCACAGTTTTCAGGGGGAGGTGCCCGTTGTTGATAATCTTGCCCCGGGTCAAGTGTTAACTGCGGGCGGCCCTGCTTGACATGAACAAAATCGTCTGGGGACAGTAAGAACGTGGTACGCGAAGCCGCAAGCGTTCGGAAAGGGCTAATGAGTACTTACAGAGGGTTTGTTCTACACCTTAACTGTCTCTTGTATGTAAATTATATCGTTTTAATATCGGCGAAGTTTGCATCACTAATATATAAGGGAATACCGAGGAGGAATGTGTAGAATAAATAGCTAAGAAGGAGGTGTTGCGGAAACTTAAAGCCACTTAGATGACGACCCGAGGACCGAACAACAAGCCTTTTTCCCCCAATACTGATCTCCGTTATTCGAATTTCCTACCAGAATAACAGGAAGCTGACGCGTGAAATGGCTTTTTTGTTCTTTTTCCTGTGTGTGTGTGTGTGTGTGTGTGTGTGTGTGTGTGTGTGTGTGTGTGTGTGTGTGTGTGAAACGGGAACTGTAATGAAATAACCTTGTGTCTGTTTTTGTTTTTTCTCGAAAGTACACAGTGGAGTCAACCCTTTCAGTTCGATGACATTTATTTTGCTCTCTTCTCCCAGACAATTTTATACAACTAAGGGAAGGCGTCTATAGTTCCTTCACCTTAACTTGGCCTAAATTTTTGTTCCCTCTGCAGCTCATTTCCTGAATCTTAGTGGAAAAATACCACTACGGCTTCACTAGTTACCACTGCCCTTCTTCGTGACTAGCGCTGTATTCTTGTGTTTCTTGTTGCAGTTCAGTAGTCAAGACGGAGGGATGTCAATTTTAGGCCAAGTTAAAGTGAATAGAGTATAGTAGTAAATAGGATAAATGGAAGTTTTTCTCTAGCTTTCTTTATTTCCAGACGCCTCTCCTGTGCTGAATAAAGTCGCGTGGAGGTTAGAGGAATAAAATATGGCGTCGTACTGAAGGGGCTAAAGCTGAGATTATAGATTGCATAATTAGTAAATGGATTAAAGCTAAGATATATGGTTAAAAATAATAATGGGGAGTAAAGAAGTAAACAATTCTCTTCACATTAAATACTTTGCTTGTGGTTTATTCAGGTTAACGTGACGATTTATTTATTTATTTAAGCCCAGAGAATTCCTAGAAGTCAATGGATGAACCGCCGTCTCTCTCAAACCGTCTGCTGTTATCGTTGCGTTTAAGATATTTTGTGCAGGATAATACCAGACGATTTCATTGATCCGAGAGAAATTCCAGCAATCAGAGGATTAGTGAATATTCTAGAGGAGAAGGTTTGTTTGGTTTAGTTTGGCCTTATAACATCTTCTTTAGCTCGTGTGTTCCCGTTTTCATTCACCCCAGCTTATCCACTTCAGCATTTCAGTTGTCCTTCCGTTCTACTTAATTCTCTCTCTCTCTCTCTCTCTCTCTCTCTCTCTCTCTCTCTCTCTCTCTCTCTCTCAGTGAGGGTTATCCTGTGTTGGGTATGGGATGTACTTGATTTATTGCTTAATAATAAGACAATAGACTCGTACGAGAGAGAGAGAGAGAGAGAGAGAGAGAGAGTAGTAGTAGTAGTAGTAGTAGTAGTTTAGGAATAACAGTAGTAGTAATTTAATTTTAATAATAGTTGTAGTAATGTTTATAATGATGATGATGATCATCATCATCATCATCTTTATTCCCGACCAGTGGATGAGAATAAAAATAATTTCTTTTTCTGGGACCAAATGGAAACATAGTACATCATGATAAATACAAAACCCTATAGTGTAATACTTCTTAATTATACCAGTACTATAATATTTAGTTTGTATTGTGTGTGTGTGTGTGTGTGTGTGTGTGTGGAAGGAGGTCAGGGGAAGTGGTCTACATGTGTGTGTGCGTGTGTGGTTTGATTATGCGGGTGTGCGCGTGGAAGTGTATGTATCTGTGTCGTCGTGGATATGTGCCTTTGTGTATGTGTTAGTGTGTGTGTGTGTGTGTGTGTGTGTTCTTATATAATTGGATTTGGGTTAGTGTGTATGTGTGTCTGTTGTATGTGTATGCGTGACTAGTGTATGTGTGTACCTGATTGTGCTTGAGCCTGCGTGTGTGTGTGTGTGTGTGTGTGTGTGTGTGTGTGTGAGAGAGAGAGAGAGAGGGAGAGAGAGAGAGAGAATTTGTGATTGATCGTGTGTGTATAAGATTGTGTGTGTGTGTGTGTGTGTGTGTGTGTGTGTGTGTGTGTGTGTGTGTGTGTGTGTGTGAGTCAGCCACAGCCTCTCGACTTAAAGTAGTGCTAGTAGGTTTAAACGGCCGGGTATGAGTGAGTGAGTGAGAAATGAGCAAGTGACTGAAAGAGTGAGTGAGTGAGTGTCAGAATACAGTAAGTGAATGAAAAAGTGAGTGAGATTGAATAATTGTAGGAAGCGAGTTATTGAGTGAATAATTGAGTGAGTGAATTTGAATAGCGAGTAGATGAGTAAATGTAGGTGAATAAATATGGTTAGTGAAGGCATAAGTGTAGTTATTATAGTTAGTGAGTGAAATTGAGTGAGTGAGTGAGTGAATGAGGACGCGTTGGGAGTCTGAATGAGTTAGGATAAAGGTGAGTAAGCTTGAATGAAAAAGAACAAGTGTTTGATAAAGTGAATTAGTAAGTAGATGAGCGAGTAAAATAATAAGGTAGTGACAGAATGAGCGGGTGAATGTAGGTATGAGAATGAATGAGTGAATGATATAGTGAGTCCTTGTTGATAAGAGAGTGTCTGTGAGTGAAATTTGCGAGGATGAGTTAGGGTGAGTGAATGTGAGAGCTGGAGTGAGGGACAGTGAAGATGATGGTGACAAAATATGTGAAGGAGAGAGAGAGAGAGAGAGAGAGGGGGGGGGAAACTTGAAGGGTGGAGAGTAAGATCCGTAGAATATTGTGTGTGTGTGTGTGTGTGTGTGTGTGTGTGTGTGTGTGTGTGTGTGTGTGTGTGATAATGTATCTTTCCTTCCTTCACTATGTTAAATATTTCGTTTTCTTTTGCTCCTATTTTTACATGTATTTCCATCCCAGTCCACCATTAGTTTATTATTTCTCTGTCTGTCTGTCTGTCTGTCTGTCTGTCTGTCTCTCTCTCTCTCTCTCTCTCTCTCTCTCTCTCTCTCTCTCTCTCTCTCATTCCCGTAATCCTTCCCTACCACTTAAACCTCTTTCCTCCTCCTCCTCCTCCTCCTCCTCCTAATCTCCTCTCCCCTTCTTTCATCATTCCCTCCTTGCTCCCCTCTTCCGCTCCTCCTTCCTCCCTTTTTCCTGTCTAGCACTCGCTATCCTTTCTTTCTTCCATCCATCCATCCCTCCCCTCCTCTCCCCTCCATCCGTCCGTCCGTCCGTCCGTCCCTCCCTCCCTCCCTCCCTCCCTCCCTCCATCCATCCATCCATCCATCCATCCATCCATCCACTGACCCGTTAATATCCATTCCTTCCTCCTTCCCTCCATCCATCGATTGTCTTCTCTATCCATTCTTTCACTCCACTACTCCATACATCCACCCAACCGTTCATTCATCCATCCACCCATCCCTCCGTACCTCCCTCCCTCCATCCCTTCCTCCATCCATCCATCCATCCATCCATCCATCCACCTGTTATTATTCATCCTCTCCTCCATCCTTCCATCCGCTCGCCCGTTATTATTCATCCATTCCTGCATCCGTCCATCCATCCGTCCCTCCATCCGTCCCTCCATCCGTCCCTCCATCCATCCATCCATCCAGTCACCCGTTATTATTCATCCGCTCCTCCATCCATCCATTCATCCATCCATCCATCCATCCACTCATCCATCCATCCATCCATCCATCCGTTATTATTCATCCGCTCCTCCATCCATCCACCCACCAGTTATTATTCATCCACTCCTTCATCCATCCATCCATCCAGTCACCTGTTATTATTCATCCTCTCCTCCATCCATCCATCCATCAAGTTTGCGTCACTTGGCCACACAAGTTAATTCCCTATTTTCGCCGGGTTGTTATGACGGAGGAGGAGGAGGAGGGAAGAAGAAGGAGGGGAAACTGCAGGAAAAGGGGAATGAGGAGGAGGAGGAAAGAAGGAAAGGAGAAGGAGGGGAAACTGAAGGAAAAGGGGAATGAGGAGGAGGAAGAGGAAGAAGAAGAAGAGGGGGAAAGGAAGAGAGAAAGGAGGAGGGGAAACTGAAGGAAAGGGGGATTGAGGTTGAAGAGGAGGAAAAAGGAAGAGAAAGGAGGAGGAGGAGGAGGAGGAAGACGCGGAGGAAAGAGGGAAAGAAGGAAGAAAGGAAATTGAAAGAAGAGGAACGTGGGAGCGAGTAAATAAGGAATAATGAGAGGAAGAAAAATAAAGGAGAAGAAGGAAGAGGAAAGAGTCGGAGGAAAAAAAGATGGAAGAGGAGAAGGAAGAGGAAAGAGAGGAAGGAGCAAGAGAAGGGGAACGTGAAGGATGCGGAGGGAAAGTAAGGATTGGGGAGGAGAAACATGAAAGAAAGAGGGAGAGAGTGGAAGGAAGAAGGGTGGCGGAGAGAGAGAGAGAGAGAGTTAAGGAAGTAATTATTGGTAAAAGCTGAAATGAGGTGAGAAATAAGTTGTTGATGGAGGGAGGAAGGGAGGGAGGCAAAAAGGGGGAAGGAGGGAGGGAAGGGGAGAAAGTGGAAGGAAAATGGAAAGGTAAAAGGAGGGAGGAAGGAGTGATGAGTCTAAGGGGAAGAGGGAAGTAGAAATGTAGGGACATAGATTTATATTGTCAGAGAGAGAGAGAGAGATCTGGAAAAGTGAAGCATTGGGGGAAGGGAGGAGAGGGAGGAGAAGGTCGATAGTGAGTCAAAGAAGGTCAATAAGGAAGGAAGGAAGGAAGAAAAGAAGGATAGAAGGAAGGTATGAAAAAGGATGGAAGGAAGGTGGAAAAGAAGGATAGAAGTAATGAAGGAAGAAGAGAAGGATGGAAGGAAAGAAATGGGTGAATGAGTAAATGAAAAAGAAAGGAGCAAAAGGATGGAAGGAAAGAAATGGGTGAATGAGTAAATGAAAAAGAAATAGAAGGAAAGATGGAGCAAAAGGATGACAGGAAAGAAAGATGGAAAAAATGAATGAATGAATAACTGATCGATGAATGAGACGTAAAGAAGGAAGGGAGGAACGTAGAATGAAAGGGAAGGAAGAATGGAGGTAGGTAGATAAGTAGAATGAAGAAATATGAAAGTTTTACATATATACGAAAAGACGGAAGTGGAAGGAATAAGAAAAGAGAGAGAGAGAGAGAGAGAGAGAGAGAGAGAGAGAGAGAGAGAGAGAGAGAGAAGATTGGAGAAAAAAGAGTGGGGGAGAAGAGAAGGATGGCTGAAAGGAGGCAGATAGAAAATTAGATGGAAAATGAGGTCGAGAGGGAGGAAATGGTGAGAGGGAAAGAGGGAGTAGATGGAGAAAGGTAAACTGGAAGATGAGGAGGAGAGGGAAGGAGGGAGGGAGGAGTCACATGAGGGAGGAAGAGGAGGGAGGAAGGGAGGAAGAAGTAAATGAGTTGGAGAATTAGAGAGGGAGGAGTGGAAAGGGGAGGATGGATGGAAAGAAAGGGAGGTGCCGTAATAGGAAGGGAGGGGGAGATGAGATAGGATTGGGAGAGAAGGAGGGTGGGAGCTCCGGAGGGAGGGAGGAATCGAAATAGAGAGGGGAGGAGTCGTGATTGAGGGAGGGGGAAGGGAGATGACAAAAATGAGGGGTGACGAATGAAGAAGGTGTGAAGAAGAAGAAGGTGGAAGGGGGGAGGAAGGGAGAGAATGAAATAAGGTAGAAGAAGAAGGAGGTGGAAGGAGGGAGGAAGGGAGAGAATGAAATAAGGGAGAAGAAGAAGGTGGAAGGAGAGAAGAAGGGAGAGAGAGTAATAAGGATGAAGAGGAGACGGGTGAAATGGGGAGGGAGAAGGAACGAGTGATAGGGAATATGAAAGGAAATGAATGAATGAAGGTGAGATGGAATAGGGAGGGAGGAAGGCAAAGTAGGTTGGAAGAGAGAGAGAGAGAGAGAGAGAGAGAGAGAGATGGTGTGAATAAATGAAGAAAAAATATCACAATAGTTAAAGATGGAGAATATGGAAAGAGGGAGATATGTAAAAAATAAAAATGAAAGAAGGAAAGAATAGATAATGTAAAGGGAATGAGGAATGAGAGAGGGAGGGGGAGAGGCAGGACAGGGGAGGAAGGGAGGGAGGGTGAATGGGGACGAAGGAAGATAGGGTGGAGGGGTGAGGGAGGGAAGGAGGGAGGGGGTTGAGGGAGACAGGGAGTGAGTGAGAGAACTCGGTGGGTCAGTAGTATAAGGGAGTGTGTGAGGTGAGGCGGGTGTGTGCATATGTGTTCCCTCCCCCCTTGCAGGTGTGGGGCAGGTGTGTAGTGTTGTAATTTGGCAGGTGTGTTTAAAGACCGAACACACCTGACTTCGAATAGTACCGGAAAATGAGGCAAGACTACGATGAAGTTAATATATACCTGTTGATCGTGTTGACAGTTGTGGGACAGGTGTTTAGTGTCGTAATTGGGCAGGTATGTTTAAAGACCGTACACACCTGACTTCGAATATTACCTGAAAATTATCCTAGAGTATAGTGAAGATAATATATACCTGTTGATCATGTTGACAGTTGTGGAACAGGTGTTTATTGTTATTTTGCGACACGTGCGTTTAAAGACCATACACACCTGCCTAAATATTACCTGAAAATGACCCTAAACTCCTGTAATCTTATATACCTGTTGAATGTAATGATAGTTGTGAGGCAGGTGTGTAGTGTTATTGTATGCTTAAAGACCGTGCACACCTGTAAAGATCCGTACATACCTGACTTCGAATATCACCTGAGAATGAGCCTAGAACACGGTGAAATGATTATATACCTGTTGGCTTGGTGGCATGTGTAGTTGTGGGGCAGGTGTGTAATGTTATTGTATTTCGACCCTAGAGTTCTTTAATAATTGTTCACACCTGACTTGGATAATTTCTTTAAAAATGTAATTAAGTTATATATATCTCTTGATAATGGTGACAGGTGTGTAGTAGTTATGGGCAGGTGTATTTATGGATTTCCACACACCTGGCATTTGCGGCTAAGCACGTAAAAATAAACCTTCACTAGGGTGAAATTATATACCTGTTGATGAGGAGGAGTTGCAGGTGTAGTCGCATTAGCAGGTGTCCACACAAGGCATTTGATTCCGGAAGTACCTTATGATATATTATAATGCTGTAGTATGCATATTGAGTGTAGGCGATGACAGGTGTGTGGCAGGTATATTGAGCCTCGCACACACCTGACCAAGATTCCCAAGCAACAAACGACATATCTTCAGTGTTTAAATTACAAACTTGCCGTCTCAGGAAGCAGGTGTAGGACAGGTGTGTGTAAAGGCACGCGCACCTGAGACCATTAACGACCTCAGTACTATGACGTGCAGCTTATATTCTTGCCACCGCTGGACGATGTTATTCAGCCCCTCGTGGTGATGGGGTTAAGAGCTGTATGTAGGGTGTTTGTGGGGTATGAGGTAGCGTGAGTGTTGAGTTTTTTTTTTTTTTTTTTTTTTAATGTGTCCGACTCTGGGCATAGGCTTCACAGCCTGCACTCAAGGCCCAGTAGGCCTCCTACATACCATACACGTCTCTACATGTCACCATTTCGGCGCTAACACCCACCGTCCATACTGAATACATGCTAGGGCTGTCTCATACAGGACTGGTGTATTGGTATTACCAGGGGTACTTTTATGACATGTCGGCGGGTCATCTGGTAGATCAGGAAAGTCTGCTTTTATGAAATTCAGATCCTTTAACTGTTCCCTGCCCCAGCCGGGATTCGAACCTGGGTCCAACAGGACTGCAGGCCGCCTCTCTACCGATTCAGCCACCGCCAAGGTGTTTGTGATGCGTGATGTGATTGTGAGTTATTAGGTTTCGTGGTGCGTGATTTGTTGTGGGATGAGTTAGAATGCGCCCACACGTAAAACAGACCCCTATATTCGTGCTACGTGAGAGTGAGATGAGTTGAGGCGTAATACAGGTACTGAGAGCCTGTTAAGTTGCGTAAAAGAAAGAGGTTTAAAGTGTGAATGGTGTGAGAAA
>NC_137051.1:19319254-19369254 GCF_032717465.1 Coenobita brevimanus
AAAACAAATCGGCTCCCCTTACACCCACTCTCACCTTTCATGTTGATTATTACTCAGATTACTCTTTATACTTAACAGTGGCCACTCCCACCGAGAAAGAGAGAGAGAGAGAGAGAGAGAGAGGGGGGGGGAGGGATGTGGCGTCAGTAATGTATGTATGTGTGTGAGAGAGAGAGAGAGAGAGAGAGAGAGATGAGGGATGTGAGAGGTGGGTGTGTTTTAGCGTGTGGGCAATAGTGAGAGAGGTGAGGTGAGTGCTGAGGGGGATGGGTGGTAAGGTGAGTTTGTGAGTAATGGGTTAGGTGGTGAGGTGTGAGAATGGTAAATAAATTTGTGGTGATTGATGAGGAGTGGGAGGTGAGTAAATCTAGAGAGATGATGAAGAGATGAGTACTTGTGATGAGAAAGTAAATCATGGGGTAAGTGAGAGATGGGTGTGGTTTTAGAGATGAATAAAGCACAGGGGAGTGGGGTGATGAGTGGTGCAAGTGGAGTGACAGAGGGTGAGTAGGAGATGAGAAGTGGGTGTGAGTGTTGGAAGGTGAGAAGTGATGTGAGAGAGAGAGAGAGAGAGAGAGAGAGAGAGAGAGAGAGAGAGAGAGAGAGAGAGAGAGAGAGAGAGAGAGAGAGAGAGAGAGAGAGAGAGAGAGTCAAGTAATCGGGGATGCAGAACTCAAACAGGCAAGAAAATCAGAAGAAACAGGAGAAAATATGGAAAGAGCAGTAGGCAGAAGTGACACAAATGACGCAAACAAGTGAGAGGTGTCAAGTGTGAGACATGGCAAGTGCTGACTGTCAAGAGGGAGGAGTAGTGGTGTCAGAAGAGGGTGGCAGACAACGTTGATTAAAGACCAGAATGTTGGTTTCGGATTTATGGTGTCAGAGAAATACTGTCAGATTATTCCTTTTGGCATTGGGCAACATACTTTTTATATTATTTCAGTTAACTTTAGAAATACTGGTATGCAGAAAGAGAGGGGGTGTGAGCTGGGGGGAAGGCAGCAAAACGGCAGGGTAGAGGGCAACATGGAGGCGATTTGTTTGTAGATAGATGGATAGATAGAAACATTGAAAACCGTGACGAATAGGGTCATGGCCAAGAATAAATAGACTCATCTTTTACCCTAACTTATAACGAATTATTTCCTTTGGCTACAGATACTGTAGTCAAAGATTTTAGGGAATCAAAATGGTTTCAGCCTTGTAAGTGAAATTAAAGATGTCAAGATGGTGTCAACTTTATGTGTGAGATGAGGGATGGCAGAAGAGTAGCGTCTGATCAGGGGTGTCAGTTAAAGAATGCCGTTATAAAGAATCGAGTTAATGATGTTATTTTATGCATATGATTTTACGGGTGTTTAGGGCGTCACGTTGGGAGGGTTATATTAGGGAGGTACCGGGATAAAAATGCTAGTTTAAGGTCTCATCCAAGGGTGTTGGCCCAATAATGGGTGTCATTTTAGGGTGCCATTTTAAGTCTGCAGTTTAAAGGTTTCAAAATTACGGTGTCAAGGATCTTTTAACTTGCGTGTCAACGGAAGTGTCAGAGTACGCACCAAGTGTTTGCCAGGTGACAGGTAAAGGTAGGCAGTTAAGGCTGACGTAAGAGGCCAGGTGTCAAGTAAGATGGAGCTGGGTGTCAGGTGGGTTGTCAGGTGAGAGGTGTCAATTAGGGGCATACAGGTAGTGTCGCCTTGCCAGGTACGGAGCTGTAGCACGAGCTTTCCATTAACACGTTTACTACCTTGTCTTTCTTTATTTCTATTTTTCTTTCTTTCTTTCGATACCACAAGACGATTTATTTAGTTGTGATGGGATTGAAGCAGTTTCCACGAGCACTTTCAGCTCGAGGACCTTTAATCATCTTTAGCGAGAATTCCTGTGTTGTAGAGAAAGGAAAACAGCTATCGGTATCCGTACAGTATCACTTTTTTTTTTTAATTATAATCTCTTAAATTTTTATGTTAACTTAGGAGAGACGCTCTGTGTGGAGAGGGTTAATAAGGTGGAGATGTGGTGGACTGAAATTAGTTATGAGGCGTCAGAAAGTGGTGGTCAGGTGTTTGTAGAAGTGGACTGATCATCTTTATATGCCGAATTTTATCCCGTCTGTGTCAGGGAATAATTTGTGGGTGTAAACGTGGCTAAAATAGTCATCATCGCCTTGCCAATATGACTCACCGACGTGTCATAAAACCACCCCCTTCCATACCAGCACACCTTTCCTGCATGCCTTAAACTTGGCATATCAGTATGGACGGTGGGTATTAGAGTCCATGTGATGGCATGTGAAGATGTGTGAGTCCATCTGTTGTCGCGTGGGATGACTGCCGAGCCACAGGGAACGGGATGTCTGATAGTAACGTGTCCAGTGATTAGATGTTCATTTGTGAGGTGTTCATTTTTCAGTTTTCCAGTCGAGGTGTGGCAGAGTAGGACAGGGTGTGGTATGGTAGAGTATGGTGGGGCAAAGCAGGGCAGGGTAGGGTATGGTGTGGTAGGATAAGACAGGGAAGGGCAGAGCATAGCAGGGCAGTGCAGGGCAGGACAAGGGAAGTCAGTGCAAGGCAGAGGAAGTGTATTAGAGGTGTCCAGTAGGAAGGTGTGGAAGGACAGGGCAGGGGAGGGCAGGGCAGGGGAGGCGTATTAAGAGGTACCACGGGGCATGGCAGTCACCTCAACCTGGCTACCTTATTGGGCACCTCACCTCACAGCCTGAGGTCACCTCGCCACCCTGCCCTACCCACCCTACCCTTGCAACTCAGAGGCAGGGAGAGGGGCAGGGATGAAGGAAGGGAGGTTGGAAATAAGGAAGTGGAGAGGAGGTAGGTGGTAGAGAAGGAAGTTGGAATAAAGGATGGAGAGATATAGTGGAAGGAATAGAGGGAGAGGAGATGAAAAGAAGTTGGAGTTGAGCTGAGGGATTAAGAGTTTAGAAGGAGGTAGAATGAAGGAAGTAGGACTCGGGAAAGAAAGAAAGATAAGAGACGATGGAAGGAAGAAAGATAAAAGAGAGAGGAAGGACGTAAGGGCTGGAAATAAAAAGTAGCATGGTTGAAGAAATGGGCGATTTTGGAATGAAAAGAAAGGAGGAGAAAGAAGGAAGGAAGGCTGAGAAGTAAGAAGAAAACAATGATAAAGAAGGCAAGAAGGGAAGATAGGAGAGCTGGAAGACATTAAGAATCCACAGAGGGAGAAAGAGAAGAGGAAGAAGAAGGAAGGAGGAAAAAAAAAATTAGGAAAAAGATGATAAAATTTTAATACCGACCACAGTCAAAAGATCAAAAACGGGGATAGATATTTTGATCGAGGTAATGATAGATAATTGAACTGAATAGATAGATACGCGGAAGATAAGAAATTACGTAAAGAATTGAAAAAAGAAAAACTAAAATGTCCACCATAATAATAATAATGGAAAAGAGCCCAATAGATAAACGAACAAATAGATAAAAGACACGACTGATATATACTGTAGGTAGTTTAGCAGGTAGATAGATAGATAGATAGTTCCAGACAGACTAAGACAGACAACGCAAACAGATAGATAGGTAGATATAGATGGATGGATAGATAGATAGAAAGATAGATAGATGGATAGATAGCCCGGTCCGGATGTTAGGAGCCCAGCCTGTTATCGCGTACCCATTCACTGAGTCTGTGCAGGAATTTAGAAAGCTTTGTTGCAAGACGCCCGAAAATGTTGCAGCTATTGATGGCCGATTGACAAGGGGATATCTGGCCTCTCTCTCACACACATTTCCCTCCCCCCCCCTCTCTCTCTCTCTCTCTCTCTCTCTCTCTCTCTCTCTCATTACCTCCCTTTGTGTTTTCTTTCATCGTTTTTCTCACATTCATCCCACAGGCTTTTACATTCTCATAACAAAAACTGATTATTACAGAGAATTGATAATACTTTCATTGTCTAGCATTGTAATACCTGATCTGATTACTGCATTAAATTGTGTGGCTGGTTGAAAAAAAAATATATACATTCTTTGTTGCAAGGGCTACAGAAGAGAGCGTATGGGTTGTTGGCATGTGTGGCTGGGTGTTGCACAATGCTATTATGTTGCAATTGATTTTGGGTTTAGGAGGGGAGACTGTTGAATGTTGCAGAGAGAGATTAGGTGGGGAGACACAATGATAGAATGATTTATAGACAGGCTTAGATAGATAGATAAATAGATTGATAATTAGATAGCTAGATAAATAGAGAGAGGGGAAGGTAAAAAGATAGATTGATGTACAAACGGGCTTAGAGAGAGAGAGAGAGAGAGAGAGAGAGAGAGAGAGAGAGGCTTCATATTTGACTAAGGTTGAGATAGGCAGGTAAGATAGGCATAAGGACGAGAGAGGCCAGTCTTGCAAGGTCTGTCTGGCATGCAACCCACTGGACCACCGTTGCTACCAAGGTCATGCAACCCCACCCCGTATCCCCCTCACCCCCTACGACCCCCCCTATCAACCTACCCTCCTACTCCCCTAACTCTTTACCCCTCACATTCCAACTCCCCTCTCCCCACGTCCTCATACCCTTCCCCTCTCACCCCACCCCGTCATACCCATCCCCCCCTCACTCCACCCTCGTACTCCCCTCACTCTTTGCCCCTCACATCCCCAACTCCCCTCTCCTAACTCCCTCATACCTGTCCTTCTTCATCCCTTTACTTCCCCTCACTCCTACCTCCCTCATTCCCAGGCTCCCCTCTTTTCCAACCTTCTCATACCCATCCATCCTCATCCCCCTCATGCTCTACCCCTCTTATCCCCAACTCCCCTCTCCCCACTCCCTCATACCCACCCTCCATCCTCTTCACCCCCAACTCTCCCAATCACCCTCCCCCCTCCTGCAACATGGCGGACCATGAAGGGTGAATTAGCATGATATCAGTGTCCTCCCTCAATCTCTGTCAATACCCATCACTAGAAATAAATCTGAGCCACTGTCATACTTAGCAATAGTCATCAACCATTGCAGTCTGCTAGGAATTATTCTCCCCTCTCTCTCTCTCTCTCTCTCTCTCTCTCTCTCTCTCTCTCTCTTTCTCTCTCGCATTCGACTATGAACTGACCAAAAAAAAAATGCCAGAAAGTCTCATGATCGGCCCGGGAATCGAACCCAGGACCTCAGTTGCGTGCCGATTATGCTACCGATTGCACCACCGCCGTCCCCCATTTTAGCCTCAGTCATTTTATATGTTAACTCCTTCAATTCAATTACTTTTCCTTCTTTTTCAATTTTTTTTCTTCTACCTGCAGACGATTTTATTCAGCTATGGAGACCGACCTGCCGTAGTGAAGGGGTTGATGAAGGCTGTATCGAACCCCTTCTCTTCTAGTCGATTATCCTGAACTGAGAGGCCTTTCGGAAGCAAAATAAAATCGTCTGGATGAAACAGGAGTAAACTAGACAAAAATAAAGAAATTGTCATGAAGAGTTTAAGTGAGCTCTTTCCTTTTCGTTGCAATACGGGTGCGCTTTGGCCACGTATTTTATCCAAGCTTAGACCAGACGATTTTGTTCAGACAGACCAGACGATTTTGTTCAGACACCAGAAGACTTTGTTCAGACAGACCAGACGATTTTGTTCAGACAGACCAGACGATTTTCTTTAGACAGACCAGACGATTTTCTTAGAGCAGACGATTTTGTTCAGCTGAGGGCAATTCTAGAGCTGCCGGCGAGTTCCAAGGTGTATATGCCACCTCATTCAAACCAGGTATTTTAATATTCCTATCACCAGACGATTTTATTCAGGTCTGGAGATGTTTTTCGAACTGGAGGATTTACTTGTATCTCCCATGAACCCCGTCACGTTTTTTTTTATTATTATTTTTATTATTATTATTATTATTATTATTATTATTATTATTATTATTACTATTTTAGTGCAAGGAAGAAGTAACCAAAGACCAGAAACCAGCAAGATTGTTCCCTCCCAGAAAAAAAGAAAGAAAAAAAGCCAGATTCAAGATCCGTTCAATCGGTGCCAAAGATCTACCCTAAGATGAATGAAATCGTCTGGTAGTAGCAAGAGATATAATGACGGGAGGGAAGGGGTTAATCCTTCCGTTGCCATGGATACTCCCGGGTGTTTTACCTCGACCACCGCCAGACGGATAAGTGACATTTTAGCGGTCAAAAGGTTAAACCCCTCTGTCAAGCTAACAGTGATGCAATTTAGTTTATTCTTGCCGACCTAATCCGATTTTGCTTAACTCGGGAAAGGTCACTCGTACTGAAGAGCTTAATAAAGGCATATCTAACCCTTTCAGCTCAAGACTTCTCTCGTAAGCTGCCGAAACTCGTATGATATTAGCGAAAATAACAAAAGTTATGTCTTGTGTCATGAACTGCGTAGAGGTTCACTCAAATGAATACAGTTGTCAGGAGTTAGCCACAATAATATACTCAAGTACTTCCATCGTATAGCCAGATTTTAAAATGTCAGAAATCAGCATGCAGACTTCACCCCCTCGGTATAGCTAACTTGAGCATCAGTTCAATTGTCGTCACCGTCGTTTTAGATGACTTAGACTCTCAATTCAGCTGACGCCAGGCGCCGGTCATATCGTCAATGTCTTGGTGGTTGCTCAATCTCTTAGGCTGACTGTTTCATTCTCATCATTAGTTATGTGGTATGTGCATCTACCCATTAGACTTTCAATAGTGTTTTTTCATATATATATATATATATATATATATATATATATATATATATATATATATATATATATATATATATATATATATATATATATATATATATATATATATATATATATATATATATTCATATATATATATATATATATATATATATATATATATATATATATATATATATATATATATATATATTGAATACAAACACACATACACACACATTCACCAACCCCTCCAACAACATCTACTTAAGTCCTTCGCATTCCGTCGAAGGCAAACGGCACAACAAATCAGTTCGCCTGCTGAGCAAGTCAAGTTGATGCGGTGTATGAGGCGAGGCGACGTGTCAAGCCCAGTATAAACCTCGCCTTGTGGACTAATCAGACGCGGTGGAGGGGTGGAGAGGAGAGCTGGTGGTGGTGTCTGGTGAATGCGGGGAGTGGAGGAGCAGAGAGGGAGAGTGGAATGGAGGGAGATGAAGGGAGGGAAGGAGAAGGAAGGGAGAAGAAGAGTGAAGAAGATATAGGGTGGGAGGAGAGTGCTGGGTAAATGGGGGGAGTGGAGGAGAAGGGCAGGAAGGAATAGATGTATGAAGGTAGATAAGGGAAGAGGATGAAGGGTGGGAAAGAGTGGAGAGAGGAGAGAAAGTTGGGAGATGGAGTGAGAGGAAAGGGAGGATAGAAGGAACAGGAGAGAGAGGAGTAAAGATTTGGAAAGGGGAAGGAGTGGAGAGGGAATGGGATAGAAGGGAAGAAATGAGGCAGAAAAAATAGGGAAAGGGAAGAAGGGGAGAGAAGACCGTGGAGTGGAATAGAGGGGAGGAGAGGGAAGGGGGATAAGGGGGGAGAAGAGGAAAAGGAATACTAGTAAGGAAGATGTAGAGATGAAAATAAAAGATGAGAGGGGAGAAAGAGAGGAGAGCAGAGAAAGAAAGGGAGATGGGAGAGGAGGAGGAAGGAATGGGAGGATTAAAGAGGAAAAAAGGAGAGAAAAGAAAAGAATGGAAGGAAGTGGGAAAAGTGAAATTTGGAGAGAGGGGGAGAAAGATGAAGTAGGGGTGTGTGTGAAGGATGGAAGGGAAGAGAGTGGGAATATCGTATGTGTGTGTGTGTGTGTGTGCGAGAGAGAGAGAGAGAGAGAGAGAGAGAGAGAGAGAGAGAGAGAGAGTACGGGTTTTGTGAGAATGAAGATAATGAGAAGGAAATGGAACAGAAGAGAGGAAGAAGAAAGAGAAGGGAAATGAGAGAAGAACTAACTGCAAGAAAAGGAAGGTGGAAAAGGAATGGCGAGAAGATAGAAACTAAAAAAAATAACGGAGAATGAAATAGAAGGAGAGAAACATGAAAAAAAGCGAAGAGGTGAAAAGCGATCAAGTAATAAGATGAAGTGAGAGCAAAAAAAAACAGAAAAGTAATAGAGAATATGATTAAAAAGAGAGATGAGAGGAAAGGGAAGATCAGAGAGGAAGAGGAAGGGGAGGGGGGGAGAGGAAAGAAGGAAGGAAGGAAGGAAGGAAGTAAGAGCAATGAAACTAAATGAGGGAGAATGAAGCAATGAAAGGGAGAATTTAGGACGAGGGGAGAGGGAGGGGAGGGGAGAGAGTGAGGGGACAGGGGAGGGTGGTAAGTGAGGGAAGGGTGTAGAGTGAGAGGAGAAGGGGAGGAGGAGGAGAGGGGAGAGTGTGATGAGTAAGTTGAGGGGAGGGGGTGAGGTGAGAGGGGAGGGGTTTGCCTAGTGATTGCAGAAAGAGGGGAAAGGAGAGGAGGGGAGGGGAGAGGAGTGACGAGAGCGTGGAGGAAAGGAAGGGAGGGAGGAAGGGTGTTGATAGGAGGAAATTATATATTGAGAGAGAGAGAGAGAGAGGTGGGGGGTTGGAAGTAGAAGAGAAATGAGAGCCTAAGAAATAGAAGCGAGAATAAAGATACTATTGATAAAGAATGAATCATGTGTTAAACTATCGTCATTATTCTCCTCTTCTACATCATCATCATCATCATCATCAATAAATGGGTTAGTCAGGCCGAGAGCAAATCAGTTTAATTTATATGGGGACATGAATCAAAGGAGAAAAGAAGCGCCAGGTACAGATTCCCCCCTCCTCCCTATCTCCTGCCTCTCCTGTGCCTTTGGAGGTGTGAGGCTGCTTGCAAAACACAGTAGATGCCTAACATTAACCCATTTAATCAGAAAACTTTTTTTTTTTTTTATCCAGATGATTTTGTTATTTTAAGTGGATAATTTTCACCCAGGAGGTTATAGATGTAGCTTTATATAACTCCTGCTTTACCTGTGAACTCTAAATGAAATCATCAGGCGGTAGCGAGAATAAAATACATAATGAGTAATGGGACTGAAAGTGATTATGAAGAGACCAGATGTTACAAGCAACCCAGTCCCTCGCCCCTTAGCCTCATCAGTACCATACCATATTCATTGTTATTACTATACCATATTCTTGCAATCACCTGGCCAATTTAATATCCAAGGAAGGACTTACGGCAGTGAAAGAAATACTGGAGAATGTCAGACCACTTCACCACGAGAGCCCTTTCTTAAATTCCATAAAGAATAGAATGAGGGTAGCAAGAATATTATAAAGATTGAAGGGGTTACGCTGGGAATACGTGGATCTGTTATATCTCTCCCCTTCTTCTTGGAAAATGAAATGAGTCCAGGAAAGGAAGAAGAAATGATGGACGGAGAGAAAAGAACGAGGATGGGTGGAAATGTTTAAATGGACGTGGACAATATGGAGAGATGGGGAGATTGGCGAAATGAGAGAGAGAGAGAGAGGGAGAGAGAGAGAGAGAGAGAGAGAGAGAGAGAGAGAGAGAGAGAGAGAGGTAAAAATAAACACGCAAGACGAGGAAAAATAAGAAATGAAGGATGCAGTGATGAGAGAGAGAGAGAGAGAGAGAGAGAGAGAGAGAGAGAGAGAGGTGCAGGTGGGTGTTGTGATGGTTGTGTTGCAAGAGTTTGACTACCATCGTTATGCTGGTTGGTCATGGTGGTGGTGGTTGTGTGGTAGCGTTGCTTGTACACACACACACACACACACACACACACACACACACACACACACACACACACACACACACACACACACACACACACACACACACACACACACACACACACACACACACACACACACACACACACACACACACACACACACACACACACACACACACACACACACACACACACACATTTACTCCCACCCACACACCCACCACCCACACCTCTTCATCCTATTCTTCCTCTTGTCATGCTATTAGACAACCATTCATACTACTCAAACTACCACACATCTCTTACCATACAACCACGCACCATATTCAGAGTACCATCTATTTCAGCCCTACCACTACTCGTACCACACTACCACTCATAGTACCACACATTTCACACTACTTCGCATCGCAACCTTACAGCCACACATACCATCCAAGTTGCCTACACACTTCTCGTAGTTAAGGGTCAGTCATTTTGGATTTTTTAAGTCATGTTACTACCTGAAGTATTACTGAAAAAAAAATTTTTTTACCGAAGTGCTTTTAAACTGTCTGCCTAGCCATAATTATCAATATTTTCAGAGGCTACTTACCTACCACAGTTACCAACACCACAACCATCACTTTCTACCACCATCCACACCCACATCTTAGCAGTCTACTGTACACCTGCAACTACTAACCAGTCACCGTTATTAAAACTACTAGCACCAGACACAATCACCGCTACAAGTACAGCCACTACCCACCACCACCACCACTACCTCCATCACTAACAATAACATCAGCAGCAGCAACAACAACGCCACTGTCAACATGAGCCAGAATAACAGTCTAAATTTAAGCATTGTAACCACCACCATGCCCAATAGCAACAACAAATACCACCACTACCACCACCACCACCAGCACACTTAAATATCACCCACAACTACCACTACCAGCTATCACCGCATTATCTGGTATCACCCGCTGCAGCACGACCATGACCACGACCACAGTCACAGCCACCACCATAACAACCACCAGCATCATCTACGTTATGTCAACCACTACAACATCACATCCACAACTTCTGCCAGAACCACCACCACCACCATCGCCACCACCACCACCGCCACCACCACCACCCTGTCATGAACCTATATATACATACGTCTCTGTTGTGTTGTTGACCCCCCCCCTCCCCTCGTTCTAAATATATACGGGTTATGCTTCACGCCATCAGTCACCACCACCACCATCTAGGCTACCACACCATCTAAGCTGCGACATCATCTAGGCTATTACAACGTCTAGGCACCTACACCATTTAGGTTACCTCAGCGTCTAGGCAACCACACCACGGGGTCTAGACTACCACAGCGTCTGGCAGCCACCACCACCTCACCTGATATTAACCTGTAACAGAACCACCTATTCCATTATTAGCAGTCACAATCACCATCTCAGCTCATATGATCCACCACAGCCACCACAACTTCAACCACCCCACCTAACCACCTCAACAACTCCACGTAACCACCCCAACCACCCCCATCTAACAACCTCAGTCACCTCAACCACCCCATCTAACAACGCCAACCATCTCAACCACCCTACCTAACAACCCCAACAACCTCAACCATCTCTCCTACCAACCCCATCCATCTCAATCACCCCTCCTACCAACCCTAACCACCTCAATCATCCAACCACCACCCCACCTAACCAACCACCACCCCATCTAACCAACCACCACCCCATCTAACCATTCTACCTTAGCAGCCCACCTAACCACCTCAACCACCCCACCTTACCACCTCAACCACCCCACCTGCCAACCCCATCCACCCCACCTAACTACCTCAGCCACCCCACCTAACCACCCCAACCACCCCACCTAACCACCCCAACCACCCCACCTAACCACCCCAACCACCCCACCTAACAACCCCAGCCTCATCGTAACTATGCATGTGTGTTGGTGGTGTCCCCCAGGATCTAAATATACACGGGGTTATTCTTCCCGCCTTCATTCATGCCGCCACTTCGCCCTCTCTCTCTCGCTTGCTTGCTGCTGTGTGGTTGGGTGTGTGAGAGGGTGTTTGTGTGTGTGTGTGTGTGTGTGTGTGTGTGTGTGTGTGTTCGAGTTCGTGATCATGTTCGCGTTCTTATTATTAGTGTTGGAAGTGTGTTAGTGTTACGGTATGTTACCTTTCCATGTTCTTTCCTTTGTTTTGTCCTGGGTATCGTTTCTGGCTCTCTGACTTTTTAATTTATGTTTTCACATTTGCTTTTTCTTGGTCTCGACTCCCCAGTTTACACTCCTTTTTGTTTATCCGTTTTTGTCACTTCAAAGTTATTTCCATCTTTATTGCTTCTTTTTTAGCTGCTCCTTACTTTCCTTTTTTCCTTCCCCGCACCTCTCAAGAGTACCTGGCCACACCTTTCCCCACCTCATACCTTACCTCTCCCTGCCTCATTCGTTACCTCAGTCCTTCCCATTAATCCACCCTTCACCACCTCATCCTTTAGCTTCTCACTGCCTCATTTGTCTCACTCATTCCTCCACCCATCCTCCACCTCTCTCCGTCTGGTTCATTCATTCATCCACCTATCATCCCTTCCCTGTTCCTCTGTCTGTCCATTTTTCTCATCCATTCTTCCCTCCACCTCATTTCTAATTCTCACATTTATTCAGCTCATTTCATCCTCAGATTTATCCAATCATTAATCCATCTCCCATTTCTCCCTCGTTTCATGATTTACTCATTCTTTTTACATTTTGTTTACCCCCCCCTCTCTCTCTCTCTCTCTCTCTCTCTCTCTCTCTCTCTCTCTCTCTCTCTCTCATTTCATATATCATTATCTGTTTATATATCTATATCCATCTGTCTATCTGTTTATCTATATATATTTAAAAATATTTCATTTATATCATTATCTATATATCTATATCTTTATCTATATGTATCATTCTATCTGTATATATATATATATATATATATATATATATATATATATATATATATGTGTGTGTGTGTGTGTGTGTGTGTGTGTGTGTGTGTGTGTGTGTGTGTGTATACAGTACCGATATTTTTTCTTCCCTCTTTACCCTTACTTCCTACTTCATTCTTCTCTGGCCCTCTCTCCCTTACCACAGTACTCATTCAGCCCAGTAAATTCCCTTGGTCTTCTTCACCTTTAACACTTCGCCAGCCCTTCCCACTTTAAAATACCTTCCCTTCCCCTCCTTCCCTACTACCCCCACCCTTCTCCCCACTCGTCGACCCTTCAAGAATTCTCCACCCCCCCACTTTCCTTACCCGTTTCCCTTCCTCTTCTTTTATCTCTTTTCTCCTTTCTCCATTCTCCTACTTCCAGTTTCTCTCCACTTCTCTTTCCTTCCCATCTTTCACATCCTCTTTCCTCTCTTCCTCGTTCTTGCTTTCATCGACTCTCCTCTTTCCTTGTTTCTCTCTCAGTTTCATTGTCTTCCCTTCCTTCCGTCACCCCGCTCTGTATTCCGTTTAAAAATCTTTCCTACCTTCGTCTCCATCTTCTCTCTCACCCCTCTTCTTCCCTCCCTCCTTTCTCCTCCCTATTTTCTGCTGCCCCGTCTCTCGCTCTGTTTCTTCTAATTCTCCCTCTTGCCCTTTTTTCTCCCTTTCTGCCCTCCCCTTACTTGCCCTGTACTGTTTCTCCTTCAAGACCTTCACATTCTCCCCTTTTCCTCCTTCATTCTCTTTGTATTTCTCTTCCCCTTCCCCTTACTCGTGGTCTCATATTTCCCTTTCATGCATATCTCCATCCCTTCTCCCCTCACTCACTCTGTTCATAGTTCTTCTCAGATTTTTCCTCGTTTTTCGCCTCTCACCTCCTCATTCACCTCTCATCTCTCCAAAAATTTTCCTCTTCCCCTTTTCCCTCCCCATCATCCCCTCTTGTGGACGCCTCAACTCCACTTTTCCTCGCCCCGTACTCACCTTTGATCTCTCCTAGTATCTTTCTCCCCTCCCTTTCCCTCATTGTCTCTCCCATATGATAGTCTCTATTCTCCTTTCACACTTTCCTGTAAAATGTCCACGCCAGTTTTTCTATACGGCGTGGTGTTCTTTCTGACTTTTTCCTGCCGGCTTCGGCTGGAGGGTTTGGAGGGCGGGGGAGAGCCTTCTTCTTTGCTATCCTTATTTCATTCTAGTAGTTCAGTTACTCTTCTAGGAGCTGCCTAGCATGGGCCAACCGGCCTACTGCAGTTATCCTCTCTTCTTATGTTCTTATGTTCATTTTCCCTTACTTGAGTTTCCCCCCCTTCCCCTCATCCCCGTTACTCTCCCTTTAAATACTTCTCCCCTATCCTCTCCCCCTCCTTCCACCCCAGTATATCTCCCTTTCAAGAATCCACACTCCCCTCTTCCCCGTCCCCCTCCCCAACCCTCTTGTAATCTCTCTCTTTAAGCATTCTTCCTCTTCCCTCCCCCTCCCCAGTATTTTTTTTTCTTGTTATTCTTAGAAGCTCATTATGGCATTTTTAACTCCTGATACGACGATGCAGATGTGTTTTATTTTTGCAGCTACTACATTGTTTTTTCTTTTTTTTTTTCTTTTTTTTTTTTTTTTACGGAGGAATGACTGTTTGTATTTCCATTAAGAGTTGAAGCAGAATGATGATCTTTTTTCTTGCTGCCTACAGACGGTTTTGTTCACACACACACACACACACACACACACACACACACACACACACACACACACACACACACACACACACACACACACACACACACACACACACACACACACACACACACACACACACGTGTCTTCTGTCAGCTGTGCAGGACTGTGGGAAGGATGGCACGAAATTACTACCAGCAGGGTGAGAGAGAGAGAGAGAGAGAGAGAGAGAGAGAAAGGAGAGCGGATGGGGGTGATTGTGAAAAAGGTTACAGGATGAGAGTTTGTCGCGGTCTTTCTCTCGGCATCCTATTCTCCCCCATCTCCCTCCTTCACATCTCTCCCCTCTCCCTGCATCTCCCTCCTCCACATCTCTCCCCTCTCCCTGCATCTCCCTCCTCCACATCTCTCCCCTCTCCCTCTGTCTCCCTCCTCCACATCTCTCCACTCCCCTTTCATCTCCCCTCACTCTTCATTCCACATCTTTCACCTTGTCTCCCTTCTTTTCCGTCTCTTCTCGTCTCCACATTTGCATCTTCCCTCATCTCTTCCGTCATTTCTCCCGTGTGCCCTCATCTCACCACTTGCATCTTACCCTCATCTTTCTTCTCTCTCCCCTCCTCTCTCTCTTCCCTTCCTCTCGTCTCCTTTCTCTTCCTACTTTTCCGTTCAACTCTGTCCCATTTCCTCCGCTTACCATCGTTCTCTTCTAAACCTTCCTTCTTCTTTTACCTCTTTTCTCTCTCCTTTCTCTCCTTACTTCTCCTCCTTGTTCTCCCCACTACACTCTCTTCTCTCCTGTCACCCAATTTCCCATCTTCCTTTTCTTCTTTTCCCCTTTGCTTACCCTGACTTTCTCATGCTATTTCCTTTCCCATTCTCTCCGTCCCCTTACTCTCTCCCCCCATTCTCTCTCCCTTCTACTCTCCCCACCTCTCCCATCACCCCCTCCACACCGACACTTCCATTACGTAACCCTTCCCCTCGCCCTCATCAGTCATATCATTCCCTCCAAATTCCCCTCATCCTCCTCCCTATCCCATCCTCCTCTCTCGTTTTCCCATCCCCTTCCTAATCTCATCCCTATCTCTCCATTCTTTTCCCCTTCCTTGCACTCACTTCAGCTTTACTACTCCATGTCTTTATCCCCCTCCCTTTTCCCCAATCCCCTCCCCCATTCTACCCATTCTCTCTCTCTCTCTCTCTCTCTCTCTCTCTCTCTCTCTCTCCAATTTTTCTTCCTCATTCTCTCAGTTACTCCCCAAGCTCTTTCTCGCTCCCCATCCCCTCCTCTTCCTATCCTACCCTTCTCTCTCTCTCTCCCCCTTTCTGTCTTCCACATCACATTTCCTCCCCACCTCCTCTTTCTCCCCCTCCATCACCCTCCACGCCACCCTCCCTCATCCACATACGTCTATCCATTGAAACATTCGGGCCATCCATCCGTCCCTCGATCCATCCATCAACTCCAATGTCACTACCTCCGTTAGCGTTGTTGTTCATTGGTTCCCTCTCTTCTCGTCCCATCTATCCACTTGTGTTCTGTCGAGGGGTGTTACGATACTTACCTACGTTTATACTCGGCGTCCTGTTTAGCGGATTATCTACCTACCTGCCTACCTATCTACCTACCTACCTACCTACCATCATACATGTATACCTACTTAGACATCTACGGTATCTAGCGTCCTCTCCTCTGTTTCCTTACCTTCTTTTCAATGGTCTGTTTACTTGTCAACTTCTTCATCCCTGTTTCCCTGCCCACTTGCCTCTATATGACGTGCTTACTGACATTTCTACCTTCCAGTTTCCTGTTTATCTGCCTGTACGCTTTCCCTTTAACTGTTTACCTACATGCCTACCTAGGTTACCAGCCCTCTTCCCTGTTTACCTACCTGTCCACCTACCTACCTTCCTTCACATTATTTGTTTACCTATCTACCTACCTGTTTACCTCATATTACCTATTTACCGACCTGTCTCCCATCATCTCTCTTTACATATCTGCCTTCATCGTCTTACCTATTTAATTACCTTTCTACGTTCTACTTGACTCATTTTCTATCTTCCTTCCTACGTGCACTATTACCATACATTATTACTTACTTGCCTACCTACCTACAGTACCTACCTACCCGGCCACCCACTCAGTTACCCACACGCCCATCTACCTACTCTACTTACGTGCCTGGCTGCCTACCTACCACAAATTTCGTAGGCAGGATAAGTTTATATTTACATCACTGAATATTCATCTGCCTCGCCTCTCCTGCCTCACACGTTACCTACACCTGCCTCACCTGTCTCACTTATATCCAGTCTTCAAACCTGCCTCACTTCTATCACGCCTCGCACTTACCCAACCTGCCTCACTTCTGTCCTGCCTCACACTGCCACACCTTCCTCACTCCTGTTCTATCTTAAACCTACGTCGCTCCATTCGTGCCTCACACCTGCCTCCCTCTAAACTCCTGTCCAGCCTCGCATTTGCCACACCTGTCTCACTCCCATCCTGCTTCACAAATGACTCAACCTGCCGCACACACCTGTCCTCAGCCTTCCTCATTCATACCTATTTCTCATCTCTCTTATCACAGTTACATACACCTGCCTCGCACACACATGCCACACCACACATGTTTAACCTTCGTCACACTTGTCTGTAACCTACTTTATTCCCGCCTGTGTTTTTATTATGTATTCCACTTATACACACTTGCCTCACCTCACACCTGCCTCACATGCTGACACTTCCTTAGCACACCTGCCTCACTACAAGTGTGCCCGTGTTCCTGCCAATACTGTTTTCACCTTGATACTGTGTGTGTGTGTGTGTGTGTGTGTGTGTGTGTGTGTGTGTGTGTGTGTGTGTGTGTGTGTGTGTGTGTGTGAGAGAGAGAGAGAGAGAGAGAGAGAGAGAGAGAGATTATGATGGTTATGATAATGATGATATTTGTGATGTTGTTGTTGATGATGATAATAATGATGATGATACAAATAATAATTAAAGCTACGGTAACAAGAATCATTATACAGATAATAACGACTCTGCTTATAATACAAGAGTTACACTTTTTATAATTTATATAACAACCACAGCAACAAAAAATTAACATTGTCTTTTACGCACTATATAAGATTACTCACAACCCCCTCCCCTCCCCCTCCAGCCCTCTAACGCAACACCCAGAAAGCGTATCCAGCCCACCCCCATTCAAGTATACGCCTCACCTGTCTTGTGGTACCTGGGGCGTAGGCCAGGTGAGGGCTGGGTAACTCAGGTGTGTCTCATTAGCCCGCATCTGTTGTCGAGTACCTGGGATGGATGATTGAGGTGAATAGACGGAATGCGTATGTGAGGGGTTGGATGAATGCTTGGATGTGTGAACTGATGGATAGGTTGATTTACAGGATGTGGATAGTTAGAATGACGGAAGGATGGATGGATGGACTTATGGATAGATAAACGGAAGGTCAGGTGGGTGGATGGATAGTCGTGATGTACAGGGAATTTGAGTAGTTTGAAGAATGAATATGAAAGGAGAGTCTGGATGGATGGGTGGGGAATAGGGTTACAGGGGAAGTCCAGATTACAGGAGGTCTGCTTGCCCAAAGCGATGTTTACTGCTGGGGTAAAACTAGTCGCACGGTGGGTCTTTCTTGTGAACATGTGTAAGAAAAGTATAGAAAGAGGAAGGTTCTCTGCCCAGCACTACCCTTGACATAATACCCGGCAGGGAAAAAGTAGAAAAACATCATGCGTATTGGAAAGAACTATTTGGAACTAATTAGGCGAAATACGGTTATCAACTTTTTTTCATCTCTTATCTACAATTCTGATAAAAAGCAAACATGATTGCAGAATTGTGTCGTAATTTATCGAACGTTTCTCAGTCGACTGCGCACGTGTCGACCTGGAAATAAACAACTTTCAGTGAGTTGAAGCACGTGATGTCGAAATGGTATGGGTGGGGCGAGATTAATGAGGTGGAAGTGTGGATGGATGGACGTGGATGGTTACTGGATAGATGGATGGACAAGGGATGGAGTTTGATTTGGTGGATAGGGATGGATAGATGGATTTATGGATGGATCATGGGGCTTTTTTGGTGGATGGATGGATGAATGAATGTGTGGTTGGATGACGATGTGAGTGGATGGATGAATTAAGGATGGCTGGACGGATAGATGATAGGATGGAAGAATAACTGGTTACAGGGAGTGATGAATAACTTAATAATTGAAGCAAAAGCGTTCGGGGGCCAAATGCTAATCACCCGCCATAGTACTGTCATTTATGTTGGCTAAGGTACAAGTTGCCTACAAACCAAATTAGAAGAAAATTAGCAAAACTGTATGGCATTCTCTCTCTCTCTCTCTCTCTCTCTCTCTCTCTCTCTCTCTCTCTCTCTCTCTCAGTCGGTTTATAACTATCGATCTCTATCCATATCCACATATCTGTACCTATATCACACACACCCCTTCCTTCAATCTCCCTCTCTCCCACCCCAACCCGCCAATCCATCACAGAGCTTCAAGACCGCCTGCACCAATCCGTCTTAACCCCCCCCCCCCCTCCCCAACTTCCCGTTCTTATGACGTCACCACCAAAGCAAACTTTGAAGTGATTTTGTTTATCTTTGTAAATGGAAACCGGGTAATGTTTTTTTCTGTTTTTATTTATTTTTTATTGCTTGGCGTGGTGTGGTTTGGATTGATGGATAGATAGATAGATAGATAGGTAGCTGAATAGGTGGATGGATGAGTTAAAGGGATGGGTAACGGCAAATATGTAGATAAATTGATTGATGGGCCATGTTGAGACAAGATTAGGAATAGATAGATAGATAAATAGTTACATAAATTAATTGATAGTCTTATGGATAGATAGTGCGATAGTGTTATGCTGTAGCAAGATGAATAGATAGGTAAGATGTCGAAGATATATATGGAAACGGTACTTGTATTTGGTACCCCTGTTTATTGATAGCATTAGTGGTACAGTTATATGTTTGTACTTGCGCTTTACGGTACAATATATCCCTGATTAGTGGCACACCTGTACAGATATATGTACCGGGTTATAAAAGTACAGGTCCAGTCAATAATTCCTTTACATCTAATGAGATTGCATAACTAATATCGGTAATCAATAAATAAGCAAGTTTGAGAATCGAACTTAAGTAATTCTGAACTCCCTGGATTGTACAGGAACAACTGATTGGAACTGAACTGTAGGCCACTCGTGTAAGACTGTAAGGGTACGTGTTTTGAATGGTACCGAGGCCTTGTGGTAAGCTGTACGGTGCACTTTGAAAAATGAATGCCTGATCAGTGAATTAAGCTGTACCAGAATAATTTTTTTTTTAGTACGGTTTAGTGCTCCGTTTATGGTACCACGAGTGATGTATTTATTGTACTATGTGTGTATAACTTTGCCTGATGATAAAGGTGTCTAATTATGGTACACTTGATCTTAACTGTACCGTAGTGCTCTGATGGTACCCTGGATCGTGTGTTCTGACTATTCGCACAAGTCTGAAATTGTACCTTGCTATCGATCTTAAAATTGTAGCCTACCATGGATTAAAAAATGGCACCATACTCTATTTTTATGGTAGGCTATACAACTTTGTCCCAAAATTGTCCCATTGATTATGAAGTAGTACCGTATAGTAGGGTGTTTTGCTGATTATTTACTTTGTACCATATGTATATTAACACCATAGTGTGTTTTTACGGCTCTTCATCTCAGAATTGTACCATAGATAACAAACTCGTACCATGATGTGCTCTGATGGTACCCTGTGACTATGGTACCGCGCTGAGAGTGGTGCGTGTACCTGGAGACCCCGTAATACGCTCTTACTGTACGCATGTCTGGGGAAGCGTAAGTTAAGCGTAAGATCGTAAAACATGAGGGTACAATTGAAGCTGCGACGTTTCTCCCTCTTCTCCTCTTCACCACCTTCCTCCACCACCTCTCCACCACTGCCCAGGTGAGTTACAGGTGTTTTCTCCCTTTCTCGCTCCTTTTTACCTGTTTACTCATTTTCACACGTCTCTCTCTCTCTCTCTCTCTCTGTCTCTCTCTCTCTCTCTCTCTCTCTCTCTCTCTCTCTCTCTCTCTCTCTCTCTTCCATCATTTCCTCCCATTTCCCCCCCTCACCTCACCTACACTTCTATTACTCCCTTCTCTCTCTCTTCCCCTCCTTCTCCCCGTATTCTCCCTTATTCCTCTTTCATCTCTTTCCTCTTCTTCGTCGTCACCCTTTCTCCCTTTCCTTCATGTCTAAATTATCACCGTGTCCATTCTTCCTCACCCTATCTTTCTCCCTTATTCTCCACTCTTTCTAAATATTTCTTTTCATTTCGTGTGTGTATTTTTCTTTCCCTTTTCCCCTTCATTCCTTTACCTGCCTTTTCTTCCTCCACCTCCCATACTGTTATTCTTCTTTTTTTTTCCTCTCCCTTCCCACCTCCCTTTCCCCCCCCTCACTCCAAATCTTTTCTCTCATCTCACTTCTCTTGTTGTCGGCTTCCCTGTTCTCCTCTCCTGTTCGCTCTCTTCTTTTCTCCCTGTCATCTTTCCTTCCTTTGTTTTTTCCCCTCTCTCTGTCCCACACCCTTAGCGTCACTCCTTTTCCAGAATGACAAAACTTGCCTCGTTTCGGTCAACAGGTCTGCTCCGGTTATTCTCCTTTCTTGCGGTCCTTTTTCCTCCCACTCACCTTTTCCACTCCTATCCCCTCTAACCCTCATCTCCCCGCTCCCCGTCCTTTTCCCTCAGTCTCTTCTCATTTTTCCCCCAGTCTCTTCTCCCTCTTGACTTCATCCCCTCATCTCCCCGTTTCCCCTCCATTCCCATCTTCTCTCCCTTCTCTCCCCTCCTTCCCCTTCCCTCCTTCCCCATCTCTCCCCTCCTTCCTCTTCTGTCCACCTCCCTTCTCCGCCTCTCTCCGTTCCCCTTCTCGCCCAGTAACGAGCGTAACTGACAAGGGAAACACCCATACATTCTCATAGACCTTGAACACAACCGTCAATTAATAATCCAGGTCCCTATTTCCACCTTTAGGTTTCGAACACACTAGGGTAAAGAAGACCGTGGGCAAAGGTCTCGTAGTCGGTCTGGGAATAGAACCCGGGACCTTTCTGTTCTGGATCGAACACGCTACCGATTGCAACACCTCCACCACCCCCTTTCCCCTGCCATATATACGTGTTGTGTAAAAAGGCACTGTTGACACCACTGCTCACTGGTATGGTGTTTCTCTCTCAGTCTCCCATACTACCCATGATATTTGGACAACACTTTTTATACATTGCTTGTGTGGGCTGCCGCTTTGTGTGTGTGTGTGTGTGTGTGTGTGTGTGTGTGTGTGTGTGTGTGTGTGTGTGTGTGTGTGTGTGTGTGTGTGATTTTATTTCTGTGTATTCGTTTATAATTGTGGATATTTTATACAACTTATACATATGGCATGTATATCTGTGAGCACGTGTATTTCTCTGACAGTATATGTAGAGTATTGTAACATTCCTTGTATTTAATTTGATTGTGTTGCTTGTATTTGTCTATTTTTGTGATGTGTGTAAAAAATGTTGCGTCAATCATGTTGCTGCATGTGTGAACACGTGTTGGGTGTGGATTTTTTTGGGAGGGTGTTGTCTATTTTGCTTCACCCTGCCTTACCTACACCCTGCCTTACCTACACCCTGCCTTACCTACACCCTGCCTTACCTACACCCTGCCTTTGTCGTACCTCCCCCCCCCCCACAGCTCTCTTCACATTTTCATCTTTCTTTACCACAGTCTTCCATCCCCTCTCCCCCCAGCTCTTTTCTCCTTCTTTCCTCCTTACTCCTCCTCCTCCTCCTATACTTTCCCCCTTCCTTTCTCTCCCCTTTTTCCCCCCTTATCCCCTCCTTTCCCGCTCATCCCTTTTTCTCCCCTACCATCCCCCTAACTCCTTCGCTTCCTTCATTCTTCTCATCCCTTTCTCTCTTACTCCTTCTTTCCCCTCCTTTCCCTCATATCCCTGCCTCGCCCCTCCTTTCCCCCTTACCCGTCCCCCCTCCTGTCCTCAGGTAAAGGTCAGCTTCGGGGTTATTTATCGTGACTGACGTGCCAGTGAGGGGAAGTGGGTCAGGTCACGACGCCCCACGACCTCTCACTCTAACCTCCCATCACCTGCCTTCACATCACCCCCTTTTTCTCTCCCCTCACCTCCCACCTCTGTCTCCTTACATGACCCCCCCCCCTCATTCTTTCTACCCTCACTTTCCTCTTACCTCCCTCTCCTCTTACCTCCCTCTCCTGTTTCTCGCCCTCTCATACTACCCTCACTTACCTCCCCCTCTCCTTCTCTCTCCCCTCTCCCCTCATATGACCCCCTGACCTGCATTTGATGACAGATATTGCTTCATTGACCTTTGCCCTGACTTAATTTCACCCTTTGATGTGGTTCGAAGGATAAACTTTCCTTTCTTAGCCGGATGTTTATTCTTAGCCTGACTTGACATTTCTTGACCCTACCTGACCTAGCCTGAACTGATTGTGACCTTGTTTGAACTTTTGCCACGACTGAATTAACCTGATTGTATGTTATTCCTGGAAGTGTTTGGATGTGCTTCATGACCTGATTGAATACTTGTTTTGTACCTGATTGTATACTATTTCTTAACCAAATCTTTTTTGACGTACTTTTGACCTGAGAGAGAGAGAGAGTGAGTGAGAGAGAGAGAGAGAGAGAGAGAGAGAGAGAGAGAGAGAGAGAGAGAGAGAGACTGAAATATATAAAGCTCGGAACCGTGGAAAGAGCCTATTTTTACCAGATCGCTTGGCCACTGTTGTCAAAAGGTACCTAAAATACTGGCAACAGACAATTCTACTCACTTCAGGAAAGCACGCCGTAGTGAAGGGGTTTATGAAGGCTGTATCCGTAGCCAGCCCAGACGAATCTCGTATTAATCCATTCACTACAATGACCTATATTCCAATTTAATCAGACTACCACCAGCCTTGTTTTGTCAGCGATTTGTTCAACTAGACTAGGGAGAGGGTTGACTAAGGCAGCGTCTAACCCATCGAGTTCTGTAAGCTGATCCGAAAATGGAAGTGTTACGATAGCCAGAATAAAGGTAAAAATACGCTATGGGATTGAAGGTGTTAAAGGGGATTGGTGTGTATAAAGGTCACGTGCTGAACCATGACGCTGTTTACTAGGAGAGTCGCTGTGTCACTGTTCTTGCTGCTTTTGACGGCTACTTATGGTTCTGTCCCCCTCCCTCCCTTTTCTTTTTCCGTCTCCCTGGTTTTAATTCTGTCATTTCTTTAATTTTCATCTCCCCAGCCTGTCATCTCCACAGCCTGTCACCTCCCTACCTATCATCTCTATCTTTCATCACTCCAGCCCTCGTCCCATAATCTCGTTTCCCCGGCCCCCGCCCCCGTCAGCTGTTAATTTCTTATCTCATCCCCTCACTCATCGTTCTCTCACTCCTCCGTCGGTCGCATACTTAGGGGAAAGATAGGGTTGTAGCCCTGACGCATCTCACAAGTCCTGCGCCTCCCCATTTAAAATCTCCACACCCACATCTTCCCATCTGTCTCCCTATCCCCTCATTCTCTCTGTCTCTCATTTCCCTTTCTTTCATCTCACCAACCCCTCCCCTCCCAATCCCTAACCTTCTCATCCCTACCCTTCCCCCTCTTCCTCTCCCCTCCCCTCTCCCTCTCCCTCTTCCCCCCTCCCCCTCTTCACAGTCCCCTTCCCTTACATTCTCCCTCTCCCCTTTCCTCTCTCCCTCTCCCAGTCCCTCTGTCCCTGTCCCTCCCCCTTTCCTTCTCCCTCTTCCTTTCCCCATTTCGATTTCACACTCCCATCCCCTTCGTTCTCCCTCACCCCATCCCCATCCCATCTCTCGTACCCCAGTCTCATCTCCTGGCACTTGGCGTCTCCACTGCTAATGTGTTGCTATGGTAACCCGTCGTCCTTATCCCATCCTCTGGCGCCGACTTTAGCCACGGGAGAGAAAAAAAGATACCCTATTTTCCCATTATTCTCTACTGCTTTATTGCCTTTTTACATCCCGTTTCTGTTCACTGACGTATTTTGTGTGGTACTTAATAGTAATGATGGGGAGTAAGAGTACATGATGGGAGGAATGGAAAATGGCTACAAAAAAAGAGTCACGAATGATTGCACGGTTTGCGACGAGGCGGACATTCCTTTAATAACAGGTGTTGACGAACCTCCCTTCCGCACCTTGCTCACGCCTGTCCTCTCCCATTTTCACCTAAGTCTCCCCTCGTTCCCTCACTTCACCTCACATCTAGAACATGTTTTAAGCTCCTTCGCGTTGAGGACAATTTTAAAAGATTTGCTCGAGGTGATTTAAGACAGTTTCACTCCGCTGAAAACCCCCGTTGTAGAAATGGGTTGGTGAAGGCTTTATCTGACTCCATTGTTCGTCAAGCCACACCAGAACTGAATAAAACCGTGTGGAGATAGCAAAAATACAATGTGTAAAGTGGTATTGTGTTAAAGAAATCAATAGGCACCTGACTGATAGGCCTATATGATTGGTAGCCTGTGCTCCTGCCATCCCCCTAGAGATACCCCCTTCATCCCCATCCCTTGAGCCTCCCCTAATTCCCTCTATTTTTACTAGATGTCACCGTACCGAAGCTCCTTTTGTTGGGCACCTGATAATTTCTGAATCATAATGCAGCGTGGTTAAATCGCAAGCCCATATTATTTTTGTAATTTTAGGAGCATCTATGGTTATTAGTTATGGTCAGCCTGCATCCCACGTTACTAGGTGCCGTCAGCAAATATGTAGGAGGTCTAACCATGCTCCATCTTACTTGCTTCAGAAGTTGTTGTAAAAAATAGGGACCTTGCATTCCACTCAGCGGTTTAATATTTAAGCATTGTTCCATTAGTCTGTTCACCTGTCATCCTGTTTAAATGATCTCTCCCCCAGTTATATATATTTTTGTCACCAAGATGCCACCCTACGTCTAGAGCATTTATTTTTGAGGCACCTGATTTGTATACCTGAATGATTTTCCGCTCACCTGTCTTTCCAATACATGTCCCCTTCCCACCTTCACCCTCATTTCACCTAGATGTCACCTTGTGTTTATGCATGTTAAATTAAGCACCTTACTCACTATATTTTGTCCACTTTATATAATTACGTATTTACTTATTTTGATGGTGGAAGTGAGTAGCCTCTTACCTTTGTGTTATTACCTGGTATCTGATTTACGGAGCATATTCACCTGAATTAATTTGTGCTTCACCAAAATTCTACTCTGTCTTTTTACTTCCATCTTCGATTGCCTGTTTCTGCGTGACGTTGTAAGTATGGTGTGATGGTGATGTATTATCTCTTACACAACGCACTCGTGTTAGGGCGAGGGTGCGTTAATGTGGAAATGGATGGGTGCGTGTTCATACTTAGTGATGCCAACCCACTTACACACACACACACACACACACACACACACAGACACACAGTATTTATGTATGTATGTATGTATGCTACCAAGTCTCACGAATGCCTGACCCGATGTGCATCAAACTTGGCAGATATATTGTGTGTGGGAATTGGAAGTATTGATTTCATTTTCGTACAGATGAGTCACAGGTCAAGGTCACGGTTTAGGGTCAAAGGTCGTGCTCGGTGCCACTTTGCTTTCTCAGTATTTTTTATTTATCCGTTTTGTTGTCACTTTTTGTTCGTCGTTTTATTTTTCTCCGTGTTTTTTTTTTTTCGTTTTTGTACCTTATTTTTTTCCTGTCTTCCATCCATCCCTCATTCATTCATTCATTCATTCTCCACCTTCCCTCCCTCCCTCCCTCCCTCCATCCATCCATCCCTACCTCCATCCATTCATTCCTCCTTTCTTCCCTCCTTCTTTCCTTCCTTGCCTTCACTTTTTCCCTCCTCCCTTCTCACCGCAGATAGAGTTACCTGTTGCACCTGCTAATTACTGTCTGTCTCTTTCCTCAGGTGAGTCTTGCCTCCAGGTGAGGGGAAGTGAGACAGGTGACGTGATGAACCTTTCGTGAGTATTGGCTGATTATTGGGATTGGGTTAGTTCTGATGAATTTGAATTTTCTTTTGAGTATTTGTGAGTATCTGATGAGAATTTGGTGAGTATCAAGTGTTTCATGAATTTGAGGAGTATATGGTGAGTATTTGGATTGTATTTGATGAGTTGTATTAAGTATTTGGTGAGTATTTGAGTATTTGGTGAGTATTTGAGTATTTGGTGAGTAATTGTTGTTTTTTTATTTGGTTATAGAGGGCGAGGATTTGATGAATATTTAGTGGGTATTGATGGGGATAGAGTGAGGATTTGATGAGTTTGAATTTTTTGGTTAGTACGAGGTGTGTGTGTGTGTGTGTGTGTGTGTGTGTGTGTGTGTGTGTGTGTGTGTATTAGGTCAAGGAGGGTTAAGAATGAAGATCTTTAGGTCACAGTCTCCCCTTTCCTCTCATAATCTCCCCTCATCTTCCTCATCTTCCATCTCCCCTCATCTTCCTCATCTTCCATCTCCCCTCATCCTCCCTCACTCTTTTCCCTTTGCTGCTCCTCTCCAGTTCTTCTCTCCCCTCCCTCCTTTTCCCTTCATTTCTCCTCTCTCTTCGCCCTGTTCACTTCTCTCCCGTCCTCTCCTCTCCTCTCCTCCCCTTCCTCCTCCCTCTCCTCCTCCTCACCTTCCCCATTCCCTCTTCTACGTACTAATCTCACTGCCCTATATTCAGGTCTCTCCTCACCCCTCTCTCCCTCCCTCCTATCCCCTCATCTTCCTTTCCTCCAACCACTTACCTCATCTCTCTCTCTCTCTCTCTCTCTCTCTCTCTCTCTCTCTCTCTCTCTCTCTCTCTCACACACACACACACACACACACACACACACACACACACACACACACACACACACACACACACACACACACACACACACACACACACACACACACAACTTGGAAGACTACCGCCCGAAGCCTTACATACGTCTGTCTGTCCGTTTGTCTGTCTTCTGGGTTACAAAATTGGATACAGGAATGTAGGAGACTGTATTTCCTTGTTTGTCTTTGGTTGTAGTTTGTATCGTCTATATCATGTTTTATTTTGTATTACACGTGTATTTTTATCTTAGTGTATTTACTGGTATGGGGTGTCGACCAGCGTAAGCTGTGCGTCTGTGTAAATCTCTATGTCTGTCTGTCTGTATCTGTCTGTATATCCAACAATCTGTCTGTTTGTTTATGTCTTTTTGTCTTCCTATGTGTATCTGTAACTGTATTGAAATCCATATTTGTTTGTATATCTTTCCTGGTAATGTGTACTTCTTTCTGTCAGTCGATCTATCAGTCTATGTGTCTGTTTCTGGCTCTCTGTGTATGTTTGTATGTATGTATGCAATATCTGTCCATCCATCTATATATATATCTATCTATCCTGTTTATGTAGCAGTTGTCAGCATTCATATAGGGTGACTGACGTACACCCGCCAAGCTCCTCTCCCTCTGTTCATCCCCTAAGGCTGCTCCACAAGGTTGGTTTCGAAACGAGGTGCCGGAACATAAGCCCGACACCTGATCCACTCCACTGCCATCTCACCTCAAAGTAGGGTATTCACTGGGGTAAATAATGCGACGTGGGGAGGAGGAGGAGGAAGGGGAAAGGGGATGAGAAAGGAAATAATGATGAAGTGTGAGGGAATGAAATGGGACAGAAAATGATGATGATGATAGGGAATGAGAAGGGAAAGGAAGTGATGATGATGATGATAAGGAAGAGGAGGAGGAGGAGGAAGAGAGGAGAGAAGAGAAGAGAAAAGAACGATGAAGGGAAAGTGGGAAAATCAGAGGGAATGATAGGAGATGAGGGGAGTGTAGGGAACAGGATGAAGGGAAAAGGGAGGGTAGATAATGACGACGACGATGATGATGATGGCGAGGAAGAGGAGGAGGAGGAGGAAATGGAAGACGAGAAGAGAAGAGAGGAGAGGAGAAAGAGGAAGAGGAGAGGAGGGGAAAGGTGAGATGAGGAAGAGGAGGAGGGGTGGAGGAGGAGGAGGAGCTACTTATCCTCCCTCACACGAAAAGGTAAAAATGGAGTTTATGTTTTTATTTATTCAGGTAACACAATTTTTGGTGTGATAAAATTGTTTGCTGTATCAGTTGTTATGTTTACCTAATGTTTGGTATATTTAGTCAGTTATATGTGGAGTTAGGTAAGAGAATTTGTGTGTGTGTGTGTGTGTGTGTGTGTGTGTGTGTGTGTGTGTGTGTGTGTGTGTGTGTGTGTCTTATATAATGTGCGTGCGTGTTTGTGTGTGTTATAGCGTACAGTATGTGTATGTGTCGTGTTAAGAGGGAGAGATGGTGGGAGGAGGGGAGGAGATAAGGGAGTGGGAGGGAGGAGGTGTAAGGAGATTAAATGCGTAGAAGGAGGCAAGAGGGAAGGAAGGGAGGAAAAAAGAGTGAAAATAGAGAACAAAAGATAATTTTAGGAAGTGGATGTTTGAGTGCAAGTAAAATAATGACAACAGAGAAAAAGATAGAAAGAGAAATAGAAAAATATATTGATAGAATGCATCGAGTGCTGTGAGGGAAGTGGAAATGGGAGAGAGAGAGAGAGGAGTGTTAGGAGTGCAAATGAGACAGGAGTGAGAAAGTGAGCGAGAATGAGAGGCGTAGTTTCATTAGTGGAAGAGGTGGCTGGTGTCGCACTCTATATATAGCAAGAGTGTGTTGTTGTGTATCGGCTTCTCGCACTCAAACGCACTCGCACTCAACGCACACACCCATATGCACTCACACCCACACGCATCTCGCATCCACACGCACTCACACCCACACGCATCTCACACCACAAGCACTCACACACAATCCTTTCACACCCAGACTTCCTCATTTACTCTCCACTGACACAACACAATCTCAAACTCATACCCTCTCCCACTGCAACATACTCACACGCACTCAATTCACACACACACACACACACACACACACACACACACACACACACACACACACACACACACACACACACACACACACAAGTACATGTCATTTGTGCCTACTTAATTCCTGACACTTAAAATAAAAATGTTAAGTGGATTGTTGTGAGTACGGAGAGGGGGGGGGGATCAGTGGTGGTGATAGTGGTAGTGTTGGTTGTAGTAGTGGTGGTGATGGTGAGGGGGTGATACTGGTGATGGAGGAGTGGGTAGTGAGAGTGGTGTTGGTGATATTGGTGGTGTTAATGATAGTGGTGGTTGTAGATGATGAAATTGAAGATGTGTTGGGATGCGATAGTGAAGGCGTGATAGAATAATACAGTAGTGGGCATGTGTATGTTTTTGATGATGCTGGTGCCTCATATGTGGTGGTGATGGTGGTAATTGTGGTAGTGGTGGTGAGTGCAGGTGGATGTGGAAGTGGGTGTGGCAGTCATGCATCTCTCACCACCTCACATCATAATCATCATCGTCGTCATCATCATCATCGTCGTCGTCGTCGTCGTCGTCGTCGTCGTCATCGTCGTCATCATCATCATCAGCAGCAGCAGCATATATATACACACGTATATCTGTCTATCTATCTATACGGTATATACTGTATATATGCAGTATAAATATATATATATATATATATATATATATATATATATATATATGTGTGTGTGTGTGTGTGTGTGTGTGTGTGTGAGTGGGTGGGTGGGTGTGGGTGTGTACAGACGTTTTGACATTCAGTAACAATCTCTCTCTCTCTCTCTCTCTCTCTCTCTCTCTCTCTCTCTCACACACACACACACACACACACACACACACACACACACACACACACAACCAGATACCTCTCTGAAATATATCACACGTACGCGCACGCACACACCCACATACACATTCAGAGTACCTCGCACTTACACAACCACCAAATGCATTCCTCGCTTCCATTAAGGAGGAGGAAGAGGAGTGGGAAGAGGAGGCAAGACGGGAAGTGTAGAGAAGGAAAAGTTGGGAGGAGGAGAATGATGAGAAAGAGAATAGAGGATGTTGAAGATTTTGAGGGAAAAGTTAGCAGGGGTTGGGAGAGGGAAAGATGGGAGGAGGAAGAGGGGAGGGAAGAAGAGGAGGAGGTGAAGGAGGAGGAGGAAGAGGAAGTGGAGGAGGAGGAGGAGGAGGAGAGAAGAAAGATGAGAAGGGAAAGGTGGTGGTGATGGAGGGGAGATTAAAGTGAGCTGGAAGAGTGGAAAATACAGAGGGAGGAGGATAGGGAGAGATGGTGAGGCGGAGGATGAGAGGGGAAGAGAGAGAGAGAGAGAGTAGAAGCAGATACGGGTACGAAAAGGAGAGGGAAAAGTAGGCAGGAGGAGGAGGTGTGAGGGTGGGAAGGGTGGAAGATGAAAAAGGGAATGAAGAAGTGAATAGAATAGATGTGGATGGGGGTAGAAAAGACGTCTTCGGGGTGAATGGGTTGTAGCAGTTGAAGAAAAAGAGGAAAATAAGAACAGTATGAAAATGAAGAGAGCAGTGTGGAAGAAGAGAAGGAAAGTAAGAGACAGAGAGCCCGTGTGTGCGTATCACCTATGTGTATGTATGTATGTATGTACAGTGACGTTTTGTGTGTGTGTGTGTGTGTGTGTGTGTGTGTGTGTGTGTGTGTGTGTGTGTACTGATATTAAAGAAGAGGATGTGTCTGGATAGGGAGAGAACTTTCCTTTGGCCTGCTTGATCTGCCTCCCCTCCATGCCATGACCTCCCTCCCTTCTATGACCTTCCTCCCTCCCTCCCGTGACCTGCCTACTATGGCCTTCCTTTTTCTGTATAAACTCAAGAGCTCTTCTAAAGTTAAGCTTCTTATCTCTCTCTCTCTCTCTCTCTCTCTCTCTCTCTCCCTCTCCCCATTTTTCCCCATAATTCCCCAAATTTCCCTTTGTCCCCATAAAGTAAAAAAAAAAAATCACCACTTCCCCTAATTAATTCCACTCTCGTCCTCTGTAACCAAATTACGGACAATGGATTTTTTATTTTTTATTTTTTTGCAGTTTTCGGTTCATAAATGGAAGCCCAAAAGTGTTCCTAAATTTTTCGTCTCTTTCTCTTATTTTGGGGGGGTCATCCTTTTTCTGTTTTTTAAGGGAGAGTATGATTTTTTTTTTTTTTTTTGGGGGGGAGCTTGCATTTTTTGGGGGGAATGTGTGTTTGGGGGGTGGGTTAATGTGTGTGTGTGTGTGTGTGTGTGTGTGTGTGTGTGTGTGTGTCCTGTTTTAATATATTTTTTCTTCTGATATATTGTACCTTCTAACTCGTTCATTTTTTCCTTCCTTCAATCATTTATTTTCCCTTTTCTTTTCATCTTTCCTGCCTCTTTGCATTTCATTTTCTTCCATCTCTCCTTTCTCTCTGTTGTTCATCTTTCCGTTGCTTGCCTTCCTGTCGTCTCCCTTTTTCTTGTTTATCCTTTTTTTTCATTTTCTCATTCTTCTGTTGTAATCCTTTCCTCCCTTTCCTTTTCTCCCCTCGTTCCTCGTCCCTCCCTTCTCTCCCGTTCTTCTTTTCTTCCTCCATGTTCTCTTGCCTTCCTGCTTGTCTTGGAAGTAGCAAGGAAAAAAAAATGTGATTGTGTGGTAGAGGTTAACGAAGAGAGAAAGAATGGAGAACCAGGTCACTGAAAGGTTAATTATACCCTATTAAAAGAACATTAAGTAATATCAGTGATCTACTCTATTTAACTCTGATCACGATCCTAGTCTTACTAATCTCACCTCGTGGATAGGCTTAGATTGTCTCCTCTACTCTCATCGCTCTCACAGTTCTCTTCATGCTTCACTGATATCCTCTCTTCAGCTCTCTTCATGGTCACTCTCAATCCTCTCCCTTTCTTCTCATTCTTCCCCTCCTCTTCTCACTCCTAAGTCGTCTTCCGTTTCCCCTCTCCCCTTTGCCCCACACTGCCCTCCCTTCGTTCTGCTTTTCGTCGTCCTTTTCGTCCATTCCCTTTTCATCATCTTTCTTCCTTTCCCTTCCCCTCAGTTTTCTCTTCCCCTGTCTCCCTTCCTTCCCCTCCATTTTACCCTCCCTCATCTTCCTTACTTCCCCTCCATTTTCCCTCCCTCATCTTCCTTCCTCCCCCTCCATTTTCCCTCCCTCATCTTCCTTCCTTCCCCTCCATTTTCCCTCCATCCCCTCCCGTTTCCCTCCCTCATCTTCCTTCCCCTTCCCTTTCCCTCCCTCTCTTCCCTGGCCAGCCTTGCATGAGGGAGAGGATTTAATATTTTTAGCCCGAATTGAAGAAAGGCTTACCTAGTCCTCTGTTATCTCTCTCTCTCTCTCTCTCTCTCTCTCTCTCTCTCTTTTTCTATCCGTTTACAAGTCCATTCCACTTAAACTCTCCCTACTTCTCATCTCCCCTCCGTTTTCCTCCCATTTTTCCTGTACCCCCTCCTCCTCCTCCTCCTCCTCCTCTTCTTCCCCCTTCCCTCCTCTTACCTACTCTTTTCATTACTCTTCCCTCATATGCCCCCCTTCCCTTTGCACACCTCTTCTCCCCACCTCCCCACTCTTCCCTCCCCCACTTTCCTTGTCCCCCTCGCCATATCCCTGAGCTCTTCCACTCTGTTGCCACCCCCAATTCCCCTGTCTCTCCTCCTCTTTTCTCCTCTATCCTTCCTCCTCTCCCCTCTCTCCTTCTTCCCTTCCCTCTCCCCCCATCCTCTTTTCCTCCACCTGCCTACCTTTCCTTCTCTCCCTCCCTCCATCATTACTTCTGTTTCCCCTTCCACACAACCCCTCTCGTCCCCCTTACCCTTTTACCGCCATAAACTCTTTCATCCCTCTTCCTCTCCCCTCCTCCCTCACTCTCCTCCCTTTCCTTTTCAGCCATTCCTCCTCTTCTCCTATTCCTCCCTCCCACCTTCTCCTCTTCCATCTCCCCACCGTCCTTCTCTTCTCTCTCTTCTCCTTCTCTCCACCTTTTCTTCTCTTCTCTCCTCTGCTTCCTCCTCCCCTCTTCTTCCTCCTCCCACCTTGTTGCCATCCCAAACTCTCCCTTTCAACTCAACTCTCCGTAAGATTAGGTAAGTTAAGCACCTTAGTTAGTCCTCTCTCTCTCTCTCTCTCTCTCTCTCTCTCTCTCTCTCTCTCTCTCCTTCCTGTTCCACTTCTCTTTCCTCTCCATTTCTCTCCGTTCCTCCTTCTAATGATGCCTTTTTTTATTCTGTGTCTTTTTCTCTTTTCATCCTTTCTTACCATCCCTTCTCTTCTTGCGTCCTCTCGTTTATCATTTTCTTTGCATCTTTCTCGTCCTCTCGTTCAGCTCCTTCTCGGTTTCTCACTCCCTCTCTCTCTTTTTTTTTTTTTTTCCTCTTTTTCTCACATCATTGTCGTCTGTGTTATTCTTCCTTTCTTTCCTAACCTCAGTCACTTACTTTTCACTCTTCACCAGCCCTTTAACCTTCCTCCTCCTCCATCTCTTTTTCCTTTCCTGCTCCTCCTCCCATTCTCTTTCTTCACCCTATCCCTCACTGTCTCCCCCTCTTCATATCCCCCCCCCCGTCTCCTCTCGCCTCTCCATTCGCACCGTATTCCTCTCACTTCAGGGATGTCATTCATCTCCCCTCACATTCACTCATCTCTCAGTCACCTCTTAGTCTGTCGCCCATCATTCCCATCACCTCCCGTTACATCTCACCTCACCTCATTCCTTCTCATAACTCACCCCCACGCCTTACCTTCCTCGCTCCCCATTTCCCTCACCTCTTTTCATTTCACCGCTCATAACACTTAATTCCTAAAACATTTACAACCAGTCTTAGTCGTCATAATCTCGTAATCTCCTCCACCTGCCGACAACTTTTACCACTCTCAGACAAAGCCCTTCACAGCCCTTACCACTCACAGCCCTCAGCCCCCACACTTCAGCCCCTACCAATTATAGTCACAGCCCTTCACAGCCGCTTTTATCACTCATCTGTCACAGCCCTCATCTCTCACAGCCCCACACAGCCCTAAGCTCTCATCTCTCACAGTCCTCAGCCCTGGCCACTCACAGCGCTCAGCAGTCCTCAGCAATCGTGAGCACCTGGCCTGAGCGAGGGGTGAAGGTGGGGGGAGGTTGTAGTATAAATAAATAGTAAGAGGCTTATATGCTGCAGTGACGGTCAGACTCAAGTACACATTGGAGGGTGAGGGCTGGGGTAGGGGTGAGGGGAGAGGGGCTGAGGTAGGGGTGAGGAGAGAAGGGTGACGACTGGGGTAGGGGTGAGGAGAGAGGTTGGGACAGGGGTGAGGAGAGAGGGGCTGGGGTGGGGGTGAGGAGAGAGGGGCTGGGGTAGGGGTGAGGAGAGAGGGGCTGGGACAGGGGTGAGAAGAGAGGTTGCAGTGTGGGTTGGAGTGGTACTGGGGGGTGATTGCTGCATGAGTGAGTAGGATGAGAAGAGATTGTGAGTATAAGTGTCAGTGAGTGGAAATAAGAGTGAGTCCAAGTGAGAAAGGGGAGTGGAAGATTGAGTGAGTGGGTGTGAATGAACAGGTAAATATGAAAGTGAGTGAGTGCAAGTAAGGGTAAGTGAAAGATTAAGTACGTGAAAGAGAGGAAGTGAAAGTGAGTGAATAAAACGATTGAGTAAGTGAGAGTGAGTGGGTGCTTGTGAGAGAGTGAGTGAGCCTGTATCAGTTACCCTAAGTCCTATGGGAAATCAGAGAGAGAGAGAGAGAGAGAGAGAGAGAGAGAGAGACGTATGTGTATGGTTTCTTGAGGTCATGTGTGTGTGTGTGTGTGTGTGTGTGTACGTTTATTCTAGTTCACATGCATATACTGAGAGATCGAAATATATATTCATACTCTGTATGTACACATTTATGGCACACACACACACACACACACACACACACACACACACACACACACACACACACACACACACACACACACACACACACACACACACACACACACACACACACACACACACACACACACACACACACACACACACACACACACACACACTCTCTCTCTCTCTCTCTCATGATGTAAAGGTCGGAGAAAATCAAGGTAGAATGTGAGTCAGCTGAATTAGCTTTAATTTGAACAACATCCAGCCTTGTTTGTGTTTACTATAGGATTTGTTTGTTTTGTTTGTGTTTGCTAGAGGATTTTTTTACATTTTGTTTGTGTTTGCTAGAGGATTTGTTTACGTTTTTGTTGTGTGTTTATTGTTGATTGTTTCCCTATGTCGTGCTTTAGTTGTTTATTTTGAATATTTAGTTGTTCATTGGAATGTTTTTGTTTTTGTCTTTAATGATGGTGGTGTTTTAGCTGATGGTTGCTGTGTTCTTGTTTCTGTTATCTCTTGTTTTATTTGCTGTGCTTGTTGCGATATTGGTGGGGAAGGTGAGTGCTGGCGAAACAGAAGGAAAGAGAAGAGAGGAGATGGACAGGGAGGGAGATGGAGGGGGAGTTGATGATGGAGAGTTAGAACAGGTGAAGGAGATGGAGGAGGAGATAGAGGGAAATAGAGATGGAGAGGGGAAGGAAAGAAAATAGTAAGAGAAGGTGGAGTGAGAGATGATAATGGTAAGGTAGAGGGAAAAACAAGGAATGGGTGATGGAAAGAACTTAGAGATGAGTGAGAGAGGTATGAGGTAAGCTATCTGGCTGCGAGCCCCTCCTTTTAAGGCGGACACGCAGCCTCCTTAAGTCCACAAATGCACATCGTTTCTCTCTCCGGTTTAGACGGTAATCTATTTGGTAACCCTTTTTCTACGATGACGTCCTCTATACTGTATTCATCTCAACTTGGCGCGAATTTTCTTCTTTTTGCGACTTATTTCACGTAGCCCAGTTGCAGAAAAATGCAATACTACGGCTCTAAATTCATTCTCTGGCACTTCTTCGTGACTAGCATCAAATTCTAGTGTTAAACACTTGTTATAGTTCGGCATTCAGGATGGAGAGCTGGCAATTTTAGGCCAAGTTAAAGTGAAAAGAGTAAAGTTTATTCCTTCTACCAAAACTGTGATATTATGCCGCATGTGGGAAATCTTTATTTTGATATTGTTTCTGACCCTTGACAGCGATAGGTACTTTTTGAATTGAGTTAGAATGGTGTTGGTAAGAACAGCCTCCAATTCACCAGCCTATGACGTCTGTTGTCTTTTACACACACATTATCCAGGCGTCTCGACATGAACATATCTTGATTTTGGCATGTGGAAGGGACAGGGTGTGTGTGTGTGTGTGTGTGTGTGTGTGTGTGTGTGTGCGTGTGTGCGTGTGTGCGGGCCTGTTCGAACTCAACGTTTGGTTCATTCTTTATGCGAAAAAAGAAATGACATTGGAAGAGGAAATCGAGGTGATAGAAGAGGAGGAAGGAGGTGAGAGAGGAAAGGAAGAGGAAGTGAGGGAGAAAGGGAGTGGAAATGGAGGAAGGCCGGGAAAACTGGAGGAAATATGGGAGGTAGGGAAGAGAAAACAGGAGTCAAAAAGGAAAGGGAGGAGAAAATGAAGGAAAGAGGGAAGGAAAGGAGACATTGACAAGACAAGAGAGGAAGAAAGGAGAAAAATATAGACAACGGAGGAAGACAGGAGAAAGTAGAATAGATGAGGGAGAGAGTAGGAAGAGGAGGGGGAGGAGAAAATGGAAGAGATGAGGGGAAAGGGGAAGGAAGAAGTGAGTTGAGGGATAATTGTAGGAAAAAATGGAAGAGGTAAGAGAAAAGGGAAAAATAAAGGAATGTGGAGAGCAGTGAATGTGGGGAGAGTGAGTGGATAGTGGATAAAGGAGATAAGAGGAGAGAAATGAATGTGGAGTGAGTGGATAATGGACGAAGAAAAGTAAAGTAGTGAATATGGAGCGAATGAGTGGATAGTGGGTACAGAAGAGGAGAGTAGGGAATGTGGAATGTGCGTATGTGGCTTGTGGATGAATTACCTTGTGGTTGCACTCAGTTCCACCAAGTGAGTGAATGGGTGGGGGTCTTGCCTTCCACCCGTGACCATCCCCCCCCTCCACCTCCACCACAGCCTCTCCACCCACCATTGTCCTTCCTTACATCCATCCATCAATTTCGAGGCCCTCTTCCATGAATGCATCTCTGTCTTCCTTCCGTCCGTCCTTCCTTCCTTCCTTCTTTTTCCATTCCTTTCCTTTCATTCCCTCCACACAGCTTTAGCTTTCTCTCTGGCTTTCAGTCAGTTTTTAGATTTTTTTTCATTTATACTGTTAATCGTAGTCTTTATTCACTCCTTCCTTCCGTCCTTTCTTTCCTTACTTCCCCCATCCATCCAACCATCCATCCTTTCATGCATTCATTCATTCATTCTTTCGTCCATCCATCCATCCATACTCCATTCACTCATCCATCCATCCTCCATTCACTCATCCATCCATCCATCCATCCTCCATTCACTCATCCATCCATCCATCCACCTACTTCTACCTCCCTCCCTCCATCGTACCCTTCATCCTGCCCCATTCTCCATCCCATTAATAATTTCTCAAGTGTACCCTCCAACAAAAGAAAACGGGGAGAAATTTTTATCTTCCTGCGTAGAGTATTGTAAAATGTGAAAGTGGTTGATTTTTATGAATGACATTGAGATAATTTAAGATTTTAGCCTTCAGTTTCTTCTCTCTCGTCCTTTCCGTCTTACCTTCATATTTTTTCACTTTTTTTTTTTTTTTTTTTCTAATCAGTTTCTCTACCTCCTCCATGTGTAGTCTCTCTCTCTCTCTCTCTCTCTCTCTCTCTCCCTTCCCTTGTGCTTAGGGCAGAGGAGAGAAGAATGAGAAAGTGGGCATAAAAATGATAGAGAGAATTATGTTCAAGGAGAGAGAGAGAGAGAGAGAGAGAGAGAGAAGGAAGAAGGGAAAGTGTTTTTCTTGGTAAGCAGCCATGGTTTTAAAAGGAAGAAAAAGAGGGGAGTGCTTTTTTTTCTTACCTGTCCATTTCCCTCCCCTCTACCATTACCATACTCTGCCTCCCCTCTCTTCCTCCCCTCTCTTCCTCCTCCCATCTCTCTCTTCATCCATCCTCCTCTCTCTTCCTCCTTCGTTCCCTTTCTTGTGCCTCTCGCCCATCATTTCCTCCTCCTTCAACCTCTTCCTGTTTCATTCTCATTCTTTCCCTCCTCCTGTTTCTCTTCCTCTTTCATCTCATTTCTAACTTCCTATCTTAACTTTTCCTCCTCCTTCTCCTCATCCATTCCCTCTCTTCTTCCTCTTTTCATTCTTATCTTTTTCCCTCCCTAGTCATCCTTCTTATCCTCTACTTCCATCTTTGTTCTCTCTCATATCCCTTCATTCTTTCTTCCATCCCACATTTCCTCTTCTCTCCCTTCCCTGCCATCCTCCTCCCATACTTCACCCTTCCTCTTTCCCTCCCCTGCGATCCTCTCTCTCTCCTCCTTCCTTCTTCCCCTCCATACCTTGACTCACCTACAGCATACTTTTCCCCTCTTTCATCTTGTATATTTTTCCATGTTTTATCACAGCCCTCCCTCTTAATATTCCCTTTATACCCCGTTTTTCTTCTCCCATTTCTCTTTCATCTTTTTCTAGTTTTCTTTTTTGTGTTTTTCGTGTCCTCATTCCTCTGTTCACGTCTTGGTTTTTTTCTTTTCCCCTTTTTTCACCCTCCCTTTTCATCTTACTATTTTTCCCATCTGTTTTCCCCCCTTTTTTATGCTCCCCTTTTCCCCGTTCTTTTTCTCCGTCACCATTGTTCCCCTCGGCTCTTCTCTCCCCACTTCCTCTTCATCTTTCTTTCCTTCTCCTTCCAGTCACTTTTCCCCTTCCGCCGTTGTCTCCATCACTCTTCTCCCCTCTCCCCTCACTCTGTCACTTTTCTTTCACCTCCCCTCTTTCTCTTCATTTTTCTCCTCAGTCAAGTGTCCTCATTCATCTTCCTCTCGTTGGCTTTTCTTTTCCTCTCCCCATATTTTCCTCTCCATCTCTCTTCACTACATCTTTTCCATCCCGTCTTTCTTTGATGTTACTCATTTTTACTTTTTTATCTATCCAATCCATTTTTTCATCTCTTCCTCCTCCTCTTCCTCTTCCTCCTCCTCCTCCTCCTCCTCCTCCTCCTGTTTTTGTTTAATGAGGGGAACTAGGGTGAGCAAGGCTTATTAAAAACACATCCCTGCCACCACTTTTGTCTTCCTCCTCAGCCTCTCTCTCTTTTTTTTTTTTCTATATATTTCCCAATTTTTATCTTCCCTGTTACCTTATTCTCCTTCTCTCCTTTATTCACCTTTACCTCTCTTATGTTCCTCTAACTCTGCATTTTGTTCCAGGTTGTCTTTGTCATCTATTTTTTTTCATTTTCTGATTCTTCTTCACCTCGCATTTTCCCACTTATTCCCCTCATCTTCCTCTCGCCTCCTTAGTCTTATCCTTTACATCTTCCCTCCATCTATCTTTGTCAACTTTTTTTGAGGTCTCCTTCAACTTTACTTCATTTTTTCTCTACCTTTCCATCATTCTTCTATCCATTCCTTTACCTTCCGTCATTGTCAAACCCATTCCTACCCTTCTTCAATTTTTCATTCCTCCTTACCTTCCTTATTCATCGTCTTCAGGTATTTCTCCAGGTGTTCAGGGTCGTCTAGGACCCGTATTCTCTTCAGCGTAGAGTCTAGCACTTCTTCATGACTAGCATTATTGTCTGTGGCACTTAAAGATTTTGTATGTTACTTAAAAGTTTTGTATGTTACTTATGTACTTTTCCTCGCCATAAAAAAAGACATAAATAAGATCTAAGAGTGTAACAAGGTATAATATGCAAAATAAATCGCTAAGGAAGAGGTGTTAGGGAGCCTCCTGTCCCTGTGAGAATCCATCCCTTGGTGTGTTAGTAAACAGTGTGGTCTCTGGCGACGACCCTACTGCACTCCACACCACCACTACCAGGCCTGGGTGGATGAGGAGGTGGATGAGGCAGGTGGATGGAATGAAGAAATAGATGGATGGATAAAAAGGTAGAGAGAGAGATGAGCAGATGGGTGACTGAGGTGGAAAGAGATAAAGAAATTGATGGAAATGTGGATAAAAAGATAGAGAGATGGATAAGTAGGTTGGTGGTTGAGGTGGATAAAGATGAGGAAATAGAGCTGTGGATAAAAAGACAGAGAAATGGATGAGTTGAAGGGTGATTGAGGTGGGTGAAGATAGGAAAAGGTGGATGGAACGATGGATGAAGAGGCTGAGAGATGGATGAAAAAGTGGGTAATGATGACGCTGCCAGGCCTAGTTGGATGATTAGATGAGTGAGGGAGGTGGCTATAGATGGAAAGAAGTGGATAGAGACGTGGATCAGGAGGGAGAGATGGCTGACGATGTGGGTGAAGGGGTACATTGCTTGGCTCATGTGGGTGGGTAGGTGGACGAGGAAGTGGATGAAGAAATGAGTAGATAGGTGGATGTGAGAGTAGACAGATATAAAGAGTGATGTAATGGATGAGAGAGTGGTTAATGAAATGAGTTTGTGGATGATATAGTTAGAGCTGGCTGAGAGAATGGATGAAGAAATGGGTAAAGAGATGAGTGAGGAGGTGAACAGAGCTGAATAGAGTTAGATTAGTGGATGTGTTGGAGGTAGTTAGAGGTGGATGAAAAATTAGAAAGAGATAAATGAAGAAATGGCAGTGGGTATGGATGTGCAGTGTAGGTGTGTTTGTAAACAGTGTGGGCCTCTGGTAGGGGGTACGGGTGGGGGTGGGGGTGAGGGAGATGGGGGTCGCTGTGCTAGGAGGGGGGTAAGGGTGTGGGGTGTCCTTGTTGGCGCCACTACACCCACCAGGCGACATCTGTACCTTCAATACTTTTATTATTACTGTATTATTATTATTCCTGCTGGCGCTAGACAGGTTTTTTTTCCCAGTTAGGAGAGCCCATATAGTAGTGAAAAAAGTTAGTGAATACTGTAGCTATGGAGTATTAGAAAATAATGATGGATGGATGGGTGAAGGGAAGAATGAAGAATAAATGTAGGCAGGGCGGGGGGGAGTATGTGGAGACTGAAAGAAATGAATGAGGAGGTAGGTAAAAAAAAAAATGAGCAAATTGGTTGTCGCGGAGATGGATGAGAAAGTAGATAAAAGGGGCGTCATGAAGATATGTAGCCGAAGAGATGATGGACAGTAAGAGGTGAATGGTGAGATAATTAGTGAGGACGGTGAAGTGTAAAGCAAGTGATGAATGGTGAGCTGAATAATATTAGAGTGATGAAGAAATGAATGAACAGGTAGACGAGTGAATGAAAAGGTGGATTGTTGACTTCTTCAGCTCGTGTTTCATTGCTGATGTCGTTTTCACCGTCACTTGTTTCTTCAAGCATTCTGTGCGTATAGAGATGGTGTGTGGACTTCCTTTTTTTTTTTTTTTTTTGTTTCTGTCCAGAGCGAAATCCTATTTTGTTGCCTTCATCTCGACTTGCTTGTCTCTACTGCCATTGTGTGAAGGAAAAACTAGTGATGAGTGATTGCTGATAAGTCGCCATTTATGTGTTATGCATTTGTATGTTAAGATTAGGGCAAACCAGATTTACCATAGTAACCCTAATAAACGATTGTTTTGGTCCATTTTCTGTGGAGTGAAGAGCGCTCGTTTTCTTTTTTAAGTTAAGCATGAACTATGACGAACTTAGTTGTCTAGGTATATAACCACCACAGTCCGACTTACTCTTCACACACACCACAAAGCCAGCCAGGAGACAGGGCGTGTGTGCAGTTCCTAGGCCCTGTCTTCCCCCTCACTATTTTTTATACAGCCCATTCCCCACTGACAGGGCTAATGTAGCGCGGCCTGCACTATAGGTGCAGGAATCTGTAAACGAACGACTTACTCTTCATTTTATTTTTATTTTTATTCTCTTCAGAAGATCTTATTCAGCTTAGGAGAAAGCTTTTGTACTGGAGGGATTAAAAGGTAGCAAGAACAAAATTAACAGGTATACGTCATCGGCTTGGTTTATTTTTTGGAAGATTTAGGAACACTAAAGTCTTTTGTTGTCGCAAAACTGAATTAAAAAAAAGAAGAAAAGTTCGTCCATTTTGTACATCAGTATTATGGTTCGTATTTTCTTTTTAATTTAATTGGACGAATGACTATCCTATATCTAATAAAAAGTACTTGGCACTCACCTTTTCTCCTGTAGGCTACATGCACTCTCTCGCAGACTTCCCCTATGCCGTACAATTAAATATTCAAGATATTACATCTCCCCATACTCTCTTATTCACCCTCTCCATCACCTTCCCAACTCTACTCGACCTCCACCCCTACCTTCCTCATCCACCACTACTTTCATCCTCATCCCCCCACCCCTTATATTCTCCCCTCCTTTCTCTCCACTCTTTCACCTCCCCATCCCCCAGTCATCCATATCCTCCTCCCCCATAGGCCTACATTCCACTCCATCTTTCCCATTCCTGTTCTCTCCACTCTCTTCCCTCTCCATCCTCTCTTCCCTTCCCATCCGTGGTGTTCTGTCTTTCATCGCTCCTCTTCCCTCCCCTTCCATTCGTCAACCATTTTCCCCTTTCGCACTCTATCTGCTCTTCCCCTTCCCTCCCCTCCCCACCTCCCCCCTCCGCCTCCCTCTTCCAACAGGTGTTAAAATGTTAAAGAGGATGGGAGTATAAACGTATGAGCAAGCACTGATGGAGAGAGAGAGAGAGAGAGAGAGAGAGAGAGAGAGAGAGAGCGGAGGCAAGTTGATAGGGGCCATAAATACAAAATCCTATATTCCATGTCGAATTCAGTTGAGAGCAAGGTTGTTTGAGAGAGAGAGAGAGAGAGAGACTGGCTGTGATAGATTAACGACCTAACCCTGTGGTACAATAACAGAACCAACATAAACAGTTACTCCCCCCTCCTCTCTCTCTCTCTCTCTCTCTCTCTCTCTCTTTCTCTCTTTCTAGGCCATGTCGAAAGAATGGCTATGTTAGGGTAGGTAAGGTTAAGTTCTTGAATTAGGTCAAGTGTAGCACAGATTAAGTTAGGTTAGGTTAAGTAAGGTATATTTTTAGTGGCGATTATTTTGCATCAGAAGAAGCCATAATTTCGAGGGAATCCAGTTACTCTTGGGAAGGGGAGAGTAGTTTTTCTTGTTTTTATTACCTCCCCACAAATCATCCTCCCCCTTCCCACTTCCCCCCGACCATTTATCTTTTCTCCCCGCCCCCACTCAGCCCACCCCAGCTGCCCCACCCACCCCTCGCCATCTCCACCCACCCCTCGCCATCTCCACCCACCCCATGCCGTCTCCACCTCCCTCTGTCCCACCCACCCCTCGCCATCTCCACCTACCCCCTCTGTCCCACCCACCTCTTGCTGTCTCATATATATCCCCCACCCACTCTTTTTCCCCTCTTTCTTTCAGGAATTGCCCTCTCTCACCCATCCCATTCATCTTTTAGCACCCACCTCCACCCACCCCAACTTCTCACCTACGCACCCCCCCTCCTACCACCACGTCTCTCTCTCTCTCTCTCTCCATCGTTTGTATCTGCCATATGCTACCCACGTCCTTCATGTCTCTCACTTGTCTTATTTATTTCACTCCTACCCCAGTCACTTTATTTGTCTGCACCCCACTACATCCCCCTTCTCTCCCCACCTAGTATTTTCTTATATCCCTAGTATTCTCCTTATATCCCCACCCCTCATTTTTCTCTCCCCTGATCACCTTCCCCCCACACACCCATCCCCAACTCTCACAGATCCCCCTCCCTCAGCTACTTTCCCTCCCCCATTCACTTCTTATTCCCATCCGCCCTCTCCCACTCCTTACCCATTAATCACCTTCACCCACCTGTTTCCTCACCCTCCCATACTATATTTCCCCATTCCTTCCACCATCCTTCACTCACCACTTCCTGCTCCCCACTTACATGCCCCACTCTTTTCCCCCACTCGACTTGCATCCCATACATTCCACTCCACACTACCCTCTAAGTCCCTTCCCCCTCCCTCACCCAGTTCTCCCTTTTCCTCTCCCCTCCATCCCACTCCCACTCATTCCCCTTCCCTCTCCTTCCTCCCACATATCCTCAGTTCTACCACTTTCCCCCACCCACCTGCTTCCCCTCGCTCCGTCCCCATCCCTCTTATATTACCGTACCATTTCCACCTTTTCCCCTTCCCCCTATCTCTCTTCTTACCTCTTCCATCACCCCTCCCCCCCTACCCTACTCAAGCCCCTTCCCCCCAGCCGGCATCATAAATCTTGCGTTATTGATGGTGATGATGGGTGGGGGCACTCGTGGCGGCCCTGAGGTAGTGCCTGTAAGATTCCAGACCTGCTAGTAACATTAGGCAAAAGTAGGTGTGATTTGGGAGACTACCTGGAAGATTACAGCGCTGCCTGCAAGATTAAGGAAGAGGAGGAGGAGGAGGAAGTGTGATTATGCAGTTTGCTTGGGAGATTACAGAGAAATTTATGCTATCTTGGGGTTGCCGGGAAGACGATAGAGTTGTCTGGATGATTTTAAGGATGTCTGGTAGATATATACAGGAGGGGCTGTTGGGTTACAGAAGAGTTTGGAAGATTTGGAGCCGCTTGAAAGATATTAGAGGAGACTGCAATATTAGAGAAAAACCTGGAAGATTGTAGAAAGACTGCAAATTATACTGAGAAGAAGATATTCAAAGGAGACTGGATGATTGTTAAATTTGGAAGATTGTAAAGCTAGCTGAAAGATTTCTCGGGACACTGAAGTTTCCATGGTGTCCGGAAGATTCTGAGGTGCCTGGGCGATTTTAGAGGTCATGCAAGATTTTAAAGGAGGGGCGTGGATGATCGTAGAGGAGTTTGGAGGATTTCACGTATGCCTGGAAGTTTATAAAGGAAGATCCAGGAAAACTAACACGTGGGGCAAAGATTTCAGAGGATCCTGGACGATTGTAAAAGGATTTGGAAGACTGCGCGATATTTGAGAGAGAGAGAGAGAGAGAGAGAGAGAGAGAGAGAGAGAGAGAGAGAGAGAGTACATATGTGAGAAGGGTTGCTTGTGCGTGGGAGACTGGATGCATGATATAGGGTGTTGTGCATGAGAGAGGGAGAGGGGAGAGTTTATGACTGCAGAGAGAGAGAGAGAGAGAGAGAGTTGTGCCTGCAAGCCATTTTATGTTGCCTGGGAAACTATATTATTCGCCTGGTTACACTCAGGCAATATGAAACTCGCTGCAGTATCACGGTTGCATGCATAACTCTCTCTCTCTCTCTCTCTCTCTCTCACACACACACACACACACACACACACACACACACACACACACACACACACACACACACACACACACACACACACACACACACACACACACACACACACACACACACACACACATCAACAGGTGCCTCTCTTCTCTCCCCCACTGACACAACAAGCGTGGTGTTGCATTATCCCCAACTGGCTTCACATTTTCCATCGCGCACCCGTTTTCTATGACATCCCTACCACTCTGTGTTTACCCCCTCACCATAATGTCCCCTTTTCGTTATTTCGATTTTTAATTTACTTCGTTCTTTGTTTATTAGGACGATTTTATTCAGCATGCGAGATAGTTATGATTGTCAGACTGGAGGGGTATTATACTGTATAGGGACCATTAACCCCATATCTGCAAAAGGTCTTCCTTATAATGGTTGAAGTCTATAACAGCAGCAAAAATTTCATGCAGGGGTGGCCCGTAAATAGCGCTCCATTAGAAATTCACGTGGCAGTCTTCTGTGTTGCGGGGACGGCTCCGTCGGCTGGCTTGGGCGTGTTGGGGCAATGGGAGTAGGAAAGGAGTAAATGATGCAGGTACGGTACAACACACAAGTCACCGGGCGGAATGGAAGTGGAGGGTTATATAAAGGTCAGCCTGTATACTGAAGTGGTTAAAGTGGTACTGTGTTGGTTCTTAGAATTGTTTCTTATCTGATATTGGATAGAAACAGGCTGACAATTCATTCAGAGTGGAAAGAGTGAGTTAATCCTGTTTAGACTCTGTCTTAGAAGGGTGACGATGACCATTCTGTTTTCTTTTGATCAACTTGTAAGATGTTTACCGTATACTTCATTTGTTTCCTTGAATAACAGACCATTTTTATTATTATTTGATTTTTTTTTTAAGATTCCTACCTAGCTGATCCTATTTTATTGTAGTCGGGATACTTTCATAATGGCGATGATGGTGACAGTGGTGATGATTACTGAGTAGGAGTGCATAGAGTTTGTATACATTCTAGTATGTTTACTTAGATGTTATGTATCTTCAGCCCTTAAGTACGAACGGTTTGTAAAATAGTCGGAGTAAATGGAAAAAGGCGCCCTTGTGCATAAGGGGTGGTCTAAAATTTGTTTCGGATGAGAATGTAAACGATGATTGTGTATCTAACTCTCTCTCTCTCTCTCTCTCTCTCTCTCTCTCTCTCTCTCTCTCTCTCTCTCTCTCTCAGCCATTGAGCGCACAGTAGAGAGAAGTAATGAGTGAGAGCCAGGTTTCAATAATGTATGTCCTCCCTCCATCACCCAAGCATCGTTAATCCGGAACGCGTCTGCCATCGTTCTGTCCGTCTGGCCGGCTCCCGGATATCGCGATTCTGGTCACGTAGCTTGGCGGCGGCTGTGGCGGCGGCGGGGGCGGGGACGACTTTAAGCTTAGGACTGGCGGCTTAGGAGTGAGGATGAGACCATTTTTTAAGTCTGACGTGGTGTAGTTCTCGTTTCATTTCGTATTCATTTTTTTCGGGCTAAATATATCTTAATTTCTTCAGAGTTCAAAATTAAATGGTATATCATGATTGTTTTGGCTCTTTGTTATTGTTTTATGTATTCTGCCCCAGTTTGTGTATTGCTTTGTTTACATAGTTATTTTAAAGACCACTCATAGAAAACCGTACTTGACGAGGTGTTAGAAGGCTAACTACGATAGAAGTCGATTTTCATCCTGTTAAAAGCATTTCATAATTTCACATTTTAAGGTAATTTGAGGTTATCTGGGGGTGTGGTTTGTGTTTTTTGAAGGGAGTCAAAAGTTCGGTAGCGATTTCTAAGGGCTAAGAGAGAGAGAAAAAAAAATGGAAATGGCATGGAAAGGAATGATAGCCAAGGTACAATCGGCCATTTCGCTAATTTTTAAACATTGGTAACGGAGCGGAGCCTCATTATGGATACGGGAGGATGAGGCTGATAAGGAGAGAGAGAGAGAGAGAGAGAGAGAGAGAGAGGGGCATTAAAAGCGTTGGAGGGGGGAGGGGACGAGGGGGAAGTGATATTAATATGGGGATAATGCGGAAGGGGAAGTGAGGGGCGACTATATGTATATGGGGTGGGGAGGGGAGAAAAGAGAGGGGAGGTGGAGGAAGATGGAAAGGGATGGAATGGAGGGGAGGGGAATAGGAAGAGAAAGGGTGGAATGGGGAGGGGAAGGGAGTGGAGGGGAGGGGAACACAGGAAAAGAATGGGTGGAAGGAGGAGGGGAGGGGAGGGGAGAAGGAAATGGAGTGGCAAGGTGAGGGGAGGGGAAAGAAGAAGGAAATGGAGTGGCAAGGTGAGGGGAGGGGAAAGAAGAAGGAAAAATGGGTGCGTGAGAGAAGGAAAGGGAAGAAGTAGAGAGAGAGAGAAGAAAAGAGAGAAAAAAATGGATGAAAATGGGAGAGGCAAGAAGGAAAAACCAGTAGGTGAGGCGGAGAGAAGAGAAATAGGAGACGGAAAGAGAGAAAAGTGAATGAAGAGGGGAGAGGAAAGGAGAAAGAAATATAATGAAGTGAGAGAGGAAAGAGGAGGAAGGAATGAAGAGAGGGGGGAAAGGAGAGAGAAATAGTGAATGAAGAGGGGAGAGGAAAGGAAGAGAAGGAAAAGTGAGTAGGAGAGAGAGAGAGAGAGAGAGAGAGAGAGAGAGAGAGAGAGAGAGAGAGGAGGAAGAGAAGGGGAGGGAGGGGAAGGAAGGGGAGAGACAGAAGAGAGAGAAATAGTGGATAAATGAAGAAACGGGGAAGGAGGGGAGGGGGAAGAGGAGGAAAGAGAAGAGGTTGATAGAAGGGGGAGGGAAGGGTAAGGGAGGGGGGGAGGAAGGGGGTAGGATTCTCTAGGTTACAGGGTGTGATAAGGCTTCTCTCACCAGTTTACGCGCGCGCGCGCACACACACACACACACACACACACACACACACACACACACACACACACACACACACACACACACACACACACACACACACACACACACACACACACACACACACACACTTTTTTCTCTTCTCGCCGTCTTATTCTCTAATTATAATACTTTTCTTCATTTTCTTCTCATGTTTCTCCAGTAATGTCTTGTCCAGTCCCTTTAATTTTTGCGATTCTCTCTCATCCTCTGTTTTATTCCTCGTCTCCTCTCTCCGTGTTTTCTTCTCTTCATTCCTTATTAGTTTCTCTTCTCTCTTCTGCATTTTATTTTCATCTCCCTTATTTCCCTTTCATTTCTGCCCCTCCCCCCATTTAATCTACTGTAGTCTTTATTTTATTATCTTGTCTTCAGTCTTATCGTTTATTTCTCTCTCTCTCTCTCTCTCTCTCTCTCTCTCTCTCTCTCTCTCTCTCTCTCTCTCTCTCTCTCTCTCATAATCCCGATATTTATTTTCTGCAGCTTACATCCGTGTGTTGAGTGGTATTTTCGTCTGTGACTTGGCATGGAGATAAATAAATAAAAAAATAAATACATAAATTGGGGGCATAAATAGTCGAGATTGGTGGACATAGATGGATGGGTAGATAGATGGATGGATAGATAAGCAAGCGAATTAACAGATATAGATAGATAGATAATGGGTAAATAATGATAGATTGATAGATAGATAGGGATAGGTAGATAGATAGATTAACTGAATAAAATAGTGTGACGGAAGCATGACAGTATACAGTATACTTAGTGTGGACGGTCTGAAAGGGTTAAGGAGAGATAATGAGAGTATTAGAAGAGAGAGAGAGAGAGAGAGAGAGAGAGTGAGTACCGACACACACACCTCAGCATTTTGTGTGTGTGTGTGTGTGTGTGTGTGTGTACCACCCCGGAACATCACTCCTCATAATAACAGCAGCCAACATTAATAATCCCTGGCTATTCCCGTTGATGTTTATGTTGTTTTTATGCGACAGTAGGAAAGTATTCCGTGTGTGTGTGTGTGTGTGTGTGTGTGTGTGTGTGTGTGTGTGTGTGTATGATTATTGTTGTATTGGACGGTATCAAAGTATTACGTGCTTGTATCCTGTGTGTGCTTTATCACGCCTTACACACACACACACACACACACACACACACACACACACACACACACACACACACACACACACACACACACACACACACACACACACACACACACACACACACACACACACACACACATAAAACACGGAAAATGAAACAGAAAACTAAAAAGGGTGAAAATAGTAGCAAAAGTAAATGACCAATCAACCTTATCACCCCTCACGCCTCCCTTCACCCAATTTCCTCTCACCTCCTCCCGAGGGTGTGGATCGAGAAGCCTCTTTTGCCTCCCGTTAGTACAGTGAAATAGGGCAAACCCAGTCCCTAGAGTTTACGGGATTTTTTTTTTTAAAGCATTACGG
>NC_137051.1:19374254-19409254 GCF_032717465.1 Coenobita brevimanus
TAATAGTGTTAATGTGTGTGTATTCTTGCACGTGAGTCAGCAGATTACCTGTGTACGTGTGTGTGTACGTTTTTACTAGCGTGTGCGTGTGCGTGTCAGTGCGTAGGTCATTATGTCTTCATCATTAGCGGTGTAATTATCGTCTCCCCTCCCTTATTATATTTCTCTCTCTCTCTCTCTCTCTCTCTCTCTCTCTCTCTCTCTCTCTCTCTCATGTTTGTCTTTTTTATGTGTGTCTCTGTCTGTTATCCCCCATTCCATCCCTTTCCCCTCCCCTTCCATCGTAATAATATCCTTTTATCACCATTTGGTACCCCCTTCCCTTCCACCCCTCCCTTCTTAATCATAGTCCTGTTTCCCTTTCCCTCCCTTTTTTTGCCACCCTTCCTTCCATATCCCCCTCCTAAACACACCCCTACATACCCCTTATCCTTTTTTATTATTTTTGCACTTCCTGTCCTTCCCTCACCTTTATTAGCTTATCTATTTTCCATTTCCTTTATCTTCTGTCGTCTCCTCCTTCCCATTTCCTTCTCTGTTCCGTTATCTAACACCATTTCCTCTGTCTTCCTGTTCTTCCTTCCCATCCCTTTTGTCTTTCCTTTTGTACCTTCATATCCATCCTCCGTTTTCTCTTTTCCTCCCCACACTTTTCTTTGACTTCTTCAATTAGTCTTTTTTCCTTCACTCCAACCCTCGGCTTATATACCCCCTCTCCCCGATCTTCTTTATTTCTTATCCTTTTCCTAATCTCCTCATTCTATCTCCATTCTCCCCATCCCTTCCCTTTTCCTTATTTCCCTCTCTTCCCTCTCTGCCTTTCCCCTCCCCCTCTCCTTTCCTCCTCCCGTTTGCCTGGGTATTGGCAAAATAAACTATATTGCAATATACGCCCCATTCCCATCGTGCGCAGGTCACCCCCCCTCCCCCACACACCTGTCTATCCCATCCACTACCCACCATCTCCTTTCCCCTCACACCCTCCCTCCGATACTTCCTTTCCCCTCACAACCACCCTCCTCACCCCTCACTCCCTCCATTCCATCCTTTCTTCCCCTCAACATCTTACCTTTTCCCCTCACACACACTCGCTCATATTCCCATCCTTTCCCCCAACAATTTCCTATTTTCTCACCCTCTTTTGTATTCTCCTTCCCTACTGCTACTCACACACGCGCCTTCATTATCGTTCCTTCCACACACACCCCTCACTTCCACCACTCCACTTCCTATCCCCCACCCTGCTGCCTCTTGTCCCTCTCACACTTTCCCATTGCCCCCTCCAACTATCCAACCTCTCTTCCCCCCCACCCCACCCCACCGTCTCCACCCACCCTCAACAGCTACCCACTACCACCCACAGCTCAATTCTTTCCTCATTTCACACAGTCCTAAACACCTCACTCCCACCGCCTTATCCTTTTCATCCATCCTTCATACACCTAAACTCACCCCCACACCTCAACCCACCCTTATCCACACTGTCTATATCCCCCGCCTCTAAGCTTAACCCGCCTGCACTTTCCGTCTTCCCTATTTCCAACCCACCTACACTTTCCATCCCCCCCACCTTCAGCCCACCTACACTTTCCATCTCCCCTACCTGTAATCTCCCACCCCACCGTCTCCTAGGCCTCCCCACTTCCCCCCTTCCCTCCCCCTTGACCTTAGCCTATGCATTCAGTTTACCTTTGTGCATGAATATCTCTTGGTGGGTTAGCTTGTGGGTTGGTTATGTTAAACCAGGGACTGTTTTATACTGAGAGGATTGTGGTGTTAGTGAATGAGGTCTAATCTGCTCTTTTGTGATCTACCGGTGTTCTTTTTGGATACTGGGTGTTCATTTTAGTGTTATTTAATGTTCATTTTAGTGTTCTGAACTGTTTGAGATTTTTTTTTTTAATGTCAAGGAGTTTTTTTTTTTTTTTCTTTTTTACTGCCATTTATTTCTCTTTAGAGTTCTATCGTGATGTAGTTATACGTTTCGTGGTATGCTTCTTTTCTATCCTAAGTATTATTTGACATCCAACCCTTTAACTGATAGGCTTTGAAGTTATCTCCATAGCATAGTCACCCTGTATTGGCCTTATTAAATTACTGACGTGCGTGAGGGTTGAGGCAGGTAATTTACAACTCCTTCAGGTGGATGGGGTCTTTCTTGAACTTAGTATTATTGTTTAACGCCAGCCAGAGTAAAACACGTACCACATCCTCGGTCTGGCGGGGTTATAGCGTGTTTGGTCTGTCAAGGATTCCAGACCCCATTTAGCTCGGTTGATGGGCAAATGTTGAGAGTGAAATTAGAGAGGCGATCTAACTAGTAACCTAGGAGACTGATTCCTTTCTCATAACTAAAGCTTAATCGGACTTCACGCAACCAGGACTCACTAATCAGGTAGTGGTAGTGGCCCAGTTCCGTCAGGTGAAATAATATTGACTACAGCGGTGAGTATTTCCCAGCTTGTTTGTCTGGAGGAGGTGGGGGTGGGCCAAAGAGTTAAAGGCCCGGATACTCATGGGGTTAGGAGGCTTCGTAGCACCTCATCCATGGCAGTTTACTTTTTGGATATGGGTTGATATCCCTTTTACGTTATTTATGCAGAGTCTGGCGATGTTTGAAGGATTTGTATAAAAGAATAGGACAATACGGTGTGATAGGTGTAACGAATCGCATACCGTAGGAAAAGGCGTTAGGGGGTTTCCTTAACTGACGAAAATACAGTCCTGGGTACAATCGTGTGTTACTCTGAATTAAAAAAAATTATTCACACCTAAACAGAACTGTATTAACTGTTACTTTTTTTTTCCCTAATTTTTTCTTTATTTTCTGTGTGCAATTAACTTTACCGCATTAGTACTTTTATTGTTGCATTATAGTAATCATCTGCCATGACTAATTAACCTTTATCCTTATTTCAGGTAGGTGTGTGGCAAGGAGGAAAACGGGAAATGATGGTGTGAGTGGTAATGATGGAAATGAGGTATTGTTGAGCGCTATTTTCATTTCTGTAATTCTTGTATATTTACGTTTGAGTTTGTCGTTCCTTTTATGGATTGATGTATATTGGTTAATGGATTGTTGGATAGGGAAAAAAGACAGACATATATAATTAGAGAGAGAGAGAGAGAGAGAGAGAATGGCTGGATTTGAAGAATTTGAGATGGAGAGAACTGATAGAGGTGAAGGGAATTGATGGAAGGCATTGATAAAGTTATCCGAGAAAGAGAATGAGAGACAGGTGTGTAGGTGGGCAGGTGCTTGGAGGGATTTGGAAGGGGAGCTGGCTGTTCTCTCTCTCTCGTTTTGATTTTTTTTTTTCGTTTTTACTTTATTTTTTCCGTTCGTTTTATACTCTTGTTTTATTTTTATTATTTGTGTATGTTATTTCCTCCCGCATTTCCTCTCCCTTCTGTCATCCATCATGCCATTCTCTCTCATTCCTCCCTCTTTCCTCCATCCTTCATTCCTTGCTTCGCCCTCCTCTCCTGTTTTACATCCTCTCTCTTCTCTTTTGCACTTTCTTCTGTGTTTTTCCTTCCTCCTTCCTTTGCTTATTTCCTCTCTCTCTCTCTCTCTCTCTCTCTCTCTCCCTTCCTTCCTTCCTGCTTTCCTGTTGTGTTCCACCTTCCTTCCCTCCATCCCATGTATCTCCCTATCTCATCTCCCTAATCTCTCTTTTAACCTCCTGCCACATTTTTCTCCCCAGCACATCTCCCTCTCCTCGTCCTTGTCCTACCATTTTCCCTCTCCCCCTCTTTTCTCCTTCTCCCCTTCTTTTCTCCCTGTCCCTCCTTCTTCTCCCTCTCCTCTTTTCTCCCTCTCTTCCTCCATCAATATCCTTATCTCCACCCACTCCCTCCCTCCACCCCCACCCCCTGCCTTATCCCTGTCCTTTCCTTTCCCCGTCTCTCTCACCCCACTCCCTGCCTCTTCTCTCATTTCTTCTCCCCCTTCTTTCTCTTCCCTTCCCTTTACTCTTCCCCTCCTCCTCTCCTCCCTTGCTTATCCAACAAACTCTTTCTCATAATGAATATTGTTTTCCCTCCTCTCTTCCTCCTCATTTTCTTCCTTCCTTTTTTGTCTTCCTGAATTACCTCCACTTCTCACATTGCACTCATTCTCCTCCTCCTCCCTTTTACTAAATTTTCCCTTTCCATACGCTTCCCGTCTCTCTCTCTCTCTCTCTCTCCACACACACACACACACACACACACACACACACACACACACACACACACACACACACACACACACACACACACCTGGCCTGCGTGTGTGTTATGGGGCGTGTGTGCAGGTGTGTTGGGGTGGCAGTAAGTGAGACAGATGTAGGTTGTGAGTGTGGTGGTGGCGGTTGGTGTGGTGCTCGTGGCTTAAGAATGGTTGTGATGGTGGTGGTAGGTGTGGTTGTGGTAGTAGTGTTGGCAGGTGTAGTGGTGGTAGTAGATATGATGGTAGTTGGTGTAGTGGTGTTAGTGAGGGTGTTTGTAGTGATGTATGTTGTGTGGTTGGTTTGGTAGTCATAGTGTTAATGTTATGATGGTAAAGATGTGGTAGGAATGAAGGGGAAGAGGATGGGAGCTGCATAGTTACGCAGGCATGAAGAACTTTACTAGGCGGTCTGGCCTTAATATTAAAAGAGTTTTTTTTTTTTTTAATCACAAAAGTTGAGGAGAGGATAACAGTACACAAGGCTCATCCATACCCTCCAGACCCTTCGACCACCAACCTTACCGGATAATAAGTAGAAAGAATACCTCGCAGGAATATATTTCTCTGTGGAAATTTTATCGGAATGGTAGAATTTGGGACTGAAAGTGAAGTTATATGAAAGATAGTAAAAGTTTTAAAGCAAGTCATGCATATTTCTGATTTATTCTCTTATTCTAGCTTTTCATAAACTCTGCCAGAGAAATAGAATATATTGGAAAAGTAGACCATGTATATGGTAACTGATGAGGTGTATTCAGTTTTGCCATAGGGTAAAAAATAGATTGCAGTTGCATGAATAACCTTTTAGGAAGGAGTCGATTTTCAGGCTAGTCATTGAGATGTGTCAGTTTAATTTCTTTTCCTTTTAAGTAAGATCATTAAGATTAGGTGTGCTAAGCCGACTCCGTTCTTTCTTTACCCCTGCACAATTGTTGACTCTGTACAGGGGTTTTATTCGCCTGTGTGGAGTACAACTCTCATGTGTGAGGAGGCTCCCCACATACAGCTCTTCTCAATAGGGTGGAGTCAAAGGCTTTTCGTCTCATTAACTCTCCTCCTCTTACTGACTCCCTTCAACCTCTGTTTCTTCGCCGCACTGGTGCATCTTTATTTCTTTTCTATTGCTACTTCAATGGTCACTGCTCCTCTGAACTGTCTCCATGCATTCCTCCACCTCTACGACGGGCGCGTAGCACCCGTCTGGCGGCAAACTCTCATCCCTTTTCTGTCCAACTCTCTAATGCATGAGTTAACCGTTACTCCCAGTCCATCATTTATGCAACAGGTCAACTCTGGAACTCTCTCCCTCAGTCTGTATTTCCTGCTGCCTGTGATCTCCAGTCTTTCAAACGCAGTGTGTCCAGGCATCTCGAAATGATCGAATCTTGAATTTGGCTGTCTCTTGTATTTTGTTTTTTCTCTTGGAGGGAACTGTTATTGCAGGCTCATGGCCTTTGGTTCCTTCTTCCTCGCATTAAAAAAAAACATGGGTTTATCTTGTTAACCGTATGGGAAGGATATATTTATTGTTATGCCTGCCTCATCGAAGTGTTTCTGTTAATTTTATACGTTTTTTTTTTTTTTTTTTTTTGGGGGGGGGGGTTGTTTTCCTTTCCATTATGTGCCTCAGCATGTCATTCATTAACATTCTTTGGGTTATGGAATTATGTGACGTCAAGATTTGTTCTGGCTACCGCGAGGAGGGGATGGAGAGAGAGAGGAGAAAAAAAGGGGAGGGAGAGAATGGGATGGAGACGGAGAGGAAGGGAAGGAGGGAGAGGAGGGAGGGAGTAAAACTTTATTAGAAGTGGAGGGAGGAAGAAAAATCAATGCGTAGGGATAAAGAAGGGGAAGTAAGGTTCTTCCTGCCCCTCCCCCCTCCACCCTATCTCTTCCCTCACCGTATCTCATCTCTCTTCTCTCCACCTTGTCCTCCGTCTCTCTGTTCTCTCCACTCTCCCCGCCTCTCTCTGTATTCTCTCCACTCTCTTCGCCCCTTTCTCTATTCTCTCCAATTTCTTAATTTCTCTCTCTATTCTCTCCACATTCTTCTCTTCCCTCCCGCCATCTGTTCTTCGTCCTTCTTTCCACTTTTCTTCTTGTCTTAGTTTACTATCCCCTTCTTTCCTTCTTCATTTCTCTCCCCTCCTTCTCCCTCTCCTAACATACCCCCTTCTTCCTGCATTATCTCATTCCCCTTACCTCCCTTCCTTATTCCTCTTCCCTTTTCCCATCCCTTCCCTTCCCTTCCCTTCCCTTCCCTTCCCCTCCCTTCATTTCCCTTCCCTTCCCTTCCCTTCCCTTCCCTTCTCTTCCCTTCTCTTCTCATGCTTTTTTTCATTTCTTCTCTGCTGTCTCTTCCCCTCTTTGTTTACCCCTTTTTCCCTTCCCCTCCCTCCCCTCTCCTCTCATCTTATTCCAATCTCATCATCCCTAGGGAGGTGGAGAGGGATAGTGAGAGGGAGGCGGAGGAATGGGAGGGGAGGGCAAGAGGGTATGTTTTCTTTTTCCTTCCCCTCCCATACTCCAACCCTCTCTTCTAGCCCTCCCCCACACCCTCCACAGTTTCCCTCCCACCTCTCCTATTTCTCCAAGACTACATCTATCTATCTGTCTGTCTATCTATGTATCTATCTATCTGTCTATGTATCTATCCATCTATCTGTCAGTCTATCTATATATCTATCTATCTATATATCAATATCTATCTATCTATCTATCTATCTATCTATCTATATATATATATATATATATATATATGTCTCTCTGTCTTTCTGTGTATACATGTATCAGACTGTCTGTCTATCTATTTGTCAGTCAATCTATTTATCTCCATCTATATCTACCTGTCTATCTATCTATATCTGTCTGTCTGTCTGACTATCTATCTATTTATCTATCTGTACAGTATACACATACAAGTACCATTCACGTACACACGTTCTACATACGCATTTAATGCCGTACCGGTACACACACACACACACACACACACACACACACACACACACACACACACACACACACACACACACACACACACACACACACACACACACACACACACACACACACACACACACACACACACACACACACACACACACACACATTCCGTATTTGATTAAATCTGGCTATTCCAATCAATGTCAAGGTTACTGGTGGTGATGGAGGTAGCGATAGTGGTGGTGATGGAGGTAGCGATAGTGGTGGTGATGGAGGTAGCGATAGTGGTGGTGATGGAGGTAGCGATAGTGGTGGTGATGGAGGTAGCGATAGTGGTGGTGATGGAGGTAGCGATAGTGGTGGTGATGGAGGTAGCGATAGTGGTGGTGATGGAGGTAGCGATAGTGGTGGTGATGGAGGTAGCGATAGTGGTGGTGATGGAGGTAGCGATAGTGGTGGTGATGGAGGTAGCGATAGTGGTGGTGATCGAGGTAGCGATAGTGGTGGTGATGGAGGTAGCGATAGTGGTGGTGATGGAGGTAGCGATAGTGGTGGTGATGGAGGTAGCGATAGTGGTGGTGATGGAGGTAGCGATAGTGGTGGTGATGGAGGTAGCGATAGTGGTGGTGATGGAGGTAGCGATAGTGGTGGTGATGGAGGTAGCGATAGTGGTGGTGATGGAGGTAGCGATAGTGGTGGTGATGGAGGTAGCGATAGTGGTGGTGATGGAGGTAGCGATAGTGGTGGTGATGGAGGTAGCGATAGTGGTGGTGATGGAGGTAGCGATAGTGGTGGTGATGGAGGTAGCGATAGTGGTGGTGATGGAGGTAGCGATAGTGGTGGTGATGGAGGTAGCGATAGTGGTGGTGATGGAGGTAGCGATAGTGGTGGTGATGGAGGTAGCGATAGTGGTGGTGATGGAGGTAGCGATAGTGGTGGTGATGGAGGTAGCGATAGTGGTGGTGATGGAGGTAGCGATAGTGGTGGTGATGGAGGTAGCGATAGTGGTGGTGATGGAGGTAGCGATAGTGGTGGTGATGGAGGTAGCGATAGTGGTGGTGATGGAGGTAGCGATAGTGGTGGTGATGGAGGTAGCGATAGTGGTGGTGATGGAGGTAGCGATAGTGGTGGTGATGGAGGTAGCGATAGTGGTGGTGATGGAGGTAGCGATAGTGGTGGTGATGGTAGTGGTGATAGCACAGATGGTGGTTATGGTGCTGGTGATAGTGGTGTTGATGATGATGGTGATAATAGCAGAGATGGCGTAATGGTGGTGGTGATGTTTATTGTGATGGTAATAATGGTAATCATGGTGATGGTGATAGCAGAGATGGTAGTACAGTATTGATGTTGTGGTGATAGTGATGGTGGCAGAAAAGATGGTGGTGATGATGGTGAAGGTGGTGATAGTTATAATGATGGTGATAGTTATAGCAGAGATGGTGGTGGTGATACTGGTAGCAGATATGGTGGTGATAGTGGTATTCATAGTGGTAATGATGGTGATAGTGATGGTGGTGGTGATAGATGATGTCACGGATGGTGATGATAGTAATGATGTAGTAGCAGAGATGGTGATAGTGGTAGTAGAGATGGTGGTAATGGTTGTAGCAGAGGTGGTGATAGTGGTAGTAGAGATGGTGGTAATGGTTGTAGCAGAGGTGGTGATAGTGGTAATGATGTAAGTGGTAGCAGTGACTTGTGTTAATGTTGATGATTATAATGGCGATGGTGGTGGTAATGGTAATGATGGTGATAATGATAATGATGATGGTACCAGATTCAAAAGTAATGATGGTGATGGTGATAGTGGTATTAGTGATATCCTTGTGGCGGTAGAGGTGACGGTGATAATAGTGGTGATGGTAGTGATGGTAGAGATATAATTACGTGTGCACGGTAAATAGGAAGAGAAATGACTGACACGCTGACAGCTGCACAAATATATCTGGTGATCTCGCCGTAATTAAAAAAGATCAGTAATTTGTTATTCTCTCTCTCTCTCTCACTCTCTTCGTATATCTACAAATCTATCAATATTTTAAAGGAGAAATATTGTAGAATAGTAAGAATAATTACGAATAGGAAAAAAAAAACGCAAAACAACACATCCACCAATTACAAGCTTAAGTAAAATAATATCATAAGTAATTAATTAACTTTTTCAGCCCGAGGACGCATTTATTTCATGATTTAGGCTCTCAAGACGATTTTATTCAGCTTAAAAGGGGATAAAGATCTCGTAGCAAAGGGGGTTTAGAGGGGGGTTTCTGTCTTACCCTTCACTACAACAAGTTTTTCTTTAAGCTGAGTAAAATCGTCTGGAAGGGAGAATTAAATTTCAGAAATAAATCGTCCCGGGCTGAAAAAAATCGTCTGGTGGTAGCAAGAATATAATGTAGGAAGATGCGTCGTGGTGGTGAAGGGGTTGTTCGTGTAAATGTGTGCTGTTTCCACGCGATGTATTTCGGAAAGGAGTGCTCTTATTCTGGAGTGGTCTATTTCTGAACGAATCTTGATGGAGAGAGAGAGAGAGAGAGAGAGAGAGAGAGAGAGAGTAATTGGAAGTGCCACTCTTCTCGTAATTTTTCGTTCAGTTCCCCTTCCTCACTGGCCGTCTTATTCCTTCATCCCTCGATTTCTGTTTTATTTAATGCTCCTCTATTTCATTTTCCCCATATTTTTTTTTCTCTCATTTTTTTTTCACGCTTCTTTTCATATTTTTCTCCCACCTATTTCCCATCTTCCTTACCTCATATATACTCCTTCCTCATGATTTATATTTTTCCTCACGTCTGTTCCTTATTTCCTCATTTCGTCTTATTTTCCCTTCCTCCTTTTCTTCTCCCCACCCTAATCTTTCGCCCTTCCCTTTTTCTTCTCTTCATTTTCCTTCATCCTCTTATATTCTCTGCCTCTTATTTCCCTTTCCCCTCTTCCTCTTTTCAGGTTTCTTTCCTCTTCTTTCTTCCCTCCTCTTCCTGTGGTCTTCATTATCCCCATCGTCCATTTTCCTTTGCTGTTTCCTCTCCTCCTCGTTTCTCTTATCCCTTCACTTCTTGCCGTGCCTTAACCTGCCATTCCACCCTCTCTTCCTCTCTCTCTTTTCTCCACTTTATTTTTCCTTGTCAGTCCTTCCTTCTTCCTCTCTTTTTCCCTTCTCCATTCTCTTTTTTTTTTTTCCCCCTTCCAGCAATTTGTCACTCTTTTCGTGTTCTATTTTTTTTTTGTTTTTAACCTTTATCCCGTTTTTCTTGTCTCATTTCTCTCCTTTTTTTCGCCTTCCCACATCCTTTCTCTCCTCTATTTTTTTCTCCTTCCACTTCATTCTTTCCTGTATATACCGCTTCTCCCTCCCACCTCTTGCCATTCTCTCTCCCTTCCCTCTCTTTCCTTCCGATATCATTCTCCATCATCATTCTCCCTCCCCTCCCTCACTTTCTCTCATTCCATTACCCCCCCTCTCTCTCTTCCCTCACTTTTCCCGTTTGTCACCCGTTATTGTTCAGTATTTCATCCCACCCTACACTTCCTCCTGTCTCTCTCTCTCTCTCTCTCTCTCTGATAATGTCTTCTCTCCAACGCTCTTTTCACTTTTTTTTTTTCCTTTGCTCGCCTGGTTTTCTCCATCACTCGTTTTCTTCCTTTTTTCTTGCTTTCATTTTTCTTCATCTTCTTTTATTATTATTATTATTATTATTATTATTATTGTTATTTTTATTATTATTTCTCCTCCTCCTCTCATTTCATTGTTCATTCTTCATCATCATCATCTTCGCCTTCATCATCATCATCATCATCATCATCTTCTTCTTCTTCTTCTTCTTTTTCCTTTTCTTCTTCTTCTTCGTAAGTGCTGCAAGGTTTCTCACTCACGGACCCTTGCTGTGTGTGTGTGTGTGTGTGTGTGTGTGTGTGTGTGTGTGTGTGTGTGTATTGTTTGTGTGGGAATGTGCGTGTTTCTGGAAGATGTAGGTGTGTGCGTGCTCGCCTTTTGTGTGTGTGTGTGTGTATGTGTGTGTGTGTGTGTGTGTGTGTGTGTGTGTGTGTGTGTGTGTGTGTGTGTGTGTTGAACATTGAAGCGAGAGAGAGAGAGAGAGAGAGAGAGAGAGAGAGAGAGAGAGAGAGAGAGAGAGAGAGAGAATACGTAATAAAGAGGCATAAAAAAGAAGAGGGGTGAGGGAGATTAAGAGATGGAGAAATGAACTGAAGAGGGGAAGAGAAGAGGGGAAATGAAAAGTGAGGAAAAATGAGAGAGGGAACTGAGGTAAGGGGAAAAAGGAGAGGGGAGAAAGGAAGGGGGATGGAAGGGTGTGGGAAGGAGGAATAATAAAAGGAGAGGGAAGGAGAATGGAAGAAGGAGGCGAGAAGGCGGAGAAGGAGAGGAGGAAAATGAGGAATGGAGGAAGATGAGAGAAGAGAAACAGAGCGGAAAGAGTGGAAGGAAGAAGTACGATGGGAGACGATGGGAAGGGACGAGAGAAAAAATCATGGAATGGATGGGAAGAATGGGTGGAAGAGAGGAGAGGAGAGGAAGGGGGAGATAAAAGGTGGGGAGAAGAAGTGAAGAGGGTCAGCAAATAAAGGTCTCTCTCTCTCTCTCTCTCTCTCTCATTCCTCTGTGTCTCACTTTAACTACCACACACACCTGACTTAATTAAGGCACGTATAGGTGTAATTGCCAGTCAGGTATGAGAGAGAGAGAGAGAGAGAGAGAGAGAGAGAGAGAGAGAGAGCGTGAAATCGAATAGATACGTAGTTGGTTCAGTGGTTGAAAAGTTGGTTGTTTTAGTACGTTGATAGATATTTGTGTTGGTAAATGGTTGTCTGGAAGGATGGGTGGATGGGATGCTGAATGGTTAGCTAGGTGGATGGATGGACGGATGGATGGATATACTGATATTAACAGGCAGATGGAAGGATTGGTAGTTATATGGATAGATGAATATATTAATTTGATCTGGTATATGGTTCGATAGGTGGATGGATGGAAGGATGGGTGGATCGATGGATGGATGAATGGATGAATGGATGTATATTTTGATGTGTTTGGGCAGATGGAAGGATGGATGAATGAAGGGTTGAGTTGTTGGGTTTGTGAATGAGTAGGCAGAGTAAGATATGACTAAGCGGACAGAGGGATGAAGGGATGATTGTGTGGATAGGGACGGGTTAACGAGGACAAGGAGCGGCGAAGACAGGGGTAAGAAGAGGGAAGAGAGAAAAGAAGGGAAGGAAAGGGAATTACAGAGAAATTCAGGGATGAAAAGTAAAGTAAAAGGAAGGAGAGGAAAGGAAATTAGGAATAAATGCGAAAGGAAATGATCGAATACAGTGGAAGGGAATAAATGAAATGAGATGAAAAGGAAATGGGAGGAGTTCAAAACTAGGAGATGAGAGAGGAAGGGAAATAAAGATGAAGGAAGTAGAGACTAGAAAGGAAATAAAGAAATATTAAGGAAGGTAAATGGAGTATGTATAGGAATAAGATTTAAAGGAATGAAAGGAAAACGAGGGAAAAAACGAGGAAGTCAAATGAAAAGTACAGAAGAAAAAGATGGGAATAGAAAGAGAAAAAATGAAGACGCAACATAGTGATGGGAAGGGAATGGAAGTGAAAAGAAAGGCAGACAGTTAATGGAACTGACGGGAAAAGAAGGAAGGGAAGGGAAGGGAAAGGAGGGGAAAGGACAAGGCAGGACGTATAAGTAAGAATAATGAAAGGTAGACGAGGGGACTAACAATGTGCTATCCTATTATCTCTCTCTTCCCCTCTTCCTTACCTCTCCCCTCCTTCATCATTCATTCTCCTATCTCTGTTTCTCTCGCCTGACCTTCTCTCCCCTCTTCCCTCAATTATTGTGTTATATCTCTTTGTCTCTCACACCAGTTCTTTATGTGCTTATTCTCCTGTTTTTCTCTTTTCTCTCTCTCTTACCTTCACTCCTGTTCTCTCTATCCTGTTATCTTTTTTTCCTCAATCCTGTTATCGCTTTCTCATATCTTTCTGCACATAATCTTTTCCTTCATCTTGTTTTCCTTCTCTTTGATTATCCTGTTATTTCTTTTTCGTATTTTCCCTCTCCTCTTCTCTCGTCTGTCACCTCTTCTTTCTTCTATCGTGTTACTTCTCTTACCCTCTTTCTGTCTTTTTTCCCTCTTCTTTCCTACCACACTTCTTTCCTCTTCCCTCATTTATTCTGCTATTCCTCTCTTCCTCCCTGCCATTTCTCCTCATCTCCCCTCTTTTGTTTTCTCTCCATGTCTCCTGTCTTTTTAGTTCAGTTATCCAGTTTTTTATTTTCTTTTTAATAGCCCTCCTTTCTTCTTCTATTCTGTATTCCCCTCCTTTCTTCATTCTTTGTCTTTTTTTTTTTTTTTTTTTGTACTTTACTGTCTTAGATCTTTCTCATCATTTCTTCATTTTATTCCTTCCTTCCTTCTTTGTTCCTTCATATTCTTCCCTCCCCCCCTCACTTTCTCTTCTTGTTGCTGTCTTATCTCTCTCTCTCTCTCTCTCTCTCTCTCTCTCTCAGCTTTAATTTTCCTCCTCTCCTCATGTCTCCTCATTTCTACTTTCTTGTTTTGCCTTTTTTAATTGCATCTCTTTCATCTGTCTTCTCTTCCGCCTTTATTTTCACTGCGTTTCGTACCTCTTTCTCCGTTTCTTGTTTATTTCTGTATCCTTCTGACTCTTTTCTCTCTTTAGGTTTCTTTTTTTATTCTCCTATTTACTTGCAGTGTTTTCTCTCTGCCCTATCCTCCTCCTCCTCCTCCTCACGACCTTCTCTAACACAATTTTCCCTCTCCTTCGCACCCATCCCCCTTCTCTCTCTCCCTCTCTCCCTCCTCCTCCCCCTCTCTCTTCCCCCTCTCCCTCCTCCTACCCATACTCCTTAACCGTCAAGTTACCTCACTGCTCCCCTCCCCCCCCTCCTCTCTCTCTCTCTCTCTCTCTCTCTCTCTCTCTCTCTCTCACACACACACACACACACACACACACACACACACACACACACACACACACACACACACACACACACACACGCACACGCACACACACACACACACACACACACACACTCCCTTACCCTCTTTATATGCGTCAGAATAGACCTAAGCCACAGAGGACAACTGCGAAAATATTATGCCTGAGGATGGAATTTTGATCCTTATGGGTGTAGTTAGGGTTTAGGCCTCTCTCTCTCTCTCTCTCTCTCTCTCTCTCTCTCTCTGTATGTATGTATGTATGTATCTGTCTATCTCTCTATCTATCGCTCTGTCTGTCTATCTTCACTTTTTTTCTCGTTTTTCCATAGTATGTTTCACTTGGATTTTAAGCTCCCCAGTGCCACCAGGAGCTCAGGCCTGTCTCCTACCCTTTAATATTATGGCCTACGGGAGCCTAGCCGCGGGCCCCTTCACCTTGATACGGGCAATATTGTATAGGATAGCCGTAGTGATTGGCATTTTGTGTTTACCTCGACTCCTCCTCCTCCTCTTCACCTCTCCCCCACGTCATAATTTTCCTTTTCATTGTACCTCTTTCCCATATCCCTTTACACCCCTTTCCCCCTTTCTTTTTCTCTTCCCCACCTCTTTCTCTACGTCTCTTTTCTTCTACCCTCCTCCTTCTCTCATCCTCTTTTCTTTCCCCCCTTCTTTCTCTCCTCCCCTCTTCTCCTCCAAACTCTTTCTCTCATCAGCCTTTCTTCTCTCCCAGACTCTTTCTCTCCTTCCCTTTCCTTCTGTCTTTCATTTTCAAATCTCTGTCTTCCTTTTCTAATTTCATCCCCCTTTTTCTTTCCTTTCTCCTCGCCTTTCTTCCTTCCCTTTCATTTACCATTCCCTTGTTTCCTTCCCTTTCCCATTCTCCCTCTATCATATCCTTCCTCTTTCTCCCCTTTCTCTGCCCCCTCACCCCCTCTCCCTTCCTCCCTCTTTCACTCCCCCATCTCTCCCCTCTCCTTTCACCTTTTTCGTCTCCCCGCTCTCTCTTTTCCTCTTCCCGTTTTCCTTTCTACTTTCCTCCCCCTTTCGTCCCCCTTCCTCTTTCCGCCATCCCCTCCTTCCCCTTCCTCTCCTTTACCTTCTCCATTGCTCCTTCTCATGTTTCTTTCCCTTCTTCCTTTTCACCCTTTCTCTTCCCCCTTCCTTCATCTTCATCTTTCCTCCTGTTTCCCATCATCCCTGTTTTCCTTCATTTCCCTACTGTCCTCCTCCTTGATCTCTACTTCCCTCCCTCCCTTTTCCTTCCTTTTCTCCCCTTCTTCCCCCCCCCCCCGCATCCTGGTCACAGCTGGTTGCCCTTTTCCCTCCTTCCGCTTCCTACCCCTTTCTTCCCCTCCCCCCCCCTCTCTCTCTCTCTCTCTCTCTCTCACACACACACACACAGCACTTTTCACACAGTTATTTCCTCTGCACGCAATAACACGCAATAAACAGCGCACAAACGCACTCAATAACACCATCCACAAACGCAGACAGAAAATACACCGCATCTCGCACAGTAACAAAAATAAAAGAACAATAAAAGAACAAAAGAAAACGTTTAATAAATTCCTTCCACTGATCTCTTTAAAAAAAAATCCAAAACAATTAACTTTTAAAATATGATCTTTTTCTGTTTAATTTACGGTGTATTTTTGCTTTTTTTTTTTTTCGTCGATTTATAATGATAGAGAATATTTTTGTGATATGAACTGTTTATTGGAGAGAGAGAGAGAGAGAGAGAGATTCAGGGAACAATATAGTGGGAAAGTGAAAGCAAGTAGGAGGAAAAAAACTGGGATGATTGGGAGGGCAGAAGGGAGAAGAAAGAGAGGAAGGGAAGGAGGAGGAGGGAGAGAAGGGGGGGAGTAGGGGTTGAGGTAGAAGGGTAAAGTTATTGGTGGGTTTATGGTGGGGGGGGAGAGGTTGAGAGGAAGGAAGAAGGGTAGAAAAGGTGGAAAAGAAAGAGGTGAAATGAGAGAGAGAGAGAGAGAGAGAGAGAGAGTTATATAGATACGCAGACTATACAGCAGACCTTACTGGATGGTCCGGCATTTATATTACTAGAAAACTTCCTCTTATTACAAAACTTCAGGAATCGGTAAGGAAAGTCGAGGTTAGGGCTGAAAAGAGGGAGGAAGATTAAGAGGTGAAAAAAAAAAAAAAGTGTGTAATATTGTAACTCCGTGTATCTGTCTGGCGGTGGATCTGTCTTTTTCTTATTCTGTTTATCTGTTAGTCTTGCTATTTATCTTTCCTTCTATCCTTGTCACGTTCCCCATCTTCCTCCCTTCCACACCGTGTTATGTAGCTTCGTTCTACCTTTCCTATTAACATTCCCAATTTTCTTATCTGTATGGTGTATTGCCGAATGGTCTGGAGGGTGAGAGAGAGAGAGACCCTCCTGTGCTATCCTTTTCTTATGCTTCTGTGTTTTATGCGTTGTGTATGTATAATAAAAAGTACCGGTATTATCCTTTCACTACTATAACGTCATTTTCACTGTATTCTTGCTACCGTCAGACGATCTAGTTTGCCGTAGGAAAAACTTATCTTAGTAAAGTAAGCAGAGTTTGTTTTCAGCCACTTTACTGCGAAATTTCCAAGTGCTGAATAAAATCGTCTGTAAGTAGCAAACAAAACAGAAAAGATGTCATCGTACTGAAAGGATTAAACACAGATCTATTTTGGAGAGTAGAATGTGTGTGGTATATTCATATATATATATATATATAGTGGCCTCTGTGTGTCTCTCTCCCCTAGGTCATCAACTACCCTTTAATTTTTCCCACTTTCATTTCCTCCCTTCACCCTTCCATCCCTCCCTCCCTCCCTCCATTGTCTCCCCTCTCCTCTCCCCTCCCTCCATTGTCTCCCCTCTTCCCTCTCTCCCCCTTTCTCCCCTCTCTCATCATTCACTCGCCTTTTTCCATATTCGCCTTCCTTTCTTCTTCCCCTCTATATCCCTCTCTTTTCCCCCATGTTTCCTTTTTGCTTCCATATTTCCCATCTTCCCCTGTTCTTCCACTTTCATTTTTTCCATTTCTGTTTTCCTGCTTTGCTATCCTTGTCATTCACTCACAGAATAGTTACGTGAGCTATAACTTACTCTTTTATTTGTTTTGCCTTCCTCTGTTTATCTTCCTTAAAAAAAAAAAAAAAAAAAAAACTATAAGAGGACAAGTAGGTCAGTTGTTTGCTTTTGTTTGTATTAATTTGTACTCCTCTCGTTCTTCCCCTTTTCCACTTTCTCACGTTCCTTTCCTTAATCCCTCTTTCTTTTATTGTACCCTTTAATATCCTTATTTCTCTCATCACCTCTCCTTCTATCCTCCCTACTTAATATTCGCTCTCTTCTCATTCCCTCCACTCTGTTCATCTCCCTCCTTTCCTGTTTCTCCTGTCATCCATCTCCCTTCATTTTTATGTCCAATCTCTCTCCTCCTCTCCTCCTTTCCTTCCTGTCCTCTTGCCTTTCCTCCCCTCTCCTCTCCTCTCCACTTCCCTTCCTTCCTCATCTCTCCTCACCCCCTCCTCCCTCCCTTCTCTACAGACACTAACTGTTTCATACTGTTTGAGGGCCGGACTGAGAGCCACGCTGGGAGGTTAATGAGAGAGAGAGAGAGAGAGAGAGAGGGGATGTGTAAGTGGGTAACTCATGAATTTTCCTTAGCAGTATGTAGTCTTGTAGGCCTATAACTTGGCACTTTAATTTTGTGGCAGTTTGAGAACCTGGCCATTTGCTTCTGTGGCACTGTTGTTACATGGCACTGTTTGTATCAAACCTGTGATTGCTGGGATAGTCTTTGATTATTATTATTATTATTATTATTATTATTATTGTTATTATTATTATCTGATCAAAATCGCATGGTCCACTCTTGCTTGAAATATTAATTGGTATACTCATCGCGTTTTGTGTATTTGTGTTTTCTTCGATGACCTTTTTTTTTTTTAGTTGTTCGTGCTGTATCCTTACGATTTCTTTTTTTACTTGAGAGAATTTTTGAACTGGGTGATTGTGAGATGTAGCCTTCATTAATCATTTTTCCACAAGACGCCTCCCCTAAGCAGAGGAAAGACGCCTGGAGATAGCAAAGAATATAGAAGACGTCATCATACTGAAAGGGTTAATTACATCTTGAAGTTTCCTATCCACGAGATAAGTTATAGAAAGAAATTAATAAAAATCACTGCACAACCTTAGCGTTTAGGAAAATAAATCAGCTGGAGAAAATGTATCTGTCTTTTCGCTCATTCGGCTCATTATAATTAACAATTTCACTCCTGTATGACTTAATGTAATTTATTCTTGTTCCTTCCAGTCGATTTTATTTAGATCAGGGGAAAGCTCTTGTTGTTGAAGGATTATTGGGGGCTGAATCTAACACTTCCAGTTCGAAAAGGCTCTCCAAAGCTGACTATAATTGTTTGGAGACAGCCGAGAGAGAGAGAGAGAGAGAGAGAGAGAGAGAGAGAGAGATGGGATTGAGGGTGTTAAATGTTTTGTCTGTGTTGATACGACCCCCTCCGTGGCACTCCCGCACGGCGTTGTGGCAGTGTCGGGTGGGCCTGGTGGCACTACGAGGCTCTGGGGGGTCGTGGCCAGCGCACACACAGGCACTAGACTTCAAGGGACACGAGGAGAAGGGTGGCACTCGGGTTATATACAAGGGATTTTCAATTTTGGTGTCTTTCTGACTGTTGCGTATGTGTACTGTCTTGAATTCCTTCGGCTTCCCCCTCTCTCTTCTTTATCTTTTCTCATGTGCCTTTTTTTTTTTCCCCCCTCCTCCTCTTCTTCTTCTACCATGCCTGTTCCGTCCTCATTATTCTTCCCGTCGCCTCTCTTTGGTGGCACTGCGGTTCGGGTACAAGTGAGGGATATTCGGAGCTTCTGTTTCATGACACATATGTCTAGGTATTGTCTCTGGCTTCTGGGGTTGCTTCCTTTTAATCCCCTTACCTTATCCTTTTCTCTTCCTTTCTCTCTTCTCTTCTGTCCTCCTTACTTCTCTTGTCTCCTCCCCTCTCGTCCCCCCTCCTCTTCTCTCTTCTCCTCTTTTCTTCTCTGCCCTTTACTCTGTGACACTGTAAGAGAGTAGGCACTTCGTTTCAGGCGCAGGTGAGGGATTTAGCCAGCTTCAGCTTGGGTGGCACTTATCTTATTGCTGGGTATTGTCACTGTCTTCTTAAGTTTCTTCTCCCTCTCTCTCTCCTCTCTTCGCTTCGCCTCTCCTCCCCTCCCCTCCTCTTCTCTTCTTTTCTATCCTCTCCTTTTCTTTCTGCTATTTCTCTTGCCTCTCCCCTCCGTCAGTTTGCCATGCATTTTTTTTTTTTATCATTTGCTGGATATTACTAACTTTCTCTTTGTCTTCACTTCTCTTTCTTCCCCTCATTTTCTCTTCCTTCCCCTCCTCCCTTACCATGTCCTTGTCTTTCTTCCACTTCCCTCATGTCCTCCTCCCCCTCGTTCCTGTCAGTCTTTTTCATTCCTTCCACCTCTCCCTTGCCTCCCGTCCCCTATCTTCTACCCTATCCTCTTATTATTTTCCCTTCCTGTTATTATTTTTCCCATCTCTCCCTTACCTACCCTTCCAAGTCTAAACTCATCTTTCTTCCCCTCTCCTCCTCTCCCCTTCCCTCCCTCCCTCTCTCCTCTCTACCGTAGCCTCATCTCTCTTCCCTCTCCCCTCTCAACCTCCCCCTTCCCCTGCTGTCCTCAGTTTCAATCTTGTCCTTCTTTACGTCGTACCCCCGCAACCTTTAACCCATACCCCATCTCACCACGCTCCCCTCCTGCCCCCCATTTGTCTGTCCATATATGTGTATCTGTCTGTCTGTCTGTCTGTCTACCCATCGGTCTGTCTGTCTGTCTTGCTACCTGTCTATCTATCTGCCTGTCTGTCTGCATCTATCTGTTTGTCTTAATGTCTGTATCTTTGTATCTACCTACCTACCTACCTACCTACCTACCTACCCACCCACCTACCTACCTACCTACCTACCCACCCACCCATCCACCCACCCACCCACCCACCCACCCACCCACCTACCCACCCACCTACCTACCTACCTACCTACCTACCTACCTACCCACGCACCCACCCACCCACCCACCCATCCACCTACCTAGCTACCTAGCTACCTGCCTACCTATCCCTCGTCTTTCTTCCCAGAATTCCATCTGCTCTCCCCTTCCCTTCCATCACCTTCCACTCCTTCCCTGCCCAGCCAACCCTCCCCTCCTTTCTACTCCACTCTCATTGTTCTTTTTCCCCGTATTTATTTTCTCTCATCCCCTCCCCTCCTCTCCCCTCCCATTCTTCTTTTTCCTCGTAGCTTATCCTTTCACCTCCCCACTCCTCCCCTCCCCTCTTCTCCCCTCCCCACCGAGCACGTGTGTTGGGGAGGAACTGATCCCTTCTTAATGAGGTGCTTTGCTTCGCCTCTTCTTCCTCCTCTTCTCTTCCTCTTCATCCTTTTGTCTTGTCTTCGTTTTTTGCTCCTCTTCCTCCTCCTCTTCTTTCTCTTTTCTTCCTCTTCATCTTCCTTTTATCTTGTCTTCGTTTTTGTTATCATCTCCTCCTCCTCCTCCTCCTCCTCCTCCTCCTCCTCTGCCCTTTACTGCCATCACAACCTTAATCCACCCATCAAAAATCCCATCTGAATATTCTCCACCACCACCACCGCCATCTCCACCATCACCACCACCACTACCACAGTTCAGTGTACCAGTAACGTAACAACATTCATCACCACCACCGTCTTCATCACCATCATATCATCACCATCACAGCAATAACACTAGCACCCACCACCACCACTATACTTTTCTGTCGCTATCTCCACCACCATCGCCAGCACAGTCCTCTATCACCACTATCACCACCCCCGCTACTCACCTTTATCACCAGCACTATTAATTAACACCCTGGCACTAAGTTTGGTATCGGTGGCACTATCATTAGCGTCCTAATTACCCCGTGGCACTGTTAGCTAATTAAAACTTTGACACTTTAACTGCTCATCTGTTTTTAAGCTATAGGCTGCTTGGCACTTGGGGTTTTTGTGGCACTTATTTTTTTTTTACTTATTTTTTTATTTATTTTCAAGGTATATGCGGTACTTCGTGACACTTATGTAGCCTCTCTGACACTTAGTTGGCCTTATATATCCCCTCTGACACTTATTTGGCACTTATGTAGCCTCTCTGACACTTATTTGGCTTTTTTTTCTTCTTCTTTGTTTTTAAGGTATGGCCGCTATAATTATCACCCCTGTCTATCATTTGGTCACTATCACCACTATCTGTATCATTTCTCTCACTCACCACTATAACTCTACCACTGCTACCTGTCACTTTTTCACTCACCACAATCTGTACCATGTTCTCACTGTCACCACTATCACCGTATTCTATAACTCGCTATCACCTTTAACTGTGTCACTTTCCCACTATCACCACCATCTATCATTTTCTCACTATCACCAGTATTAATCACTCTCTTTCACCACTATCTATTATCACTTACACCACTGCGTATCATTTTCTCACGATCATCACTATCTATCATTTTCTCACTGTCACCACTATCAGTCATATTCTATCACCACTAATTTTTCTCACTATCTCCACTACCTATCATTTTCTCACCATCACCACTATGTCACTTTCTCACAATCACCACTATCTGTAATTACTATCACCACTATCACTCACTATCACCACTATCTCATTTTCTCACTGTCACCGTCTCTCTCTCTTTAAAGTACCGGCTCGTCTCTTTAATTACAGCAGCCTTTTAATAGCTCGATCACACTATTATCCTGAGTAACCATTAAGTGTTCAGTTAATTACCTCTCTCTCTCTCTCTCTCTCTCTCTCTCTCTCTCTCTCTCTCTCATGTAGTGCTGTATTCGCTTTATTCGTTTATTCCTCTCTTTTACAGGTAGTCCAATATTTACAAAACCATATTTTCTCTCTCTCTCTCTCTCTCTCTCTCTCTCATATTCCCATTAACTCCCTCCCACCGCAATCTCTGACTCGGAGGGGGGTTAGGTCATGCAAATAATTTTAATTGTGCTTCCGGAGTAAAGCTTTTAAGTTGTTTATGGGTTTAACATGGGATTATTATTTTTTATTCTGTGTTTATATTTATTTTTGGGGGTGTGATGTATGTGTGTGTGTGTGTGTGACTGAGATGCTTGAGGGATTAATTTTGCGAGTATGTATACTTTGAATTTGCTCTTTCACACATCTACTCTCTCTGTCTCTCACTCATTCACTTGCTCACTTTCTGTCTCCTATCTGTGCCGGTCATATTCGTCTTTTTGCTTGCGTTAATATTTTTCCATTAATGTCTACTTACCATCATACGTAACTCCCTGCATTTACCTACCTGTCTGCTACCCGCCTGCCTACTTACCACCTGTCACCTTACCCACCTGCCTACCTACATAGTCGCCATCTTTTCCATGTGCGTGCTTACCTTCCTACCTGTACAGATATCCGTCAGTCTAACTTTGTATCGTATCCTGACATCGACTTACTTACCTCTCTCTCTCTCTCTCTCTCTCTCTCTCTCTCTCTCTAATATATAAGTTTTTCCCCTCTCAACTTTATTACGGCGGGCATTAAGCTTCCCAGAGGCCACTTCTTATTTTTAGTTGCTGGTTTTACGAGAGAGGAGAGGAGAAGAGAAAAGAGAAGAGAAGTGGAGAGAGGAGAAGAGGGGAGAGGAAAGAGGAGAGGGACAGGAAGGGAAGGGAAGGGAGGGGAGAGGATGAGAAGAGTAATATGGAAGAGAAAGGGGGAAGGGGTGGAGAAACGAAAAATGGAAGTGAAAATGGAAAGGATGAATAGAAGAGAGGTGAGAGATGGAGAAAAGGAAAGGAAGGAAGAGAGGAGAAGAGAAGAATCGAGGAAGAAGAGAGAAGAGAGTAATGGAGGAGTGGAAAGAAGGAAGATGATGTGAGGAAAAGAGGAGGAGGAGAAGAGAGAGGAGTGCGTAGGTGGAGGAGATAACAGGCAGCCATTTGCCCTACATCGAGGTTATCTTCTGGAATAAAAACTAATTACATTAAAGTTCTAACCCATCGTGTGGGAGGAGAGGAAAGAAGAGAGGTAAGAGAGAAGAGAAAACTGAGGGAGGAAAAGAGAGAAGGTTAAGTGTGAAGATATGGAAGGAGAGGGGAAGGGAATAGAGGAAGGGGGAAAAGAGAAGAAGAGAGGATTCGAGAGGAAGGGAAAGGATGGGAAAAAAAGAAAAGAGGAATGAGAGGGACAGGGTAAATGGAGAATGAAGACGACAGAAGAAAAGAAGAGGAGAGGAGAGAAATGAAGAGAAGATACGGAGAGAGAGAGAGAGAGAGAGAGAGAGAGAGAGAGAGAGAGAGAGAGAGAGGAGGGGGGGGCATTGAAATACAGCATGCAGCTCACTCTCACAACACAAACAGTCCTTCAAAAAGTTACACCATTTTTCAACCAGTAACTCCAGGACAGGAAATTAGAGAAACAAGCTTTATATTATACACTGTCTTTATATTATGCATACTTTTTTATATTATACATACTGTTTTCATATTATACATACTATACATATTCTAATACATTTTATTAATCAGTTCACAACAAAAAGTCACGTTAAATATTTTTGATGTAGTATCCAGGATGATTGTTCTGTGTGTGTGTGTGTGTGTGTGTGTGTGTGTGTGTGTGTGTGTGTGTGTGTGTGTGTGTGTTTCCCAGTTTAATTTCAAGTTTCATTTTTTTATACAGCTTCATTTTCTCATTAATATTTTTGTACCATAAAGTTTGATAATGCATTTTCTTTGGTTTTATATATTTTAGTTATGTACAGTATGGCTTGGAGCCTCTGTGGTACAGTGGTAGAGTGTGCGTTTCGCACGCTGGTGAGCGCGGGCTCGCCTCCCGCCATAGTTGTAAAAACTGTGGGAAGCGTTCACCAAGCCAATTGCTACTTTGGCGGACACAAGGGGTGCTGTGGTTGAACCAGTATTGCATACTAGTATGCTTGCACCCAGTCGGCTTAAGGCGGGCCGATTACACTTGGTTCACAGACTACACACACATCCAAAGCCACTACAACACTACAGTCACACTCACAAGCACTTCTCACCCTACATACAGTCTCTACCAGACAGCCTAAGCCACTAGGTAGAGATACATTGGCTGTATCGTCCCTGCTTCGGAAGGGATAGGCCGGTCCTGCAGTGGACCTCAACGGCTGATGATGATGATGATGATGATGTTTGACTTATAAGGTGTGTTTAATTGTCTTTGTTCTGTGATGTTCTTTGTGTAGTAATTTTGTGTCCTTTAATTGATTTTATTTTTGTTACAGTATTGTCTGTGGAATCATGTCCGCCATTATGTATTGTTTTAAGTTTGTTCATTTTATGTTCTTTGTAATATCAACTGGTTTAAGTAATTTCAGCTTAGCCTTGTAGTAAAGTAGGCCTATCTTTAATTATTGTGAATGCAAGTTACAGTTTTGCTGAGTGTTAAAGTTTTACCCTATACTTGTATTTACTATGTTTTTCAGTGTAATGTTATATATACTTTATTTCATATATTATATTTTAAAGTAGTCTAATTTTTCTTCTTAGTATTAGGTTCTCCCTGGTTTCTCAGAATAATAATGTGGCCTCAAAAAATTCCCAAAATCTTTCATACCTCCTCAAAATTTCGGCAGTATAATCTTAACCCTTCCTTCAAAAGTCCTCAATATAATCTTAACCCTTCCTCCAATTGTCCTCAATATAATCTTAACCCTTCCTCCAATTGTCCTCAATATAATCTTAACCCTTCCTCCAATTGTCCTCAATATAATCTTAACCCTTCCTCCAATTGTCCTCAATATAATCTTAACCCTTCCTCCAAATGTCCTCAATATAATCTTAGTGTCAGGGGTTCCGCTTCAGATGTAATGGCGTGGGTAAGTAGGATGCGCCGTGATATTGGTGTAATGTAATAAGGGAAGGTGGGAGGGTTTAATGGAATGGGTGTTTAGCCGGATTACACCTGCCCACCTCACCTGGCTCTTACCTGTATTAACGCCATGCTAGGTTGTGTGTATGTGTGTGTGTGTGTTAGAGAGGGAGAGAGAGAGAGAGAGAGACTGAAGATGACAAAGAAAATCACACGCGAAAAGGATGAATAAGAAGGTAGACGATAAAGGTGGGGAAGGAGGCAAGAGAAAGGGAACAAGGAGAGGACAGAAGAATTAATAGAAATGAAGTATGGATGAAATGAAAATAAAAATAAAGACATAGGAGAGAGAAAGGAAGAAGAGAGAGGAATTAAGATTGAAATAAGGAAGAGGAGAGAATGAAGAGTAAGAGTAAGAAAATGAGAAAAGAAGAAAAACAAAGTAATGAGGAAAGAAAGGAAAAGAGAAGAAAGAGGGATTAAAAATAGGTATGGAAGAGGCGAAGAAGAGAGACAAGAAAAAATATTTGAAACTGAAAAGAGAGTAAAAAAACAGGGCCAAAGCGGAAGGAAAGATTAAAGAGAGGAGAAATAAGAATGAAGTGAGAGAGAGAGAGAGAGAGAGAGAGAGAGAGAGAGAGAGAGGAAATGAAATAGGGGAGGTGAGGGGAAAGATAAGAAGAATTGTTAGAGATGAGGGAAGCAGAGGGAGATTGTATCAAGAGGGAGAGGGATCAAAGAGAAGGTAGAGAGAGAGAGATGATGAGATGAGGGAGAGGAGGAGAGAGATGATGAGAGAGGAGACGAAGGAAAGGTAAGGGAGAAGGGAGAGAACGAGAGGATGAGGAAGAGGAGGAAAGGAAGACTATTATAGCTTATTATGTTTTACGTCTCTCTCTCTCTCTCTCTCTCTCTCTCTCTCTCTCTCTCTCTCTCTCTCTCTCTCTCTCTCTCTCTCTCAAGCGGTTGGAGGAGGTGTTATGCCCATGAGAGAGGGTAAGTGACAGTAATGGGACCAGGGGAGGAGGGAGGGGAGATGAAGGAGGGAGAGGGGGGGGAAGGAGGAGGGAGGAGAGATGGAGGAGGGAGAGAGGGGAGGGAAGGAGAGTGGGAGAGGAAAGAAGGAAATTAGAGATGAGAGAGTGGGGCCGGGGGATGAGGAGAAGGAGGAGGAGGAGGTGTGTTACGAAATTTTGGAAGGGAGAGAGAGAGAGAGAATGACGGAGGGAAATTTGAGCAGGGATGGAGGTACATGAATAAAGAAAGTAGGAGGGTGGAAGAAGGAAGGTAGGTAGCGAGGTGAAGTAAGAGAGAGAGAGAGAGAGAATTAAAGAATGTAGAAAGCAGTATGAAAAAAATGCAGTAGGAAAGATTAAAGGAAGAATATGAAGGAAATAAGAGGGAGCGAGGATTGAGACTAGGAGAGGGAGGAGGGAAGGGTGAGAAGTAAGGGTGAAGGGGGAGAGGGAAGATGGATAGAATTAGAGAAGTAAGGAGGGAGAGAGAAGGTAGAGAGAGAGCGAGAGAGAATGGAGGAGAAATGTTGGTGGGGAAGAAGAAAAAAATATATGAAGGTATATAGATGAGAGAGAGAGAGAGAGAGAGAGAGAGCAGCAAGGAGGTGCAATAAAGTAGAGTGCAAAGGAGAAGTAAAACGGAAATCATGTGCTCTCTCTCTCTCTCTCTCTCTCTCATATTATTTTCTTCTTCTTTCCTTACTTTCCTCATTCCTTCTCTACCTTTCTTTCCTCCCTCCCATCCTCTCCTCTCTTTACCTCTCTTTCCTTTACCTCTCTTTCCACTGGAGTTTCTTCTCATTTACCGTAATATCCTCCCATCCTTTTTTTTTTCTCTCTTTCCTAACGTTGTTCTTCCCTCATTTTATACACCGCTTTCCTTCCTCCCTTCCTGTTCATCATCATCACCTTCCTCCCTTTATTCTTCCCTCCTCCTTCCCCTCCCTTCCTTCCCTCCCTCTTCCCTTCCATTATTCCCTCCTTTCTTCACTTTGCCCCCTCCCAACCGCCCTTTCTTTCCTTTCACCTTTTCTGCCCAACCCCTCCTCCCTTCATCCTTTTCTGCTCCCCCCTCTCCCTCCTCCCTTCTTCCTTTTCTTCTTCTCCCTCTCCCCTCTCCCTTCCTCCCCACCCTTCCCTCTTAGTGAGCCTTTGTGCAGTCCAAGGTACTTTATGAATGCTTCTCCTCTCCCCCTCCTCCTCGTCTGCCTCCCTCCTTCCCCTCCTCTCCATTCCACTTCCTTCTCCCTCTCTCTTTCCCCCCTCGCTCTCCTCGTCATCCTCCCTCTGCTCACCCCCTCCCTTTCCTCTTCCTTCCCCCCCCTCCCTCCCTCCCTCCCTCCCTTTCTTTCCTCTCCTCTCCTCTCCTATCCTCTCCTCTCTTTCTCGCTCTCCTGTTCCCTTCTTCTTCTTCAGTCTTCTTCCCCAGTTTCCTCTAGTCTTCCCATTCCATTTCCCCCTTTCCTTCTTGTACCCTTCGCTTTCCCTGTCCCTGTCCCTGTCCAATTCCTTGCCTCTCCCCCCTCTCCTCTTCTTCTCCATATTCCCCCCTCCCTCTCTATCTTTTCCTATATCTCCTCTTCCTCCTTTCCTCCATTTGCCCCCTGCCTTCCTTCCTGCTGCTCCTCCCTTTCACCCTTTTCCTTACCTCCTTCCTCTTCCTTCCTCTTCTTCCCTTCCTCTTCCCCTTCCTCTTCCGTTGCTCTTCTCCCTCTTTCTATCCGTATCCTTCTGTTTTTCTTTCTTACCCTTATTTCTTTTCAGTTCTCCTTTCCTTTGATTTCTGTTTCCCCTCTCTTCCTCCTCGTCCCTCACTCCTCTCCCCTCTGTCTCCCCTCCGTGACTTCTCGTTTTTCTCCTTCCCCTTCCTTCCTGCAGTTCTTCCATCTGTGCATCCTTCCTCCTTTCCTTCCTTTCTTTTTCCTTTCCCTCTCTCCCCTTTCCCTCATTTCTTCTTCCTTTCTTCTTCTTCTCAGCCACATTCCATCTTTGCGAATGTGATTCCTTCCTTCCTTCCTTCCATCCATCTTTCCATCCTTCAGTTCTTCTTTCTTTTTATATATTTTTTCACTCTTTTTGTCTGATCATCACCCCCCCCCCTCTCTCTCTCTCTCTCTCTCTCCTTTCCATATCTTCCTTCTCCCCTTCTGCTTCTCCCACTCCAATTCTCCCTCTCCCCGCCCCCTCTCCCTCTCCCCCTTTCCACATCTTCGTATTAAAATGTATGACCCTATCCGGTATCCCTTTTTACTATGTTTTCCTTAGTTATTTTCCTCATCTTTCTTACTCCCATACAGTTCATGTTTCTTTCATTTTTCCTTTCATTTTCTTTCCTTTCCTCCTCTACCACTGTTTTCCTTTTTCTGTCTTCCTTCTTCCGTCTTTTTATTTTCTCTTCACTTCCTCCTCCCTCTTTAGTAGTTCCTTCTTTTTCTTCCATCGTGTTTATTCTTTGTCCTTTCTCCGTTCAGTCCCTTTCCTTCTTTCGTTTCCTTCTTTCCTACTCCTTTCTTACCTCCTCTCTTCGTCTCCCTTGTTCTTTACTGCTTTCCTTCAGTTCTTCTTTCCTCCCTCCCTTTTCTCTCCTCATTTCTTCCCTCCCTCCCTCCCTCTTTTCCCTCCCCCTCTTTCCCTTCCCTTCGTATCATTTTCTACTCCCTCTCTCTCACAGTTCCCTCCTTTCCTTTCTTCATCTCCCCTCTCCTCGCCTCCCCGCGCTTCTCCCTTTTCCTATCCCCTCTTCTTCTCCCGTCACCTTTCCTCCCATTTTCCCTCTCTCCCTCTCCTTTCTACCGCCTCTCTCCCAATTTCTCCTTTCTCTTTACCTTCTTTCTATCTCTCCCCTTCTGTACCCCTTCTCCCCCTCTCCCTCCCCTCCTTTTCTCCCCACCTCCCTCTCCCCTCCTTTTCTCCCCACCTTCCCTCCCCTTCCCCTCTCCCCACATCCTCTCCCCTCCCCACCTCCCCTCCCCATAGAGACATTTCTATGGGTTCAGGTTCCTTGTACCTTCCGTCCCCTCCTTCCTTCCTTCCTCTCCTCCATTTGTTCCATTCTTTCTCCTTTCTTTCCGTCAGCATTTTCCCACGTTTCTTTCTTTCCTTCAGTATTTTTCCTCATTTCTTCCTTCTTTGTCAGTTTCTTGGCTGGTGTTTCCGTTCAGCTTTCATTCCTCCTTTCCTTCCTCCCGTCAGTCATTCATTCTTCGTTTTTTCCTTCCTTCCTTTCTTCAGTGATTCACCCCTTTTTTCCTTGCTTCCTTCCTTCAGTCATTCTCTCCTTTTTTCCTTGCTTCCTTCAGTCATTCTTCCTTCCTTCACTCATTCTTCCTTCCTCCCTCCCTACCTACATTCTCTCCTGCTTTCCTTCCTCCCTTTCTTCCTTCCTTCCTTCCTTCTCTCTAGTCTTGCTATCCTTGTCATGTTCTCATACAATAGATACCACAGTCATAGCCTACAGTATAATTCAAGAAACGAAGACTCTCTCTCTCTCTTTCTCTCTCTGTCTCTCTCTCTCTCTTTGTCTCTGTCTCTGTCTGTCTGTCTGTCTGTCTGTCTCTCTCTCTCTCTCTCTCTCTCTCTCTCTCTCTCTCTCTCTCTCTGACATTTGATTTACTCCTTAGTTTCCTCCACCTGAGCCGTTCTTCCTCCCTCTTTTCCTCCTCTTCTACCTCCTGCTCCTCCTCCCTATTCTTCGTCCTTCCCTACTTTTCTTCCTTATCCTTCTCTTCCTTCATAATCCTCCATCCTGCCATCCATTCTCCTTTCCCTTTTTTTCCTTCCTGCCTCCATCTTTACCTCTTTACTGTACATACCGATATATATATATATAAAATCTTTATATGTTTGTCTATATGTCTGTTTCTTCGTCTGTTTGGCTATCACACAGTCTGTATAATCTGTATCTGTCAGTGTATCTATCTATATATCTATCCTTATATTTATCTGCCTAGGATAAAGCCATTAACTCATTCACATGATGACGTCTGGCTTATCTCTGCTGCCTCCTGTATAATTCCCTCACCTCAACTTGGCCCAGAGTTTTGCTTCTTTGCTGCTTATTTCACGTAGCTTAGTGGCAGGAAATGACAGTGCTGCGGCTGTACATCCTTGCCACGGCACTTCCTTGTGACCAGTGCCGTAGTGTAGTCTTCATCCAGTGTTACAACGGCATTTGGTATAGAGAGGTGGAAATTTTAGGCCTTGTTGGTGTGAAATGGGTATAGTGTGATGTTAGCCAGAATACACACACACACACACACACACACACACACACACACACACACACACACAAAATCCTGAAGGACGTCCTCGTGCCGAAGGGGTTGTATTCTGGCGAGAGTGGCTTGGTATTCATAGGACAAGGATACACCAGTAACTTTTTAACTCGGCACCAGCTGAGGGGGGAGAGAGGGAGGGAGCGGGCACAGGCTTTAATGGGGGGGAGAGAAGAGGCGCAGACTTTATTGGGGGGATGTTTGGGGATACTGGCTTTACTGAGGTCTCCGGTTTTTTAGTATTTCTTCTTTTTTTTCCGGGTTCGTCCATCCTTATTTCTTCCGTCTTTATTCGTCGGTATTTCTGCCCGTCTTCCTCTATTCTTATTCCTTCCTTCCTTCCTTCGTTTTTCTTTTCCTTCCCATCTTCTCTGTGATTTCTCTTCATTGTATAATATCTTTTCCTTTCTCCGTCGTCTTCCCTCTCTTCATCCTTCCTTTCCCGCTCCCTCCGTCACTCCTTCCCTTCTTTCTTCCCTCTTTCCTTCCCCTCCCACCTGCTCTTGCTCGCCTCCCACCCGTCCTGTCTCACGCTGTCCCTGTTGTCCCCTTTCCTCCTACACCCCGTTTCTTCCAATCTTATTTCTTCCTCTCATCCGTCTCTACCTCTTCCCTCCCTCTCTCCCTCCTTCTCCATTCCTCTCGAATTCCCTCATTCCGTATCGCTCCCTGTCTCTCCCATCTCCCTCTTCACCTGCTCTCTTCCTTCCCCCCTCTCTCCCTTCCACCATCCTTCCTGTTCCCTTCCCCCTCGCTTTTGAACTGTTCACTGCCTCCCTTTCAGCATCTCCCTTACTGCTCATTACTTTTCGTTTTTTCCCTATTTATCTCTCTTCCTCTCTCTCTTTCTTCTCTTCCCTCTCCTCCTCCTCTCCGCTCCCTACCTCCTTTTCCCTCCCTTCATCTTCCCTTCCTCACTATCCCGTCTTCTCTCCCTCGTTTTCCCTTCATACCTCCCTCCCCTCCTGCAGCTAATGTATGCCTCGCTTATTTCACTCTTCCTTCTCTCGTTAACTGCTAGCCTTCCACCCTCTTCTCTCCCCTCTCTCCTCTCCCCTCTCTCTTCTGCCCTCGTCTTGTTTCCTCTCTTCTCCCCTCCTCGTCTCTCCCCTCTCTTCTTTCCTCCTCTCTTCTATCATCTTTCTTTTTTCTCCCCTCCCTTCTCCTCGCTCATGTCACTCCCCTTCTCTCGTTAACTACTAGCTTTCCAGTCACTGTTTTCCCTTTCCTCATCTCTCTTCTCTTCTCATTTTTCCATCCCTCTCTTGTCTTTTCTCCTCTCACTCGTCTCACCTCTCCCCTCGCATTTTTCAGTATTCCGTCTCGTGTTGATTGCTAACCTTCTATCTTCTCTCCTCTTTCCTCACCTCTCTCCTCCCCTGTCTACCTCCCCTCTTCACTTCTCTCCTCTCCTTTCCACCTCTCTCCTCCCCCTCTCCACCTCTCTCCTCCCCTCTCCACCTCTCTCCTCCCCTCTCCACTTCTCCTTTCCCCTCCACCTCTCTCCTTCCCTCTCCATCTCTCTCCTTCCCTCTCCATCTCTCTCCTCCCTTCTCCAGCCCCTGCTCTTCTCCCCTCTTTTCTCTCTCTTCATACTTGACTCTTCCTTCTCCCTTTAACTGCTTGCCTGGCATCCTCCTCTCTCTTATTTCATTTGACTTTTCCTCTCTCTTTTCCCACTCTTTCTTTCTTTCTTTTATCTGTCTCCTTATATTCCCTCCCATTTCCTCCTTGTTCTCCACCCTTTTCCTTTTCTTCCCCTTTCTCATTCCTATCCCGTGTATTATGTTCCTTCATTTCCCCAGTTATTTTCTACTTCGCATCTTACTTTGCTGTTTCTCCTAGTTTCTCCTCCGTATCTCCCTTTTCTTTTTCTCCCTCTTTTTCCTCTTCCTTCCTTCCTTAACCCTCTGTCTCTTTTCTTCATGCCATCCTTCATTTCAGCATTTCATCCTTTTTTTTTTTTTATCACGTTTTTCGTTCCCATTTTATTTCATCTGTGTTTCTCCATTTTCTCCTTTCTTCTTCGTTTCTCATATTCCTCTCTTCCCAGTTTTCTTTCTTTCTCCTCTGTTCAATTTCTCTGTATGTATTCTTTCCTCTCTTTCCTTCCCCTTCACGTATCCCCTTACTTTTCTCAGTTCAATTTCCCTTCCTTTCTTCTTCCCCCGTTTTCATTCCTCCTCTTTCTCCTACATCCTTATTTTTCTTCTCATTCCTCTATTATTTCTTCCACTTCTCGTCCCTTTTAATTCTTCTCTATCCTTCCTCTCCTTTCACACTTCTCTGTCTCCTGCTGTCCGTTCCCCATCACCTTTCCTCCCTCCTCTCCTCATCTCTCTCTCCCTATCTTACCTACATTTATTTTTTTTCATCTTTTTCCCTCTCCTCCTCCATCTTCTTCCTCCTCTCTCCATCCCCTCTCGCTCCTTTCCCTCCCTCCTTCCGTTCCCCTCCATTCCTCCTCTCCCTTCGCTCTGCTATCCAGTTTCTCTCCCTCCCTCTCTTCCATCTCTCCCCCTTCCCTCCGTCTCTCCTTTCTCCCCTCATCTCTCCCCTCATTCCCTTATCGATTTTCCACACCTTCCAACATCTCTCTCCCTCTTTCCTCCCTCCTCTATACATTTTGTCCTTTCTCTCCTCCATACAGATATTCAGTTTCTTCTCTTTCGTTTATTTTCTTCTTCTTCCAAACTTCTTTTCGAGTGATAATATGCATTGTTTTTCCTTCCCTTCATACACATCTCCCATTTGCGTCTCAGTATGTATCAGTTTTCTTCCATAGGTTTCTCCATATTTTCTTCCATTCATTATTTTTTTTTTCTCTTCCAGTTTTTCGATCTCTTTTCTTTCATTTTATTTTTTCTTCTTTCATAGATTTATCAGTTTCCTCATCAGTACTCTGTTCCATTTCATCCTGTCCCCATATTTCTCGCATCCCTCGTACATCTATCTTCTCTTTTATAAGCTTTCCTTCCTTCCCTCCATGCATTTCTCTCTTTTCTTCTTTTACATTTATGACTTCATTTTTTTTTTTCCATTCGATTGTCCTCATCTTCAATACATTCTTTATTTTCCCTTTGTTACATTATTTCATCCTTGCTTTCATCTTTCATTAATGTTTCTTCCATACATAATTCCTCCATTCATTCTTCCACTACTTAATCTCCCTCTTCTCCTCACCTTCCCTATCCCCCTCCTCTTCTCTGCATCATCCCTACCCTTTTTCCAACCTCTGCTTAGCTCCTCATTCTTCCTTTACTTCCCCTCCCTCTCCTCCTTACCTTCCCTATCCCTTTCCCCTTCTCTGCATCAACCCTGCTCTTTTTCCAAGCTCTGCTCTCCCCTACACCTTCCCCACTCCTCCGACACGCCTTTTCACTTAACCTCGTCCTCCCCTCTCCTTCCCTCATCCCCTTCCATCCCTTGTAGCATCTGTACCCTTTTCTCAACCTTATATCCTCCCCCTCTTGCTCCCCTCCCCTATCCATCTTCATCTTGGTGTAGGATTTAAGACAGACCATCCACTGTATTGCTTAGTTAACTCAGTCTCTTTATGTCTTTCTGTTTTCTTTCGTATCCTCTTATTTTGGTGGACTGTTTCGTATTTTTCTCCTTCATTCCCGTTCCCCTCCTCTGTCATTCACTTCTCTGCTTATCCCTTTCTTCTCATTTCTTTTATTCCTTCATTACCTTCCCCAAGGAGGTTATATTATTTTTTCATTCGGTTTGTCTGTCTGTCTGGTAGCAACATTTGAAAAAAAAAAAAAAACATTAAATGGAATTGCACCAGATTGAAATAATGATTGTGGACCATCAGAGGAACAAATGATTAATTCAGTGATTCAAAGGTCAAAGGAAAAGGTCGCTAAGAAACATGAAGGTATGCGCTCTTTAAGGCTCTTGGTGGTGTGTAAAATTATTCGTATACCAGACTGTAATAGTGTGTGTAAATTTATCCAGATACGAAATTGTAATAATGTGTGTGTGTAAGATTTGTCATATGCCAGAACGTAATAAAAAGTGTGTGTGTAAGATTTGTCATATGCCAGAACGTAATAAAAAGTGTGTGTAAAAAATTCTTATATTAGATTGTAAAGTGATTGTGTGTAAAATTTTTCATATACCAGATTGTAATGTGGCTTATTATTGTTTCTTTTTTTCAGGTAAGCATGCACTTCCTGGTTCAGGAGTTCTGCGTACCAGTAAGTATGTACAAATTTATTCATTCTGTAGCCAGTCTGTTGCCTCACATTGAAGTTTACAATCCCCGCCAAGGAGAGTATAATTTTAACAGTATGTATTTGCCTGGATGTGTGTCTGGAATGGAACAAAAATAGAAGAAAAAAAAAATAAAAGGGCGGCATTGCACAAAAATAGCAATAGTGTGTGAAGACCATGAGGGGAACAAATGATTTAAGTTTTGTGCGAAAAACGTGGACGAGCAAAGGCATTAGAAATATGGAGGAGAAAGTACTGCCTTGGTGGAGGTATGCACTTCCCGATGATTCTGCTTTAGTTATGTTTAGTTTCTCTCCTGTTTCTTCTTTTCCTTATCCTCCTTTCCCTTCTTATCTCCATCTTCTACTTATCGCTGACCATTGGCG
>NC_137051.1:19414254-19454254 GCF_032717465.1 Coenobita brevimanus
TCTTACTGTCTCACTCCCTTCCTCTCACAGTCTCACTCCCTCCCTTTCACTGTCTCACTCCCTCCCTGTCACTGTCTCCCTCCCTCCCTCTCACAGTCTCATTCCCTGTCTCCCTTCCTCACTCTTACTGTCTCCATCCTTCACCCTCACTGTCTTCCTCCCTCTTACTGTCTCCCTCCCTCTTACTGTCTCCCTCCCTCCCTCTGACTGTCTCACACCCTCCCTCTCACTGTCTCACACCCTCCCTCTGACTGTCTCACACCCTCCCTCTCACTGTCTCACACCCTCCCATTCCCTGTCTCCCTCCCTCGCTCTCACTGTCTCCTTCCTTCACCCTCACTGTCATCCTCCCTCTTACTGTCTCACACCCTCCCTCTCACTCTCTCACTCCTTCCCTCTCGCTTTCTCACTCCCTCTCTCTCTCTCACTGTCTCACTCCCTCAGCTTCAACTCTTCATTACTTCCTGGCTGTGATGACCTTTTGTAAATATCGGGGTTGGTGCCGCTTGATAAAATTTTACCTAATTTGCGTTGTATTATTCTCCATCTTAGATCCGGGTTCTTTCCTGTTCCCCCTCCCTTTTCCGGTTTCTGTCCCATTCCTTTTCCCTTTTCTGGTTTCTTTTCCCTTTCTCTCTTCTGGTTTCTTTCGCTCCCCCTTTCCCTGTTTCCTTCCCTTTCTCTTTCTCGGTTTCGTCCCCTTTCTATTTTCCGGTTTCTTTCTCTTTCCCCTTTTTCCTTTTTTTATATATCTTTTTTCTGTGTTCTCTTTTTATTTTTCCTCGTATCTCTCACTTTTCCTTCGTCTGTTCCTCTCTCGTCTCCCGGTGTCTGTCTTCCCTTTCTTTCGTTTGCTCTCCACGTCTTTCGTATGTCCCTTTTTTCCTACTTCCTTCTGCTCTCTCTCTCTCTCTCCAGTTACATCAGTACATCATGACCTTTAGATAATACCGACGTTATTGCTGGACGATGCCTGTAGTGTATTCTCTTTTCTTTTCTTTCTTTTTCTTTGCCTGAGATCCGGGTATTGTAACTTTTTTTTTTCTCTCTCTCTCTCTTTTTTCTCTATTCATAATTTTCACCCTTGTTTGTTTTCATTCTCTTTTGTTTTCCCTTTTCTTGCTAACCTCCTTCCTTCGTACCTTTTCCTCGTTTCTCTCTCTCTCTCTCTCTCTCTCTCTTTGTAGTGGTTTGTATGTACCTTTTTTCGCCTTCAGTGTCTGTGTTCGTGCGGTTTCTCTCTCTCTTTTCCCTCCCCCTCTCTCTCTTTCTCAGTATCTTTTTTTTTTTATCTTTCTTTTTCGTATTCTCTAGTCCTCCCATTATCTCTTTCCTTTTTTCTTGTGTGTGTGTGTGTGTGTGTGTGTGTGTGTGTGTGTGTGTGTGTGTGTGTGCGTGTGTGTGTGCCTTTGCTCACTTACCTTCCTCTCACTCGTTCATTCATTCACCGTTTTTCCCTCCCTCTTTTCATCCGTCTTTATTGTCTTTCTCTTCGCTTACCTCACTTTTCCCTATCCGATTTTCCCTCCCGTTTTTCCTTCCTCCCTTCTCACATTCTTCCTTCCTCTTGATTTCACCCATCTTCCTTGATTCTTTTCTTCCTTTACCTTTCCACTGTTCCTTCTCCCCCATCCTTTCTTTCTCTTGTCTCTGCATCCACTCTCCTGTACACACACATTCTTTCACCTCCCTGTCTTTCCTCTCTCTCTCTTTCTCTCCTTTCTTTTTCTCCATCGTCTTTCCTTTGTTCTCTCATTCTCTCACTTCCTTGTCTTTCTTCTCTCTTCTTTCTTTCTCTCTCTTCCTCATCCATCTCCTCCTTTTCACGCCATCCTCTTTCATCCTTCTCTTCTTTCCTCCCTTTACCTCATCACTCCCACTCAGTTTCTTCTTCTACCCTCTTCTCTCCCTCTCTCTTACCTCTTTTCTCCCTCTCCCTATCCTCGTATCCCCCTTCAATCACCCTTACGTCTCTGAATCATCATCTCGCCTTTACCTCCCTCCTCCCCCACCCCTCCCCTCCCTCTTCCCCCTCTCTTCCCCCCCTTTCATGTGCACCTGGAGTAGTGTGGCGGATCAGTTTAGCTACTACTCCTCCCTCCTCCCCCTTCCCCTTCCCCTTCTCCCCCTCCCCCCCTTTGTTTCCTCCCTCCTCCCTCTCGGTCGTCCTTCCTCCCCTCCTCTTTCCTCATCGATATTGGGGGGAGGGAGGGAGATAGGTTGGTAGGTAGGTTAGAGAGAGAGAGAGAGAGAGAGAGAGAGAGAGAACAAGGGCGAATGGAGTAGGGGACTGTTATTGTTGTGGAACACGAGTAATAAAAAAGGGTGCGTGAAATACAGCTGAGAGAGAGAGAGAGAGAGAGAGAGAGAGAGAGAGAGAGAGAGAGAATTGATACACAGACCACACAGACCTTACGATCCCAACGAGGTGGTCCGGCCTTAATATTAATAGAAGGCCTTGTACCCTTGTCTCAGCAGCATAAGAATAGTACACACACACACACACACACACACACACACACACACACACACACACACACACACACACACACACACACACACACACACACACACACACACACACACACACACACACACACACACACACACACACACACACACACACACACACACACACACACACACACACACACACACACACACTCTCTCTCTCTCTCTCTCTCTCTCTCTGTCAAGCATATATCGTAATGAACTTTTGTATTGAGGGTTCCTGGTTCGATTCTCCCCTGTCGCCCCCCGCACACACTCCTCGTCTGTCACCTTGAGCAACATGTCTTTCTCCGGCACCTTTATTTCGCTCCCTGGCACTTTCCTGACACTTTCCTGACACTTTTTTGACACTGTTTGACACATCTGGAAATGCCTAACACTCCAGCTTTACCATGCTGCCTCTCTGGCTCTGTGTGACACTTTCCGACACTTTCTTGCTCGTGTCTGGTACATTCTGACACATTCCGGCACTTCCTGACATTCCTTAACCCTTGCTTACACTTTCTGAAACTTTCCGGGACTTCTCAAAGATTCCTAACTCTTACTTAGGTTTTGTGACACTTTTTTGGACTTCTTAATTATTGCTGGCACTTTCCGACACTTCCTAACTCCTCTTGACACTTCTGACAATTCTGACACTTTCTGACATATTCCAACTCTTCCTGGCGTTTCCTGGCTATGTTGGCTATTTCCTGCCTGCCTGTTGCTTCTTGCTACAAGGCACTTCCTGGCACTTCCTACCACTGCTTGGCAATTTCTGCCACTTCCTGGCACATCCTGCAACTTCCTGCCACTTCCTACCACTTCCAGGCACATCTTACAACTATCTGGCACTTCCTACCACTTCTTGGTATTTCCTACCACTTCCTGGCGCTTCCTACCACTTCCTGGCGCTTCCTACCACTTCCTGGCGCTTCCTACCACTTCCTGGCACTTCCTTCCACTTGCTGGCACTCCCTACTACTTTTTGGCACTTCCTACTATTTCTTGGCACTTCCTGGCACTTCCTGCCACTTCCTGGCACTTCCTACCACTTCTTGGCACTTCCTACCACTTCCTGGCACTTCCTACCACTTCCTGGCACTTCCTACCACTTCCTGGCACTTCCTACCACTTCCTGGCACTTCCTACCACTTCCTGGCGCTTCCTACCACTTCCTGGCACTTCCTACCACTTCCTGGCACTTCCTACCACTTCTTGGCACTTCCTACCACTTCTTGGCACTTTCTAGCACTTCCCGGCGTGGCATCTTCCTGCACAACCCGTCACTTCATGGTTTTTTCAACATTCTGACACTCCCCAATACCACCTGACAGTTCTTGACACTCCCTGATCCCTGTCACTCACTGTCACTTCCCGACATCTGGCACTCACTGACACATGACACTGACACTTTCTGACACCTGGTACTCACACTTTCTGACACCTAGCACTCACTGACACCTGGCATACACACTTTTTGACACCTGGCACTCATACTTCCTGACACCTGCACTCACTGACACTTCCTGACACCTGGCACTCACTGACACATCCTGACGCATGACACGCACTTTCTGACACTTGGCACTCACTTTCTGACTCCTGGCATTCAGTGACATTTCCTGACACCTACCACTTACTGGCACTTCCTGACACCAATCACTCACCGACACTTCCTGACACCTGGCACTCACTGACACTTCCAGACACCAACCACTCACTGACACTTCCTGACACTTGGCACTCACACATTCTGACACCTGGCACTTCCTGACACTTGGCACTCACACTTTGACACCTGACACTTTCTGACACCTGGCACTTATTGTTTGACACTAGCACAGCCGAATAATTCCTGACGCTTCCTGACATCTGAGCCTGACTGTTCCCTATTCTCGTTCTGCTTCTGCTTCACCTGAGGAATTTCCCCTTTGTCAGCCGAGGGGAGGGAGGGAGGGAGGGAGGGAGGGAAGGAGAGAGGAAAGGAGGGAAGGTGCGGTGAGGGGAAGAGAGAAGGATAGAGGGGAAGGGAGGGGAGATGTGGTGAGGGGAGGTGTGGTGAGGGAAGGAGGGGAGGAATGAGGGGAGAAGAGGGGAAGGAATTGAGAATTAGGCAGGAGAGAGGAGAGGAGAATGTTTGTGAGGGAGGGAGGGAGGGGAGGGAATTGAGAATGAGACTGGAAAGAGAGAGGAGACATGGAGGGAGAGGAAAGAATGGAGAAAGAGAGGAAAGGAGGGGAGGGAGGGGAAAAGTGAAAGAACGAAGGAGAGGAATGAACTTAAGAAAGGGGATGGAGAGAGAGAGAGAGAGAGAGAATAAATTGAGGAGAGGAAGGATTGAGATGAGGGGAGGGAGGTAAACTGATGCATTTTCTCCCCTCATACCTCCCTGTCTCCCTCCCCTCACCTCGTCGTTTCCTCTCCTCTCGCTTTCACCCTTACCTCAATTCAGTCTTTCTTCTTTCTTTCTCTCTCTCTGTCTCCCTCCCTTATATATATTTATCTGCGTCTCACTTCCCCTCCTCTATCATCTCGCTTTCTTTCAGTCCCCCTTCTTTCCCAACCCCCACAAATTCAACCAATGAGAACACAAGACGGGGATGTATGTGGCCTGTGATTGGCTGGTTTGGAAGGAAAAGGGAGGAGACGAGGATGTGTGTGTGTGTGTGTGTGTGTGTGTGTGTGTGTGTGTGTAAACTTGTTTTAGAGTATGAGAAGTAGCATGCCTGTGTATGTGTGTGTGTGTGTGTGTGTGTGTGTAAACTTGTTTTAGAGTATGAGAAGTAGCATGCCTGTGTATGTGTGTGTGTGTGTGTGCGAGAGCGAACGTATATGTGTGTGACTCAGGGTGGGTGCAGGGTGTGGTCGAAAGAGAGAGAGAGAGAGAGAAGGACATAACCCCGATTAATTAAACCAGAGACTATTACTCTTCATAAATTAATAAACAAACGACAATGATGCTAATATTGGTCACCGTATTGGATATTAACTCTTCACTACGATGACTCCTTTTTTCAATGTTTTTATCACTATTTCTAGACGGTTTTGTTCAGGATATTTTCTTTTCATGGATAGGTTATATGTATCCTTCGTAAATCCCTTCAGTGCAAGAGACATGTAATAAGTTTAATAAAATTCCCTAGAGGTATCGGGAGCGAAAAAAAAAAATGCTTCATTGTATTCAAGAGGTTGTGAGTTGAAAATGATGAGAGTATCACAAATCAGAATAATGTTAAAATGGTCAGAATAATAATCAAATGTTAAAATGATCAGAATAACAGTAATCAAAATAATGTTAAAATGGTCAGAATAACAGTAATCAAAATAATGTTAAAATGATCAGAATAACAGTAATCAAAATAATGTTAAAATGATCAGAATAACAGTAATCAAAATAATAAAAAAAAGTCAAATTCACTACATTTATTTTTTTCCCTCGATGCTTCAAGTCGACCTATGACTTATGGTAAGGCAATTTTTTTTTTTTTACCTGGTTTTATCCTTGGGTCAGTAAGATTATTCCCTATCACTCACCTTCCCCATGGACGCACAGATAGACACACAGATAGACAGACAAATAAGTAGATAGTCACAGAGATGAACTTCAAAGTGGACAGACATGGAGAGATATACCTACAAACAGATATCACACACACACACACACACACACACACACACACACACACACACACACACACACACACACACACACACACACAGAGACAGACAGACAGACAGACAGGTAGAAAACATAACTTCCTTTACCTGTAACTGCTTCAGGAAATAAAATAATTGTATAATGAAGCTGGCTGCTGGTAATTATGTGAGTGAGGTGGAACAGGGGTGACTGAAAATAATGGTAACTTATTAATGAGCACTTGAGGAGGAGGAGGCCCGGGGGACAGACAATGAAGAGGGGGAGAGTGGGAGGGAGGAGGGGGGAAGGAAGAAGAGAAGGGGTTGGGAGGGAGGGGAGAAGAGAAGAGAAGGGGTTGGGAGGGAGGAGGGAGGGGAGAAGAGAAGAGAAGGGGTTGGGAGGGAGGAGGGAGGGGAGAAGAGAAGAGATGGGGTTGGGAGGGAGGATGGAGGGGAGAAGAGAAGAGAAGGGATTGGGAGAGAGGAAGGAGGGGAGAAGAGAAGAGAAGGGGGTAGTGAGGGAGGATGCAGAAAGAAAAGATGAGGCAAGCAGGAGGGAATGAGATTAGCGAAAGAGAAGGGAAGGAGGGGGGAAGGGAAAAGAGAAGAGGTAGGGAGGAAGGGAGGGAGGGGAGAAAAGAAGGGGGTACTGAGGAAGGGTGCAGAAGAGAAAAAGCGCGATAGTAGCGAGAGAAAGAGAAGAGAGCAAAAGAGAATTTAGGAAGGTAGAAAAGAGATGAGAGAATGGAGTGATGGAAGGAGGGAGAAAGGAGAGGAGACAAGAAAGTGGATGGTTGGGTAGAGGGAAGAAAGGAGGGAGAAATAAGAGAGTAGAATTAGGATGGATAGAGGGAAGGAAGGAAGGGAAAATAAAAGAAAAGGAAGTAGGATAGATGGAGGGAGGGAGGGAGGAAAAAAGAGAAAATGGAGGAGGAAGGAGGGAAGGAAAAGAGAGGAGGAAAAAAAGAGAGAGGAAGTATGAATGCATGGAGGGAGGGAAGGAAGGAGCAACATATGAAAAGCAGAGAAAGGAGGATCGAAGAAGGAAAAGGAAAAAAGGAGGAAGAGAAAAGTAGGAAAAAGAAAGGAGAGAGGTTTGGAGGGAGGGAGAGTGAGGTTTGGAGAGAAGAAAAGAGGAGAGAGAAAAGGAGAGGAGAGGAGAGGAGGGGAGGGGAGGGGAAAGAGGGAGGAAGGAAACTGGAGAGAAATGAAGTGAGAAAAGTGAAAGTGCTTTATAGAGTGAAAAGAGAAGAGAAGAGAGAGAGAGAGAGAGAGAGAGAGAGAGAGAGAGAGAGAGAGAGAGACCATAGGGAGGGTGAAAAGAAAGGGAATGAACTTGAGTGGAAGAAGGGAGGGAGAAATATGACGGTGAGGGGAGAGGGAGGGAAGCTAAAGAGGGAGAGAGAGAGAGAGAGAGAGAGAGAGAGGGAGGGAGGAGGGAGAAAGGAGGGATGGAGAGAGAGGGGAAACGAAAGCTGAAGCTAGAGGGTGAGAATGAGGAAGGAAAGAGAGGGAGGGAGATGAATGAATGGTGAATAGAGAGAGAGAGAGAGAGAGAGAGAGAGAGAGAGAGAGAGAGAGAGAGAGAGAGAGAAAAGAGCGTGTATGGTAGCAAAGAGGCCCTACACACTGATAAGGTGATAAGCTGCGTACACTCACTGCTTCTGTGTGTGTGTGTGTGTGTGTGTGTGTGTGTGTGTGTGTGTGTGTGTGTGTGTGTGTGTGTTCATAAATGTAGCTCATGTAGGCCTGTGTATATGAGTGTGTTTTTTTGTGTGTATAGGTTTATATGTTTGAACAGAGGGTAGAGTGAGGGGAGAAACTGAGGGGAAAAGTGGTTTAGTGTGATGACGAGAAGTGTGTGTGTGTGTGTGTGAGAGAGAGAGAGAGAGAGAGAGAGAGAGAGAGAGAGAGAGAGAGAGTTCTGGACAACCTTGACTTAAAACATGGTAAATGATAGTGAGTGTAATTGAGGGAAGAGGGAAGTGAGGGGAGACAAGGGAAGGACAGGGGAAAAGGAGAGGAAAAAGGAGGCCTGAGGAAGCGTAGACGGAGGAAAGTAGAGAAGGAAAAGAAGGTGAAAGGAAATGGAGAGAAGAAAGGAGGGAATAATGATTGGGGAAAATGAGGGAAACAAGACGAGGGAAGGTTAAAGGAAGGAGGAGTGAAGGAAGGAAAAGAAGATAAGGAAGGAGGAAATTAGAGGGAGGAAAGAGAATGGTTTTAGAAGAGGAGTGGAGAGGAAAGAGAAGAGAGGGGAGGAGATTAGGGGAGAGGAGTGGAGGAAGAAGGAGTCGACGGGCGTGTAGTCAACGAAATGAAGCGATGAGAAGTTGAGGAGAGGAGAGGAGGGGAGAGGTGAGAGGAATTAAAGGAACGGGAAGAGAGGAGATGAGAGGAGTTGAGGAAGGGAGGAATGAAGAGGAGGTAAGGGAAGACACGGAGATGTTGGGAGGAGAGGACGTGAGAGAAGGAGACAAAAAATGATAGAGAGAGAGAGAGAGAGAGAGAGCGAGCTAGGCGTGATCCAGTCTGAGTACTTTGTCTTCTGATGTGAAGGAAGGAAGTTTGTGGTTTGGAAGGAAGACGAGACGAGGAAGGTGAGTGAGTGAGGGGAAGCACAAGAGATTAGAGTGAGGGGGGAGAGTGGGTGAGGAGAGACAGGGAGGGTGAGGGGTGGGAGGGTGAGGGGAACTGAAGGCATGGAGGGTGAGAGGAGAGGAGAGAGGTGAGGAAAGTGAGGGTAGAGGAGAGCGTTGGAAGGGTGAGAGGAGAGGAAGAGTGGTTGGCGAGTGAGGGGAGAGAAGATACTATGAAGGGAGGGTGAGGGGAGAGGAGGACGAGGAAGGTGAAGATCGTGGAGGGGAGGGGAGAGGAAGGGAGGGGGGAATGGGAGGGAGGGAGGGGGAGAAGGAAACAATACGAGAGGCCTGGGAAAGAAGGAAAGTAGGGAAGACAGGAAGGGGAGAAGGTACTGAGGGGAGAGAGAGGGGAAGGAAGGAAGTAATCTGAGGAAAGTTGTAGTGAGGGGAGGGGAGAGGACAGGATGGAATGAGAGGGGATAAAGTGACAGTGAGGACAGTATGAGGGGAATGAGGAGAGGAAAGAAGGACGAAGGGAGGGAGAGGAAACTGAGAGAAGGGAAGGAAAGTGGGACGGTGAGGGGAATGAATGGAAGGAGAGGAGGGAGGAGTATGGGGAAGGAGGAGAGTGAAAGTAGGGGATAAAAAGTAAGAGGGAGTGGTGGCAGAGTGAGGAGTTGAAAAAAGAATGGGAGTGAAAAGAGAAATTAATCAGAAATGGAAAGAGAGAGAGAGAGAGAGAGAGGACATCGAAGGTGAGGGGAGGCGAGAGAAGAAGGGACTGAGGGGAGGTAGAGTGAGGGGAACATTCGTGACTCAGAGACGGTGTGATGGATGAAGACGGAGGAATGGACTCTCTCTCTCTCTCTCTCTCTCTCTCTCTCTCTCTCTCTCCCCCATCCTCTTTATTCCCCTCTCTCACCTCTCACCTTCACTCCCTCATCCTCTCACCTCGTTTCTCTACGGCCTATCCACTCCCACGTATCTTCTTCCTCCACTCTTTCCTATCCACTCCTCCTCCACTCTTTCCTCTCATTCTCCTCTCTCTTCTGCCCTCCTTCTCTACTCCCCCTTTTCCTCCCCTCTCTGTGTATCCCTCCTTCTTCTCTCCCTCTCCACCTCTCCTCCTCCTCCACATGATGATGATGACGACAACGACCACCACCACCACCACCACCACCACCACCACCACCACCACCACCCTCTCCATCTTTCTCAGGCAGAACAGTACAACTCTTCGCTCTAGTTTGTAGAGAGAGAGAGAGAGAGAGAGAGAGAGAGAGAAAGGGAGAGAGAGAGATCCTCCCTCTCTCAGTCTCTCCCCTCTCCCTTGACACTCTTCCATCTCCCCCCTTCCCTCGTCCCCCCCTTTCACTCCCCCATTTTGTTTTTTCCATATTTCCACACTTCTCTTCCCATGTATCCCTTTCCCCCCCTCCCCTTTCATTCCCTTTTCCCTTTTCCTGTCTTCCATTCTTTGCTTCCTCTTCTTCCATTTTCTTTTCTATTAACCGGATTCTCCATCTTACCGTGCTTTTCCTTCCTTCCTTAGACCCTTCCCTTCCCTTCTCTCTCTCTCTCTCTCTCTCTCTCTCTCTCTCATAATCTTTGTCATCTCATCTCTTATCTCATTTTCATTACTGTTGTTAAATCTTATATTGTCTCCTCTTACCTCTCCTCACCTCTCTTCTCGTATCGTCTCCTCTCCTCTCCTCTCCTCTCCTCTCCTCGCGTTTTTCCTCCAGTCCCTCAATTCCCTCCCCACTCTGTTTCCTCCCCAATTGTGTGGAACTTGTGTGACATTATGCAGAGAGAGGGTTTAATCAGGGGGAGGAGGCTAATTGAGGAGGAGAGGGGCGGGGAGGGGAGGCGACGAGAGGGGAGGAAAGGAAAGAGGAGGGGATGGAGGGAGGGGTGGGAGGTGGAGAGGGAGGGGATAGGTAAATGAAAGGAAATGGAGATGGATCAGAATAGATTAGAGTGTGGGGAGAGAGGGGAGAAGGAGGGTTGTGTGGAGAGGTGAAAGAGAGGAGGGGAGGGAAAGGAAGGGGAAGAAGGAGTGAGAACATAAGATTAAGAAAGGAGAGGGGGGGATGGGGAGGGAGGAGAGGGGAAAGATAAGGAAAGACGTTATGGGTGTGTAGTAGAAAGGGAGCAGGAGGGGAAGGGAGAGGTGAATGGAAAAAACGTGAAAGATTAGAATATGAAGAGAGAGGAGGGAGAGGGTAAAGGGATAGGGATGCATGAAGTGAAGGAAGAAAGAAGGAGGGAGGAACTGGCAGAGAGAGGGGAAATAGACATTGGTAGAAGGACAGTTTTTGGAAGATGAAGAGGGAGTGGAACTTAAAAGGCAGAGGAATGTAGGAAGTAAAAAGAAATATGCATAGTGTTCCTGAGACGCGATGTACGAACTTGAGTAGGTTAATTTTGTTCTAAGTGTGAGTAAAGCATGATATATCGACAAGGGTCCAACTCTCAGCCGGAACTTCAATTTGTCCAATACTTCCTTATATACAACTTCCTTACAACAACAACAACTGACACGTACTGATGAAACTGGTCTGCCTTGTACTTCTCCAAGTAGGTCATCGGTAAAAATAGTTTTGTAATTGTTATGAAGTGTACCTTTGTTGATGTAGCGTTTTTTTTTTTTTTAAATAATATTCAGAGTTTGCTCAAGAATCACCTAATTTAGTCCATCAGGATCTGGGACATTCTGTGTGTAGAGAGGAGGGATGCTGGGAGGAAGGGGGATATGACGGTGAGGAGGAGAAAAGAGAGAGAGAGAGAGAGTCAGGACAAAAATCTTGACACACACACACACACACACACACACACACACACACACACATGCAGATACTCAGACCTTGACGATATGCACGCACTCATTGATACACACGAACACGTACCAATGCACAGAATCGCACACATGTACAGACAGACATGTACACACACAAGGACGCTTATTCAGACACCCACATGCATGTAAGTAGGCACGTTAGTTTTCAGGCAGGCACGCACACGTACTGTATAAAGACGTCTTTACATAGAGACAAATAGACTCAGGCGTTCACACATATGCTGTATACGGTACATCCTTGCACACACACATACAGAAACATAGGCCCGCGCACACACACGCACACATACACACAGGCACACATACACACAGGCATTCATATCCTCAAACACACATATAGACACACGTTGATAGACACAAACATGCAGACACGCATACGCATGTAAGATGCGCACACAGACACGTGTTCACACACACACACACACACACACACACACACACACACACACACACACACACACACACACACACACACACACACACACACACACACACACACACACACACACACACACACACACACACACAGTGTACAGACACGCACACAGAAGACAGGGCTGTAAACGCTATCGATTCGAAAGGTAATGTTTGCTAGTGCTCCTCTCTCTCTCTCTCTCTCTCTCTCTGACCTCATCTTTCTCCGTCCTTCCCTTTTCTTTGCCCTCTTCTCTCTCTCTCTTTCACCCTCTCTCTTTTCTTATTCTCCTTATTGTATTATTATTTTTGTGTTCTCTGTCTTGTCACGTCCTCCCTCCCTCCCCCTCTCTCTGTCTCAGTCTCTCCTTCTCCTAGTCTCTCTTGCCTTCTCTCCCTCCAGTCTCCACCCTCCGTTATCTCTCCCTCGTCCCTCCTCCTCCTCCCTCCTTTCCGCTGCTCTCGCATTCATTCCCCAGTCCCTCCTCCATTTTGTTCTCTCTCTCTCTCTCTCTCTCTCTCTCTCTCTCTCTCTCTCTCTCTCTCTCTCTCTCTCACAGCCTACCCTCCACGCTACTTCTCCCCTTCCCCTCTTTCTCCCCTCTTTCCCCCCCTCCCCCAGCCCGGAGGGAGGGGTTGCCAGATACTGCATTTTGTCGACCGTGGTGTGTGTGGAGATGAACCTGGCAACAGAAGGCGCTCGCTCATCTCGCCCAAAATCAGTCCAAGGAAGGCGGACGAGAGGAGGTTTAGATGTTCGGAGAGAGAGAGAGAGATAGAGAGAGAGAGAGAGAGAATCATCTCCACCAAAAATCTCACCCAGGGGAAGCAGACGGGTGGGGAATTAGGTGTGGTGAGCTGACGAAGGCGCTGAAAGAGGAGTGCGGGGTAGGGGATGGGGGAGGGAGAGGGGATGGGGGAGTGGAAGAGGGGAGGGGTGGGGGAGAGGGGGAAGGGATGCGTGTAATCATCTCCGCCCAATATCTGCTCCTGGGGGAACGGGATGGACGAGGAATTAGGTGTGGAGAGCTGACGGGGGCGCTGAAGGCGAGTGGGGAATGTAAGAACTCAATTTTGTACCTCTGATCAAAGTATAGGAGTCCATTTGTCCAGAACACGAAGGATAACAGTGACAGAAATGATCGACCCCAGAGGAGAGTACGTAGAATTTTGGAATGTGTTTAAAGCTTCGAACACCGGTGCTCACTGATATTAAAGGTAACTTACTTTTTTTTCTGTCTTTAATGAATGACTATTGACTGTAGTTTCTTTAGTATATGAAAGTTCGTCCTGCCTCTTCCTCAGTTCCGTTTTTTTACCTCATACTTTTTTCTTGGATGTTATGTATGTCTCATTATGGACACAGTTTGCATCAGTAACTTACAAGATTATTAATATGTGATGTACAGACTGAAAAGGTTGAAGGGGAGGCGTGCGAAATCTGCGAGGCCATCTAAATATATACGGCTCTGTCTCAGTGTCCTTTTCTCAGAGAGTAATAGAGGTATGGTAATAATATAGGCATTAAAGTAGGTTATACAGGCAGGAATGTAGGTAATAATATAGGCATTAATATTTTTATGGGAATGATATAAGCAGTTATATAGGCGATAATGTAGGCAGTAATATAGGTAATAATATAGGCAGCAGTATGGGTGATAATATAAGTAATACAGGTAGTAATATAGGCAGCAGTATGGGTGATAATATAAGTAATACAGGTAGTAATATAGGCAGCAGTTTAAGTAGCAACATAGGCCGTAATATAAGTTATGATATGGGCAATAATATAGGTAACAGTATAGGCAGTAGTACAGGTAGCAGTAAAGGCAGTAATCATAATATAGTCATTGATATTAGTAATAATAAACAGTAAAGTGGGTAAAGATATAGGCAGTGATATAAGGACTAAAATTATCTAGGCTTTACGCTGTTGAGAAATGTGACTAGACTCAGTGCTTGTAGGCTGATTAGAGATAAACAAAGCTATGATCAATATATATAACTTTCTCCACATTAACTTTTTGTACTTGAAAGTAAGTTTGAAAGGAAATGGAAAAGGAAGGGATAGGGGCGAGATGGAGGGGAGAGAGTGGAGAGGTAGGGGTAATGGGGGAGGGAAAACAGAGGGGAGAGGGGGGGAAATAGGGAAGAAGTATGTGGGAGGGGAGGGGTAGGGGATGAATGGTAAAGGCGAATGCGTAGGGGTGTGGGGAGAGAGAGAGAGAGAGACAGAGAGAGAGAGAGAGGAACTGATAATGGAGCGAAGGTGAAGAATATGAAATGGATTTTTGCCCTCAGAAAGTCGCCGAAACGGGGATTTTTTTTATTTTGTTTGTTTCCTTTGTTTTGTTTGTAAAAGAGAGAGAGAGAGAGAGAGAGAGAGAGAGAGAGAGAGAATGAATAAATGGAGGTGGAAGGGGAGACAGTGAGGGGAGATGGAAAGAGAGAATGAGAGTGAGGGGAGAAGAGGGGATGTACATAAAGGGAAGATTTGATGGAGATAGAGAAAGGAGGGGAGAGAGGGTAGGATGAAAGTGTGACAGGGTGATAAGGAGGTGGGGGGAGAGAGAGAGAGAGAGAGAGAGAGAGAGCCGAGCCGGAGGGGAGAGTGAGGGTAAAAAGGAAGGAAAACTGAAGCGATAAGCTAGATTGGCGATGAGAGAGAGAGAGAGAGAGAGAGAGAGAGAGAGAGAGAGAGAGAGAGAGAGAGAGAGAGAGAGAGGATTGAGGGTGAGAGGGCGATAAGAGACATAGTGGAGAGGGGAGGGTGAGGGGAAAGCAAAGATAGGCCACATGGGGGTGAGGGGAAGAGAGGGGGGAAGAATGGTGAGAGGGGAGATAAAGGAGAGTAAGGGGAGAGAGGATAGGGCGAGACTTAGGGAAGTGAAAATTTAGGAGAAAGAATGGAGTGAGGAAAGAAAGAGGGGAATGAGGGGAAATAGAAGTGAGCATGAAAGGGGTAGAGGGGAGGGAGAGGAAAGAAATGGAAGTGATTGAACAGAAGATAGTGAGGGGAAAAAGAAGAATTAGGGAGAGATTGAAGAAAGTGCATGAAGGTAGAAGAGAGTAAGAGGCAATGGGAATGGGGAAAGTGCATGAAGGTAGAAGAGAGTAAGAGGCAATGGGAATGGGGAGTAAGGAAAAATAGAGTGAGGGGAGATAGGAGTGAACAGAGAGAGAGAGAGAGAGAGAGAGAGAGAGGCAAGTGAGGGGAGAGAGAGGAGAGTTGGGAGTTAGATAAGAATACACCAAGAGGAATTGGGAGTGAGGAATAGAAGGAGTGAGGGGACACAGAAGGGAATGAAAGGAGAGATAGGGAAGACAGGAGAGAGTAAGAGGAACTGGGAGTGAGGAAAGTAAGGGGATATAAAGGGAGTGAGGGGACAGAGAGGGGAGTGGGGGAGATGGAAGGGAGGAGCAACGGGTGCCACAATCTGGTCTACTTCAAAAGTTTTCCGACCTGGATGAGAGGGGGTGAGGGGAGATGAGGGTTGGTAGGAGGAAATGAGAGGGGAAGTGAGAGGGTAGTGGAGGAGGAGGAGGAGTGTAAAGGGTAAGATAGGTTGAGGAGTGAGGGAAGTGAAGGGTGAAGGAGTGGAGTAAGGAGGGATGTGGAAGAAGGAGGAGGAGGGGTTAGGTAAAGGAGTTGGTGTGTGAGGGGAAAGTCAGTTTGTGATGAGAGAGGGAAGAGGGATGAGGGATGAGGGGAATACTAGGAGGATGAGAGGTGAGGGTGATACTAGAGGAGTGAAGGGTGAGGGAGGAGAGTGGAGAGGCGGAGGAGTAGGGACGGGAGGGAATGGGAAGGAAGGAGGGGTCAGGGAGAAGGAAAAGTGGGGTAATGGAGGTGAGTGAAGGAGTGGAGAGGGAGTAAGAGAGGGGAGGGAAGATGGGGTGAAGGGTGTGGGAGAGGGGAGTGAGGGGTTACAAGGGGAGCGTGAGGATGTGACCAAGGATATCTGAAGAAACTATGCCGGATAATTAAGAAAGAATGAGGGGAAATGAGAAAAGGGGGAGAGGGGAAACGGATGGAGGAGGGAGAAAGGGAAGAGAGGAGAGGAAGAAGAAACATCTGAAGAGACAAGAATAAACTGGATAATGAAGAGAGAGAGAGAGAGAGAGATGGAATGAGAGAGAGAGAGAGAGAGAGAGAGAGAGAGAGAGAGAGAGAGAGAGAGAGAGAGAGAGATGGAATGAGATTAGTGTTAGAGAAAGAAAAGGTTGAAGAGAAGTAGGAAAAGGGACAGAGAGAGAGAAAGGGAAGGGGGAAGAAAAAGATGAATGATAAAATGGAAAGGATTACAGAATGGATAAGAGGAAGAAAGAAAAAGAAAAAGAAAGGAAGAGAGGCGACACGACAAAGGTGATGTGAAAGTAAAGGAAGAAAAAGGAAGTGGGAGAGGCAAAAAGGAAGAAAATTAGAGAAAAGATTAGATGAAAGAGATAATGGGGTAAGCAGAAAGGGTGAGAGGGAAGGAGGAGATGGGAGGACGTAAGAATGAGAGGAAAGAAGTAAGGGAAGAGTGAAGGAAAGGAGAAAAGAGAGGGGAGTGAAAGGAAAAGAGGAGGTGGAAGGCGGATGATAGGAATGGGAAAAGGATAAAGCAAATAAAGGAGTGACAGGTGAGTTGAGTGAAAGGGGATGAAGGGGAATAGGTGAGGAGCAGTAAGGGGAAGGAATGAGAGGAAAGGGGTAAGGGGGAAGAGGTGAGGAGTAAAGGGAAGGGGTGAGGGGAAGGTTATAAGAGGAATGGGGAGAAAGAGGGGGGGGAAGAGATGAGGGGGAAAAGTGAAGGAAAAGGATTGCAGACAATTAGGTGAGGGGGAATAGGTGTGGAACAAGTGGGAGGCAGGGAGTGAAGGAGGGGGAGGGGTGAGGGGAAAGGGGTGATAGGGTCCAAGGTAGAGTACAAAAGCTATGGGGGGAGGGGGGAGGGGGGATGGAGAGCGATGGTGGTAGTTGTGCGTCTTGTTATTAATGGTAGTTTTTATTACCTGTGACACTCAGATAATTTTGGTAGTGGTGGTGGTGGTGGTGGTTGTGATGGTGGTAGTGGTGGTGCTTGGTATGGTTGTAGACTAGTAATGGTTGTGGTTTTGATGGTGGTAGATAATAGGCAGTGGTGGAGGTGGTAGTTATGGTGTGGTTTAAGTACCGCAAGTGCAAAATGGTGCTGATGGTGGTGGTGGTGCTAATGGTGGTTGTGGTGGTGGTGGTGGTAGTGGTTGTTGTAGTTGTGTTTAATAGCAGTGATAGAGGCCGTAAAGAAGGTGGGAATGTGTGCTGGTAGGAATGTAGGTTACCGGGTGTGCAGATAAATTGCAATGATAGTCCTTTCCAGTTAGCAGGTTGGTAGGAATGGTGCCGCCTGGTGGTAGGAATGATGCCTGGTTTGGTAGGAATGGTGCTGCTTTTGGTAGGAATGGTGCTTTGCTTGGTAGGAGTGGTATCTTTTTATAGGAATTGTGCAGTCTCTTGGTTGCAACTGTGCCTCTGATGTTAGGATTGGTAAAAGCTGGTAGGAATGACGTCGACTCTTGATAGGATTGATGCTCCCTCTGGAAAAAAAAAAAAAATAGTGTCCCCTTATGGTAGAGATGGTGTTGCCTGTAGGTGGGAATAGTATGTATGATGATCTGCATCTGTCCCTTGCATGATGGCATATCCTGTGATGAGTGACCATGAGGCAAAAATATCTCAGGGTGTTTCAGCCCCTACTCAGCAACGACCCCTCTTCTTTCCCACTACACTGCACCCTCCCTCGTACATTCTCTTACCTTCTCCCTTCACCTTTTTCTGGGCCTGCTTCTCCTCCTCCTTCCAACCACACCCAAACTCCCTCAGAACAAAAGACAGTTAGTAATTTTTCACACACTACCACTTTTGCACTAATACCCCTGGACCAGTATCAGTGTCAGGGTGTTACTGGGAGTGTCTGATCATCTTAAGCTGAATTAAATCGTCTGGCGGTAAGAAGAGTCCGGTAGAAAGGCATCATAATTCGTGGAGGCCATTTTTAACCCCATTACTATAAAATCTCTTCCCTTAGCTGAATAAAATCGTCTGACCAGCAAGAGTTAAGTATAAAAAAGCCGACATCGTGCTGAAGGGGTTAATGGCACTGTGTGAGGAAAGCGGTGAAGACATTATTTTTTCCTTCTCTTTTCCCATTTCATTTTTTCCTTCACTTTTTTCCCCTTTTCTCCTCGCTATCCATTTGTCATTTTCCTTTCCTTTTTTTTATTTTTCCATTTCTCCTTTTCTTTCCCCTTTTATATTCGTTTTTCATAATCCTCGTTTCTTTCCCCTTATCCTTTTTTTTTTTTTTTTTTTTTTTTTCGTTTTCCAGCTTCTTTTTCCCTTCTATTTTCACCATAATCATGTCTCCAGTGTGCCACAGACGGGCTTTGAACTGGCGACCATGAGAACTTTAGCCTCACTCTTGCACCACTGGGCTACCACCTGCCCTGTGATGGTAGGAGTGGTCGTGGTTGTGGTAGTGATGGTAGTGGCATTTTTAGGAGTGAGAATGGTGGTGATGGTGGTAGGAATATTGGTAATGACGTTGGTAGGAATGATGATGATGATGGCAGGAATGGTGGTATAGTTGGTAGGAGTGAAAGTGATGTTGGTAGGACTGTTGGTAGTAATATTGTCAGGAGTGGGAGTGCTGTTGGTAGGAATGCCGGTAATGTTAATTGTAACATTGGTAGGAATAAAATCACTGGTAGGAATGTTGGTGATGTTGGTAGTAATATTGTTAGAAGTGGAAGTGATTTTGGTAGGAATGTTGGTAGGAATATTGGTGGATGTGGAAGTGACTTTAGTAGGAATGTTGGCAGTAATAAAGGTAGGAATGGAAGTGATGTTGGTAGTAATGGTGGCGATGGTAGTGATGTTGGTAAGAGTGGAGGTAATGTTGATAGAAATGTTGGTAGGAATAGTGGTAGGGTGGAGGTGGACAAATGAGCCTCTCGGGGCGCAACAAAAGGGTGGTATTGCTCGAAGGGGGGGTGGGAATGAGAGAGAGAGAGAGAGAGAGGAATGCTTTGAGTGAGAGAGTGAGGGGGGAATGAGAGGGAGGGGAGATAAATGAGCAACGAAGGAGGGAGGGAAACAGTGTAGGAGGGGAGAGGAGCAGGAGAGAGTGAATAAAATAGGAAGGGGAGAGAGTAAATATGAAAGAGGGCGAGTGTGTGCAAGTGAGTGAGAATGAATAAAGGAGTGAGAGAGAGAGAGAGAGAGAGAGAGAGAGAGAGAGAGAGAGGGGGGGGGGGAGGAGGGAAGGGAGGGAAGATCAACATTTCCTCCTGTCTTCCTCCTTCCCCCCCCCAATACCTCTTACCTTTCTCTCTTCCCCTCTCCTTCCCTCGCCTCCCCTCCCCCAGTTCTCTCTATTAGCCCCTCCCCTCCTTTCCCCTACCCCACCCCTCCCCTCCCCTGAATTCAAGGAAATGTTGCCTAATTTTTCTCTTTCCTTCCCTCTCTCCCTCCCTCCTTATTTATCCATTCTCTCACCTTATCTTTCCTTCTCTCCTCCATCTACACACACAGAATGTGTGTGTGTGTGTGTGTGTGTGTGTGTGTGTGTGTGTGTGTGTGTGTGTGTGTGTGTTTGTTTTAGGCAATCACTCATTCATTTGCCTCTCCCTGTTTTTTTTTTCTTGACTGTCTCATACTCATTTTCTTAAAGCTTTTCTTTTTCTTTTCTTGTCTTACCTCCATTCCTACGTCCCTCTTTTTTCATTGTTTCTCTTATTCCACGTTTATCCACTTCTTCTGTGTCCCAGCCTCCCTCCTTACCCCATCTTTCTGTCTTTCATTCTTTTTTTTTCCTTCCTTAATTCTTTTCTGCTTCTCCACAGTTTCCTTCCATTCCATCTGCATTTACCCATTTGTCTTTCTCTCTTTCCGTTCTGCCTCACTTCCAACATTTCTCTCTCTCTCTCCAGTTGTAAATTCGTTCATACATTCCTTGTCTCCGCTCCACCATTCCTAGTTTCCCTCCTCCTCCTTTCCATCGTTCCTTCCTTCTGATATCTTCCTTTCTTGACTTCATTTATTACTCCTTCCTTCCCTCCTCCCTCCGTCCCATCCTTTCATTCTTTCTTTCAATTTTCATCGTATCTTTTTCTTCCTTCCATCCTTCCTTCCTTTTTGACATCCAGTATTTTCTTTGCAACTCTTCCTTCCTTCCTCCCGTCTTTCTCCTTTGTCTTCCTGTATTTTCTTCCTCATTTCTTCCTCAGTTTGTCACCTTTTCGCTCCCTCCGTCTCTCAAATTCCGTCTTCCTTCCAATATTTCCTTTTTTTTTCTTTTTTTTTCCCCTACCTGTCTTTCCTCCACTTCCAGTCGCTCCCTCCCTCCCTCTCACATTCCCTCTCACTCCCTCCATCAATCAAGAGGAGATGAGAGGAACGCCAAGAGGAGGGCGAGGAGATCAACTTACTCCACCAAGAGAGAGAGAGAGAGAGAGAGAGAGAGAGAGAGAGAGAGAGAATGCTGCCGACAGTCCATTTTATATTTCAAAGGAAGGATCGTCAGTAGTGATAGGGGGTCATGTAACAACTCTCGAAAAACGTAAGAAAAATATATAAATTGTATAATATGATGAGCTGCTTCAGTTTCTCTACTACTTTCTACCGTTCCAGTGAAGTTTCCTCTACGAATTTTTTTTCCTCTAAGGTGTTGCTTCTCCCCGCTTGCCTGTACAGCTGATGGGCAGAGGGTTTGGAGGATGGGGTAGAGAGAGAGCCTTGTGTTTTAACCTCGTGTATTTTATTTTTTTATTTTATTTTTTTGTAGTTATGGAAAAAGTATCAATTAATGGCGGGTCTGTTTTGGTCTGTAAATCTGTGTAACTCTGTATTTTATTCTGTTTTAAGTAAATTGGTACTAATGATGTTTTTTATCTGTCCACAGGTAAGGTTCAGGTGTAACAGAGGCGGTGTGGCAGAGCTGGTATTATTCAGGTAACGTGCGACTCTCTTCCTGGTATCACGGTGGGTGTATGGTATAGCTTGGTAGATGAACAGTTGAAATTGATGATAGGAAAATTGGTTGGAACCTGCAAGTATCTATGTGTATATACAGTTGATAAATTGATAGATAAATAGAATTGATAGATTTTTCTCCCCGGGCCATTATCTGATTATACTTAGACTACCAACGTACATGCATGCACACGTACACACAGTATATCCATTGAAAGGTCGGTACAGTAGGAAAATGAATGAAACAGAAGAGAGAGAGAGAGAGAGAGAGAGAGAGAGAGAGAGAGAGAGAGAGAGAGAGAGAGAGAGAGGTGAAAAGAGAAAGAAAATAAGGAACAAAACGAAGGAGAAGATTAAATAGGAAAGGGAAGGGAGAAAGGGGAGGAAAGGAGTGAGGGGAAATGGAGAGGAGAGGAGAGAAACAAGGGACGAAGGGAGGAGTATGGAGGGGAAGGGAATGGAAAAGTGAAGGAAGGGAAAGAGTAAAGAAGTCAAAGGAGAAGGAGAAGGAGAGGAGAAGGGAAACGAGAGAAGGGATGGGTAGGGGTGGAGAGAAACTTAGATCGGAGGGAAGGGAGAGAAATAAAGGGGAGAAGGGCAGTGGGGAGGAGTGTGAAGTACAAGGGAGGAGAAGGGTGAGGCGAGGAGGGAGGGGAGGGAAGAAGAGGGGTGGGAAGGGGTGAGGGGAGGAAGCGAGATACACCTCCCACGGTGGAGGGGAGGGGAAATGGAATTATTGATGATAGTTGGTGATGAGGACAGGTGAGCAGGTGACAGGTGGGGGAGGGGGGGAGAAAGGGATGGAGGAGAGGAGGAGGAGGAAAGAAAGGAGGAAGAGGGAAGAAAAGAGATGAGAAGTCAGGGAGGGGGGAGAAAACAAAGTGATGCAGGCGATTGGGGAAAGAGAAAGGACGGAGGGGAGAGGGGAAAGGGGAGGGGAAGGAGGAGGAGGAAGATAGAAGGGTGATGGAGAAGGGAGAAGGAGGAAGGAGAAAGGAGAGAGGAACTGTGGGGGAAGGGTGGAGACGGGAGAGGAAGGGACTGGGGAAAGATGAGGGATGAAGGGAAAGTGGGTCGGGGGAGAAGAAGGGGAATGATATTGAGGAGGGAGGGGAAAGAGAAAGGAGGAGGATAGAGCGGGCAATGGGGAATACAAAAGGATGAAGTAAGAGAGGAGGGGGAGGGAGAAGGGAGAGATGTGAAACGAAGACAAGGGATGGGAAAGAAGGAGAAAAGGGAGGGAAGAGAAGGAGGGAGAAAAATGAAAGTGAAACACGAGGGATGGAAGAAGGCAAGAAAGGAAGGAAGAAGTGAGGGACTGAGGGGGAAAAAAAAGGGGAAAGGAAGAAATTCAAGAGGAGGAAGGAAGAGAGGAGAGAGAAGGGTTGTAAATAGAGGAATTGTATAAATAAAAAGGTAGACAGGAAGTAAAGAATATGGGAAGGAGAATTGAAAGGGGAGAGGAAGAGGTAGAGAGGAGGAAAGGAGAAAGAGAGGTACGAAAATAAGAGAAATATAGTTTGAATGAATATAGAAAAAGATATCAAAGAATAAAGAGAAGCTAGAACAAACAAAGGGAAAAGAACGGATGCAAGAGAAAAGAAAACAAAGAAAGAATGGAGAAAAAGTGAACTGCCTTAGAAACAGGATTGACAGGTGAGCAGGTGAGAGAAAAAACACCTTGACTCTCTCTCTCTCTCATCTTCGGTTCAATTTTTTTTTAATTTCTGTGCTGTTATATATGTTTTATTCGTCTGCCTTTTGTGTATATCACATCGTGTGTGTGTGTGTGGGTGTGGGTGTTTTGTTTATGTGTGTACCTATCTCTATCTGCCTCACCCATTCTAACCATCTGTCTATCAGGCCTTCAGTAACATCGATCCATCTATCTAATCTGTCCATATATATCTGTCTGTCTATCTGGGTATCTCATCTACACTATCTATCTATCTGTCTTCCTGTTTCTATTTACCGCATTTTTTAAGGGGTGACCGTGATAAATTGGTGGAGATAAATGTTGTCGGCGGGAGAGTGAGGTGGGGGACACTGACGAATGATGGTGGGGGAGAGTGCGAGAGGAGAGAGAAGGGGAGGGAGGGGGAGAATGAAGAGAGAAGGAAAGGGGAGGGAGGGGAGAATGAAGAGAGAAGGAAAGGGGAGGGACGGGAAGAATGAGGAGAGAAGGAAGGGAGAGAGAAGGGGAGAATGAAGAGAGAATGAGAGGGAGGGAGGGGAAGAGTGAAGAGAGAAAGAGGGGAGAGGGAGGGGGAGAGTGGAGAGAGAATGAGGGGGGAAGGGGAGGGAGAGTGAAAAGAGAAGGAGGGGAGAGGGGGAGGGAGAGTGAAAAGAGAAGGAGGGGAGAGGGACGGGGTGAGTGAAGAGAGGAGAAGGGAAGAATGAAGGAGGGGAGGGAAGAATGGAGAGAGGGTGGAAAGATGATGGGGAGATGTAGAAGGAAGGGAAAGAGAATGAGAAAGAAATAAGAGGAAGGGAGAGACGGGGAGAGGCAGAGGGAAGAGGGAGAAGGGAGGAAAAATCGGAAGAAAGGGATGGAGGAAATGGAGAGGATGAGGAAGAGAGGGAGGGAAGAGAAGGCGGGGAGGGGGTAAGGAGTAAAGTAGGGGAGAAGAAATAAAGCATGGAGAGGGGAGGAGAAGGAGGCATGAAGAGAAGAAGTGTGGGGGATGGAGGAGAGAATACTGGATAAGAGAAAGGAAGGGTGAAAAAGAGGGGGGAAAAGGAAAGGGGGAGAGAAATGAAAGGGGAAAGGTGCCGGAAAAATAAGGGTGAGAGGGGGATAATGAGTGGGGGAGAGTGCGGTGTGGGGGAGAGAATATGAAGAGGAAGGGAGAGTAAAGGGCAGAGAGAGAGAGAGAGAGAGAGAGAGAGAGAGGAGGGGGGAGGGGACGAAGAGACAATAAGGAAGGAAGCAATTAGAAGAAGGAGACTTTTGAACGAGGAAGGGAAGAAAGAGGGAAGGAAAGTAGTCAGCATTTTACATAAAGGAGGAAAAAGAATTAACGCAGAGAGGAAAATTAAGGATGATTTGGCTGAGGGGAGAGGAGGAGGAGGAGGAGGAGGAGGAGGAGGAGGAGGAAGGGAAAAAAGAGGAAGAAGAATAGATTAGGAAGAGGGGACGATAAGACGGGAGAGGAGACGAAAAGGAGAGAGAGAGAGAGAGAGAGAGAGAGAGAGAGAGAGAGAGAGAGAGAGATGAGAGTGGAAAGAGATGCATAAGAGAAAGCAGTAACAGTGTGAAATCAGAATGGGAAAGTAAAATTAATATAAACGGAAAGGAACGGTAAATAACAGATAAAAGAGAGAAAAGAAGAGGAGAAAGAGAGAGAGAGTCATCTGATAAAGCGACAGTCATTATCTGGGAAAAAGATCCACCACTCAACCCGTGTGTGTGTGTGTGTGTGTGTGTGTGTGTGTGTGAGAGAGAGAGAGAGAGAGAGAGCGAGAGAGAGAGAGCAAGTAGTTACATTCGGAATTCACCCCCCCCCTCAAAAAAAAAAAAATAATGTTCTTGGGTTTCACAGTATTTAACAGAAAATTAATTCACACCTCAACACAGGTATTTATTCTGAGTTTGACATGAAAGTACCTGTGACCTGTTTTGATACTTACTGGGTAGGGAGTCCACAAATAAAATATAAATGCTGACATATAAGTATATTAATAGAAATATATAGATAAATAAACGTAGGTAGGTTAATAGACAGATAGATAGATAAATGTAAGTAGGTTAAGAGATAGATAGATAGGTACATAGATAGACAGATAGAGTTAATAATATCCAAAACTAAATGAGGCACTCGGTGGAACTGGCCTAATAGTGGCTAAAAAGAAAGAGGTGTTTTCGGTAGCGGCAAATACCCAAATAGAGCACAAACTGAGTACCCCCTGTGGTGGTTAGAAGTGGGACGCCTGGAGGTTGGGGGGATGGGAGGGGAAGGAAGGAGGAGGAAAGGAGAGAGAAGGGGGAGGTAAGAAGCGGAGGGATAAATGAGAGAAAGGTAGTGAGCAGGGAGGGTTAGGGGAGGGGAGGGAAGAAGAATTGGAGTGTAGTCTTGGAAAGGAGAGGAGAATGGAGGAGTACAAAGGAAAGCAAACAGCAACAGACCCTATGGTCCTTTCGAGGCTGTTTGTTACAGAGTAGACTATGACTACGAGATCAAACTCTGCATGCTGAAGGATAAGGATAGTAAAGCAAGAAGAGAGGTGGGAAGAGGGAGGAGAGGAGAGGAGAGGGGAGAGATTGGAGGGGAAGAGCGAGGAAAACGGAGGGGAAAGGGTAGGTGAATGGGGGAGAAAGGGAAGGGAATGGGAGAAAAGGGGGGAGGGGGAAATGAGGGTTTTGATATATATATATTGTTACGGAACAGAGAAAGATAATGTACACTTTAAGTGAGAATACTAAAAATCACTACTGTCCCGTAAAGTTCCAGGTTCAAAACAAAAGAGTTAGGTAAAATTACAAGTTAAAGTTTAATGCTCGAACTAACAACAAAGCATTCAGGACTCATAAGGATAATGTAATGGCAAAAACAGGTTAAATATATGGTTAACTGCAATAGCCTCTATTAACACGAAATTAGCATGAGTAAATTTATCTAAGTCAGCCCTGATAAAATGAAAATACACTGGGTAATGCTCAGTTAATGCAAGATAAATTATTACAGATACAAAATATTATTAATGATGGCTGAGTCAGGCTGACAATAAGAACCTTACATAAATTACAAAAACTCCACTAGGCCTACAAATTAAACTTATGCTATACAGTACAAGAACAAAATGCAACAACACATACTCAAATTACACAGCTGCTAGATGGTTGGAGACTTCCTGAGCACTCAATAATAACTGTACAGGGGAGGACAGAGATGTGAACAAAATGAGGAGCAGATCTAAGTGGCAATTAATGTAGAGACTGAGCTCATTATATAGGGGCCAGCAGAGCTTGATACAACTTGTAAGAAGGACGCGCAAATGAAGCCATGGGGACAAAGAGCTGAAAATCCTGCTCTGAACAACAGAAAGGACGACTTACTCTACTATAACGGTAGAAAGGGGGAACTGAGGCAGAACACGCTCGTGATCAAACATGCAGCATACTGTGCGTTAAAATTACACAAAGGATGATGAAATCATAGGCTATGTAACACCTCCCCACAAAGAAAAAAGAAATTTACAAAGGAAATTTCTTATTACTCTAAAACAATCTGTATATGGCATTACAGAACATGCAAAAGTCTTTCCTAATGTTACAAAACATGAGATCTCTCTAGCACGTTCAGTCATAGGTACTTGCCAGTATCCCTTTAACAAATCAAACTTACTTATGTACCTAGCCTTTCCGATCTTGTCTGTGCAATCTTCCACGCGAGGGAGAGGGCAAGTGTCTGCTCTGGTCATCCGATCAACACGTCTGTAGTCGATGCAAAGCTACTGTGACCCACCTGGCTTAGGGACTAGAGTGACAGGATAACTCCACTCGCTCTGACAGGGCTCAATCATCTTGTGGTCCAACAGGTAGCCAAGCTCCTTCTAGATGAGAGGAACTTTCACTGGGTTCACACGGTAAGGAGGCAGTTTAATTGGCTTTGCGTCTCCAACATCGACATCATGCATCAACACAGTGGTTCTTCCTGGAGTGGCACAGAACACTTGCGGGTACTCCTGCAGTAATGCCGAAAACTCCTGCCTTTCCTCGGGAGGTAGGTGAGAAAGCTTAGTCTGGAGATCATTCATGATATCAGGATTCTTCCCCAAACTATCACTCAGGCTCATACTGCATGGGAGAGCTTTACTTGCAGACTCAGGTGGAACAGCTACAGTGCAGACTGGATTATTTTTGTCCCACCTGTGATATAACTTTAGCATGTTGATGTGACATAGTTGCTTGTTCTTTCTACGATCTGGTGTGGCGATGACATAGTTGACATCAATGAGTTTCTTCTCCACGAAATAAGGACCACAAAACTTGGCTTGAAGAGGTTGCCCATGAACTGGTAGCAGAATCAAAACCTGATCTCCTGGCTGAAAGTGGCGTAACCTGGACGTCTTATCATACCAAGTTTTCATCTTCTCCTGAGCAGCTCCTAAATTCTCTCTCGCCAGTTGTAAAGCAGTGGACAGCCGTTCTTTGAACTTCATCACATACTCCAGCAGGTTGACGTCATCTTCCTCCGACAGCCAGCATTCCTTGAGTAACTTAAGGGGTCCTCTTACTTCATGGCCAAACAGTAGTTCAAAAGGTGAGAAGCCCAGTGATTCATTTGGAGATTCTCTTGCAGCAAATACAACGAATGGAAGACCTTTATCCCAGTCTTTCTGATGTTCCAAACAGTATTTCTTGAGCATCGATTTGAGTGTTTGATGATATCTCTCCAACGCTCCTTGGGTCTGGGGATGGTAAGCTGAAGACATGATCTGGGAGATGCCCAACTCTTTCAGAGACTGCTTGAAAACATTTGACATGAAATTACTTCCCCGGTCTGACTGTACCTCCTTGGGCAGACCAAACTTTGTGAAGAACCCTAGCATTTCCTTAACCACGTTCTTTGCTGAGATATTTCTAAGTGGAATGGCTTCAGGATAACGAGTAGCCATATCAATCATGGTCAACACATAAGAAAATCCTGAAGAAGTCTTAGGAAGAGGGCTCACAATATCCACCAACACACGGGTGAATGGCGCCTCAAAAGGAGGAATGGGAACTAGAGGTGCAACCTTTTCGGTCTGATCACACTTCCCCACAACTTGACAGGTGTGACAAGACTTACAATACCAGGAAACATCCCTGAAAATACCTGGCCAGTAGAAGTGTTTCAAAATGCGTGCCACAGTCTTCCTCACTCCAAGGTGTCCTGCCAAACTGGAATCATGAGCCACTCTAATGATATCCTGCCTACAAACACGAGGGATGACAACTTGATGTACAACCTCCCATTCACAGTCAGCTGATGCTGTTGGGGGTCTCCACTTCCTCATAAGTACTCCTGACTTTACATAATAACAAGTAGAAGCACCGGCTGACTCTTCTTCACTGTAAGCAGAGTTAGCTAGACCTTTCAACTCAGGGTCAGCAACCTGCAACTCAACCAACTCTTGACGAGACAAATTAACAACACTACGGGGTACTGCCTCATCTGGTGAGTGGTCCAAATTAGCAAGAAAAGTGTCAGCCAGGATAACATCATCATCATCATTATCCTTAAATCACCAGTAACTTTAGACTTAGCCCTAGTGACAGCACATGCAGGGAACACATCAGGGACACCACAATCCTGGGCCGCAGCCACTGGCTCACCAGACAACTGAGGAGCTGGACACACTTGACTTCCACCAATATCATTTCCAAGTAAGAAAGTTACACCTGACATTGGGAGTGTCTCAACCAACCCAACCATAACGGAACCATTAACAAAACCAGACTCTAAATTCACTCTGCACAGAGGGACAGAGAAGTAATTATTCCCTACACCTTGTAAGATTACAGTTTCATCAGAGGAATTAACATTAGAGCCTAGAACACTGGTCAGCATAAGGGATTGGCAAGCACCTGTATCACGATATATTTTAACTGATTTCCTGTCATTACTGTCCAGAGGACTGACAAAACCATCAGACAGGAAATTAGCACATGAACTCTTGAGAGTGTCACCCACGTTACTGCTCAAAAGAGGAGCTCCATCATGAGAATTTAAGTTACCCCTCAAAGCAGGTTCAGTGAACTCGGTTAAAGAATTCTGGGAACTCTCAAGAGTGGACACTAGACCAATTGACTGAATATTTAAAGACTCCTTTTTGTTCACATCACGCTGTCTCCTGAAACATTTCTCCGTAGTATGACCAAGCTTACTACAATAAGTACATTTACTTTTCTGAAATCTAGAGGTGAAGCTGGTATTTACTTCCTGAGAAACATCATCTTTATTCTCTTTCCTGTTACCTGTACTCTGAGTAGAGGCAACGTACTTACTCTCAGCTTTCCCTTTTTCTTTAGAATATCTTTTGTGAGTGAGAACATATTCATCAGCTAAAACTGCATCATCAGACAAATTATCTATTCTTCTCTCATCAAGATATAGGCTTACATCTTTATTAACACACCTCTTGAAGTCCTCCAGCAAAATCATCTGCTTAAATTTACCAAAATCAGAATCCACATTCTTAGAATTTAACCACTGCTCTAACAGATCTTCTTTGATTTTTGCATACTCAACATGGGATTGCTTATCTTGCTTATAAGTTGTCCTAAATTTTACTCTATAGGCTTCAGGAACAAGCTCATAGGCCTTAAGAATCAAGCTCTTAACTACATCATAATTATCAGATTGATCCTGAGGCAAAGATGCATAAGTTACTTGAGCTTTACCGGTGAGAACAGTTTGAAGGAGTACTGGCCAATACTCCTTGGGCCAACTAAAACCTGTAGCTACCCTCTCAAACAACTGAAAATACTTGGTTAAATCAGATTCATTAAAAGGAGGGACAAGTTTAACATTTTTAGCCACATCAAAATCATCAGAGCTAGATGATCCAGTTCCACCTTGTTTCATGCGATACTCATGGTCTGCCTGAATCCTGGCAAGTTCAATTTGTGCCTGAGCCTGTACCTGTGCCTCTTGAATACGAGCATTTGCCTCCTTAACACAAGCCTCCTTAGCCTGAGACTCAGCCTCCTTAGCACGTGCTTGAAATTCAGCTTCCTTCACACGAGCCTCCTGCAGGGCTAGCTGTAACTTAGCTAATTCAATCTGCGTTTGCTCATTTGGAGGAGTTACATTAAACAAGCTTTCATTAATCATGTCAACAATTTGATCTTTAGAATGATGAGAGTGAACAGCAATTCCCAATTGTTGAGCAACAAGCTTAAGTTCATTCTTTGTTCTGTTTTCTATATCACACACTGTTTGCACATTTGACAAAAAATCTTTGGCTTCATCAAGCGTAGTAATAGTAGACATCATGAATAAGTAACAGTCACAAAATATCAAGCAATATCCTTATGATAATATCCTGAATATCCTGATGAGAGGTCGCCAAATTTATGTTACGGAACAGAGAAAGATAATGTACACTTTAAGTGAGAATACTAAAAATCACTACTGTCCCGTAAAGTTCCAGGTTCAAAACAAAAGAGTTAGGTAAAATTACAAGTTAAAGTTTAATGCTCGAACTAACAACAAAACATTCAGGACTCATAAGGATAATGTAATGGCAAAAACAGGTTAAATATATGGTTAACTGCAATAGCCTCTATTAACACGAAATTAGCATGAGTAAATTTATCTAAGTCAGCCCTGATAAAATGAAAATACACTGGGTAATGCTCAGTTAATGCAAGATAAATTATTACAGATACAAAATATTATTAATGATGGCTGAGTCAGGCTGACAATAAGAACCTTACATGAATTACAAAAACTTCACTAGGCCTTCAAATTAAACTTATGCTATACAGTACAAGAACAAAATGCAACAACACTTATACTCAAATTACACAGCTGCTAGATGGTTGGAGACTTCCTGAGCACTCAATAATAACTGTACAGGGGAGGACAGAGATGTGAACAAAATGAGGAGCAGATCTAAGTGGCAATTAATGTAGAGACTGAGCTCATTATATAGGGGCCAGCAGAGCTTGATACAACTTGTAAGAAGGACGCGCAAATGAAGCCATGGGGACAAAGAGCTGAAAATCCTGCTCTGAACAACAGAAAGGACGACTTACTCTACTATAACGGTAGAAGGGGGGAACTGAGGCAGAACACGCTCGTGATCAAACATGCAGCATACTGTGCGTTAAAATTACACAAAGGATGATGAAATCATAGGCTATGTAACAATATATATATATATATATATATATATATATTTACCAGTCATGAAAATGACAAGCTTATACAGTGAGTATAACAATTAAAATTATTTACTGATGATAAATGTTGGATATATGAAAGAAGTGTTAATGTAGTGGATGCATAACAGTATCAGGTGTATCTGCATGTATGAAAATTAAAATAGAATACGACATATGAATGAATGACTGACGTAAAAGAATAAGACAAATGAGCTGAAAAATTAATGAACGAGCCAGAATGAACTGTGAGAACCATGTTGGGCAAAATTTCTCAGAAAGATAAAAGTGTTGTGGAGAGAGAGAGAGAGAGAGAGAGAGAGAGAGAGAGAGAGAGAGAGAGAGAGAGAAAATGAAGTGGATACACAATGGCGGCCGGAGAGCCTAGGCTTTTGTGGACACTGAAAGATCCTGTCCTCCTCTCCCTCTGGCACCCTTGACGACTGTGGCACTCGTTCCCTGTGGCACTTTTGGGTTTGCGGCATTCGGGATCTGTGGTACACTCAAGGTCTTTCTATAGATTCGTGACACCCTTACAAGTTGTAGCTTTCCCTGGCTGTAGCATTTCTTGTCTTTAACCTCTTCCTTGCTGTGGCACTTTTTCTTGCTCTAGCACTCCCTGCATGTGTCATTTTCTTTGCTTGTGGCACTCCCTGGCTGTAAAACTCTCCGTACTGTGGTACTTTCCCAGGATATGGTACACCCTGGCTGTGGCACTCTTCTTGCTGTGGCACTTTCCCGGGATCTGGCACTCCCTGGCTATGGCACTCCCATACTGACACTGTCCTTGCTGTGGCATTTTCCTTGGCTGTGACACTGTCCTTGCTGTGACACACTCCTCGCAGTGGCACTTTTACTGGCAATGACACTCACTGCGTGTGACACCCTCCAAGCCCGCGGCACTCTTGCAGACTAATTGAAAATGGTATTGCAAGGAAAGAGTGTGCAGGATCGACCACAATCTTTTAAGTGCCTGGAATGGATGTCAGGGGATGGGAATGGGAATAGGAATGGGAATGGGAATAGGAATGGGCATGGGAATGGGATGGAGCCAGAAGAGGGAACTAAAAAATGGGAAATTGTATCGGGAGTGGTGTACGAGAGGGAATTTTATTGGAAGTGGTGTACGAGAGGGCATTGTATTGGGAGTTGTGTAAGAGAGGAAATTGAGAGGGTATTGTATTGGGAGTGGTGTATGAGAGGAAGTTGAGAGGGAATTGTATTGGGAGTGGTGTAAGAGAGGAAATTGAGAGGGAATTGTATTGGGAGTGGTGTAAGAGAGGAAATTGAGAGGGTATTGTATTGGGAGTGGTGTAAGAGAGGAAATTGAGAGGGAATCGTGTTGGGAGTGGTGTAAGAGAGGAAATTGAGAGGGTATTGTATTGGGAGTGATGTAAGAGAGGAAATTGAGAGGGAATCGTGTTGGGAGTGGTGTAAGAGAGGAAACTGAGAGGAAAATGTATTGGGAGTGATGTAAGACAGGGAATTGGAAAATCGAGAATTGTATTGAGACTGAGCCAAGAGAGGGAATTGGAATTGGAGCACTGCGAATGAGATGAATGAGAACCAGAGAGAACGAGTGAATAGAGTAAGAAGACAGTATGTGGAGAAGAGAAGAAACGATGATTGAAGTTGAAAGACAGGAAAGGAGGTATTTAAGAAAGCAAAACACACACACACACACACACACACACACACACACACACACACACACACACACACACACACACACACACACACACACACACACACACACACACACACACACACACACACACACACACACACACACACACACACACACACACACACACACACACACACACACACACACAAAGCAAAACTGAGACCTTGCAAAACTTGTCCATTCCAAGCAAAAACTAAACAAAGAGGATGGCAGACAAAGGATCCTCTGTTTGCAGATGACATTTATTTTCTGTTAAAAAACTGTAGGTTATAGGCAGCAAGAAAGACACTAAGAGTAAGACAGTTCCAGAGTTGACCAGCTGCATACATGAAAGAGGGTGTGGTGGGAGTGAGCGAGAGAGAGAGAGGGAACGGGAGTAGTGAGTGATGAGTGAAAGTGTGTATATGTGTTGCATGTGAATCGATTTAGACTAGGGGAATGTAGGTAGAGTACTCAAGTGAATGTGTGTGTGTGTGTGTGTGTGTGTGTGTGTGAGAGAGAGAGAGAGAGAGAGAGAGAGAGAGAGAGAGAGAGAGAGAGAGGAGGGGGGTGACTGAATAGTGTGAATGTGAATGAGCTAATACGGTAGTGAGTAAAGTGAAGAGGAAAGTCAAGGTAGAGTGCGAGAAATGAATGTAGAAATGAGAATATGAATGTGTTTTAAACGTGTGTGTGTGTGTAGGGTGAAGATGAGAGAGTGAAGATGAAAGTGAGGTAAGACAGATGAAAATATAAAGACGAAGCGAAGAGTGAGAAGAGTGAATATCAGTGTGTTGTTAAGAGTGAGTCCAATCGGTGTGAAAGTGTGATGAGTAAAAAAACTGATTGTGATGAAAATGAGTCGAATGAACATGAAAGTGATAAAAAAAAAAAAACATAATTATAAGCTGGTCATATGAATGGATAAGAAAGACAAAATTGAAGTAAAAAGTGAGTTAAAAAAAAAAAAGTGAAAGCCTAACGAGTGTTGTGAACATGATCCTGTGCCGTGTTAAAAGTGAAGGTGATTAAAGCGAGCGAAAAACCTGCTGTCAGGGAACATGATAGGTTGACGAGAAACAGGTGATTAAAGAGAACAGGAAAATGTCGTTTGTTTAGTAAAAGTGATTTTTGTGTCGAGTGATCTAAGAAAAGGTGAAAGTGTGTCTCTAGAGAAGATGAGGGCGACAAAAGCGAGCGTGGAAATGAGACTCTTGTGAAAATGATAGTGTGTTGAGCGTGAAATGAGAAAAGGAAAATTTAAAGGTGGGAAAAGCGGTTGTGAAAATGTAACGGGTGAAATGAACATAATTATCTTTTTACGAGTCTGGTGGTAAATGCGAGCCTGAAAATGTTGCGAGGTGAGTGAACATGATATCTTGAGAGAGAGAGAGAGAGAGAGAGAGAGAGAGAGAGAGAGAGTGAGTGAGAGAGGAATATGTGATTGAATGTGATATCTTGTGAGTGAGTGAGTGAGGTGGCACTGAAACCAGGTGAAGGTAGCGTAGCAACAGTGCCACTGCAGCACTGACTCATGTTTCTCTCTCTCTCTCTCTCTCTCTCTCTCTCTCTTCTGGTCTGCATTTAATACGGTCTTTTACTTTTACCACGTTACGTCATGTAGGCAGTAACAAGGGAATTTAATCCGCCTGGGACTGATACGCAGAGGAGATTTTCAGTTCTTGTCGAGATAGATACAGTTGCTAGCCAGAAGACATTTCCGCCCTTTTGCAGGGGGCTCATGTGGACGATTTTATATTCTGGTTAAAAATAGGGATGAGATACGTAGAAACAGGATTCTGAGCTTTTTGCTGTTGCTATATAGAGGTGATTTTTTTTTAATGTTAAAATATGGGTAACATTGGTGCCATAGTGCTAAATTAATCCTTCTGGTGCTGGCACAAAGAGGCGAAATTCCGCCGTGGTTTAGATATAGAGGAAATTCTGTAGACATTCACCAAGCAATTTGATTCATTTGCTGTCAGTGAATAGGGGCGAATTGTGGTTTTCATGCGATGTAACAAGCGAGTGTAATACTAATGCTGCTGGTCTATAGAGGTGTTTATTGGCCTGATGTGAAGTATGATGAAATGCGTGGTGAAAATGTAATGTGATCCTTATGCATTTTAGACATAGAAGCGATATTTATTTAAGTATGGATGAAGTATTTAGTGATAAGGCGATGTCATGCTTATGTTGCTTTTACAGAGAGGCGATTTTTGAATATGAATGAAATTTGTGACAAAGTAATATCATACTTATGCTGGTTATGCACAAAGTCGATTTTTGTTTCTGTTAAAATATTGATGAAATGCATGTCCAGTAACAAGGTAATGTAATACTTAGGCTCCTTATACGTAGGGTCGATTTTATTTTTTTTTTGCACTTTCTGAAACGTTAATGAAATGCATGGTAAAAGGGTAATATGATCCCTTTGTCTCTATAGATAGAGGTGATTTTGTTTGTGATTAGAGTATAGATTGAATTCTAAATGATAAGGTAAACTGGTGCTTCTGTTGCCAGTGAGGGGAAACGAATTTTGGTTTTCGTGTGACAGAATAGAAATTACCAGTAACAAGCCAATATGACCCTTTTGCGTCCGGTACATAGAAGCAGTTTTTTTTTCTTGTTAAAATTTGGGTGAAGTAGACAGTAACAAGGCATTTTTTACCCTTTGGTAGTGAGAAATAATGGCTTTTTCGTTTGTGTTTAGCATAAATGAAAAGAAAATAGTAACGGGCCAATTTGACTCGTTTCAGTAAATAGAAAGGAATATTTTTTTCCTTTGTGATTGAATTGTAGGGTAAATAAAGATAGGAAGGTTTAAATTAGTGCATATCGACCACACGAAGGTCTCTTGTTAAGTCCCATTCGTCCCGTAGTATACAGTAAGCAACGGTTGATGGCATATCCAGGTCCCCATTTATAGTACTGGTTGAACAGGGCAGTGGAGGAAACAAGCTTTGAAATATGGTGTTAGGTGTGAAGGTGTGTGGGCGTTGGTTTGGGCGTGGGTGTGGATGTGGGCGTGGGTGTGGGTGTCTGTGAGCGAAAATGTAGATGTGGGCGTGGGCGTGGGCGTGGGGAAGGCAGTGCGGGCGTGGCAGTCAGCTGTTCCCGCCGACTGCCAGTGGTCCGCCAGCAATCAATACGCTGTTTGTGTGTGTGTGTGTGTGTGTGTGTGTGTGTGTGTGTGTGTGTGTGTGTGTGTGTGTGTTTTATTATGGTTCCTTATTACTGAGGTGTGAGGTACCCACTTCCCTTCCCTTCCCCTCCCCTCCCCCCTCCCCTTGTCTTTCTTCCTTCCCCTCCCCTCCCCCTCTTTATTCCCTGGTGTGGAGGAGGGTTTGGGGTAGGTAGGGGAAGCAGCTGCTTTGCCCCCCTCCCCACCCCCCCGGCACAGCCTCCGCCAGTCAGTGTGGTGCGCGGCAGAGTGTCCACCACGCCACGCCGCCCTGCCTCAACCCAGCCAGTCAGTGTTGTGTGGAGTGTGAGTGCGTGAGGTGGCTGTCAGTGCTAGTGCGGCGTGCAGCCAGAGTGAACCAGTGCCGCCACGCCCCGCCTTTGTGTGCCCCGCCCCGCTCCGCCCCGCTCCGGTGGCCCCGGCCCCCAGTGTGGTAACAGTGTGTGATGCCCCAGAGGATGACGGTGGGGGTGCCGCAGCCGCCCCGCCGCAGGTAACTGCCGCAACCGCGGCCGCAGTGTAGTGCATAGTGCCCCGCCCCGCTATGGTGACGTAGTGTACAGTAGAGGGTAGTGCCGCCCCGCCCCGCCCCAGCCCGACCCGACCCGACCCGCCCCGCCCCTACCATGTGGGTGCAGTGAGCGCCGCCATGCACGTGCCCCCGCAGGTGCAGCCCTGCCCTTCCTGCTACGCCTTCTGCGTCGCCCGCCCCCAGGGCCAGGGCCCTCCAGGACACCCAGGGCACCCGATACACCACGAGCGCGGCGCCCCACCGGTGCCACGCCACGCCCACCCACACCCACATCCACAGCCGCACCCACACCCTCACCCACATCAGCACCCCCACCCCGTACAGCAGCCACACCAGCAGCAGCCACAACAACAGTACCAACAACAGCAGTACCAGCAGCAGCAGCCGCAGCCTCACAGCCCCGGCGGCAGCCCTCACCGCAGCCAGCCTCGGGGGTGCGGGGGACAGCCGCAGCAGCAGCAACCGCAGGACAACCGGTTCGGGTCCTTGCCGCACCCGCAGCCCGGCCCCAAGGTCCCCCCGCACTACAACTCCCTCCCCCATCACCAGCCCCCCGCCCCTCCCCCACCCCCACACCTCGCCCCCCGTCCCCCACAGCACCAGCACCAGTGCGATGGCCCCCCACCGCCCCCTCACTCTGCTGTGCCCCCTTGCCGCCCCCACCTCACCCCAACCCCCCGCCTCCCCCACCACATGCCCCCCACAGACTCCCCTCCCCCTCCACCCCCTCCACACGCTGCCCCCCCTTGTCAACAGCAGCACAGATGTTCCGCCCCCTCCCTCCCACACCCACAGTCCCCACCTTACTATGGCAACCTTCCCCGCCACCCCCATCCCCACTCTCACCCACACCCACAGCAACACATGCATCCTCCACACCCACAGCAGCAGCAGCCCCGCCTACAGCAACCACCCCAACCGCATCCACAGTCCCACTACCAGCACCCACAGCCACCCAGGCAACCCTCCCCACAGCAGCTACCTCCCCCCCTCCCACAGAACCCACCCCCACTCCCACAGAATCCACCACCACTCCACCCACCCTCACAATTCATGAACCAACGCCCACAGCAACAGCAGCATCCACAGCCACAACAAATACGCCCACAGCAGTTTCCACCACCTCAAAATCATCCACACCCACAGCAAATGCGCCCTCAGCAACCGCAGCAGCAACAACATCAAAGACCCCCGCAACAGTATCAGCAACTACAGCAACAACACCCACACCCACCACCCAACATGAACATGCATCCACACCCACACCCACCAAATCAGCACCCACATCCACACCCACACCCGCACCCGCCCAACCAACATCCCCCACACCCTAACGGAATGCCCATGCCTTCAGGTCCCCCTCGCCCCCCTCCCCTCCCCCCGCCCCTTCCTCCCCCACAGCCCCTTCACCAACTCCGCTACGGCTGCCTCCCCCACCAGCAACTCGTACCGCCCCCACCTTTACCCCCACAGCCACCCCCCTGTCCCCCACACCCACACATACACCCACACCCACAGCAGATATACGGGTGCCTGTCTCCGGGCTGCCATCACCACCTGCTAGACTTCCCCCCTGCTGGGTAAGTGAGGATAATAAGGGACCTTGGATGTTAATTCCATTGTTGACTGTCTTATTCTAGGGAAGATTGAGACATAGCAAGTATTGACTTTTTTAATGACCTTCATGTAGTCGATAGGTAATTTCCTAAGTCTTCCTCTGGGCAAGTAATGGCACAGCACGTCTTGGGATCACTGTGGATCAGGTTATAACAAGCTTAGACAAGAATGACTATAACAGTGTATTAAGAGGTTCACTGCAGGGTTGTACCCTCTCCTGGGAGAGTGGTAGGTAGAATCAGCTCTCCCCAAAATGGCAGAGTATGAATTAGGAGCATGTATCAGCAGTGAGAGTAGTGCATTCGGAAGCTGAAGTGTTTGTATGTGCATGCCAAGGTCTGTACCAGTTTGTGTCACCGGTGTGACATGACTAAGTGCAAACACAAACAGGCTTATAAAAATGACATAGCCAACCAGCACTCAAAATGTCCGCTGCGACTTAGGATTCGAACCTTAAAGCTCAGGGCACACGCAGAATGTTAAGAGAATCACCTCCCTTGCACTGTGACTCCAGTATATAAGGACAGGTTTTGATTCAGCAAAGAAGGGTTTATCAGTATCTGTCCATATGAACTCAACTCCAGGACCGAACGTTCTACCCAGAGTGTGAATCAGAAGGGGGTGTTGAGAGCCGTGAATGTGTAAAGGGGAATGTTGTATTAGCTAAGTTAATGTCAGAATCTGTATGTCGTAGGTATGAAGCGACAGGGTGCGAACATATGCTAGTGTGGTCTCTCGGCGCAGGCTTTAAGTTTCCACCACTACCTGGGTTTCGAACACAGGGTACACGCAGATCTGATGGTGGCTGCACTACCTCTGAGGCACGAATACCAGGAGAAGCCAGACTGTGCCAGGATTATGCGTAGGAAGGTCAAGCTACAGGTCAAGTTATAACGAAGGAGATGTATACTGAGAGAGAGAGAGAGAGAGAGAGAGAGAGAGAGAGAGAGAGAGAGGGGGGGAGAGAGAGAGAGAGAGAGAGGTCAAGCTAGTAAGATAGGTCAGCGGTGCATGTAATCGCGACCACCTCAGATGCCAGACGGAACCTGACCTGAGGCAATAGATAAACTGGTCGCATAGTAGGGTAGGTCAGTGAACAGACTAGATAAATAAACTAGTCACATTTTACTTGGCTATGTCAGGGTTGATGAGGCAAGACATAGACTAAATAGACAGACTGGTTACGTCATACCGGATATGTTGGGGTAGGTCAGAACGGATAGTTTTTCTGAGACTGTATTTATTATTCCGGCTCTGGACATAAGCTACACAGTTCGTTATCGAGGTCAGTAGTCTTCTGCATAACAGAGGACGTCCCACACCTTCCACTTTCACTACTTGGGCACTGATACTCAGTGTCCATATTGAATACATGCTAGAGCTATCGCATTTAGTACTGGTGTGATGGGGGTATAGACGACGTTGGTTAGCCCTTTGCGTATAGATCAGGGGAATAAAATCATCTATGCTAGTCAAATAAAACCTTTCCCTGTGGCTCATGTGTTGGTGTTTTATTGTGTCCAGACGATTTTTTGTTAGGAAAACCGTCCGCTATATAATGAGTAAGATATATATAGCAGTGAAAGAGTGAATAGAGATACTTCTTCATCTTCTGACATACCAGATTTCCTTAAGCTGAGCAAATCGTTAGTTAAATCCTTGGAAGGTTCCTGTGGGGAGTATGTTCCTGTGACGTTAGCCAGAGAAAGTACACAAGTTACCAGCCGTCCTTTAAGAGTTAACCCCTTGAAATATGTGACTTTATTTTTAGACTAATATTTTTACTTTCATGTAATTTTATTGAACTTCAGAAAGGTCTCTCATAATCAGGGGGTTATTGAAGGCTGCATCAAACCCCTCCCGTCCCAGAAGTATCCCCCCCAACTGAATAAAATCGTCTGGAGATGGCAGGAATAAACCTAGGAATCGTCCTGGAGGCGAAGGGGTTAAGCCTGAATGAAAGCGTTGCGTGAGACCGTGACAGCAAAGGGTTAGGCCCAAGCTGTGGCTCTTGTTGCTTTTGATGGAGTTAATTGTAAGGGTTTGTCGTTGTGTGTGTGTGTGTGTGTGTGTGTGTGTGTTCAGTTTGATTTTTTAACTCGTGTAGCCTTTGTGATAATTTCCGCGCGCGCGTGCGTGCGTGCGTG
>NC_137051.1:19459254-19591754 GCF_032717465.1 Coenobita brevimanus
TTCGGAGATATTGTGCTGGATACATGTAATCCGGATCCGCATCCGCTCCCAAATTTAATCAATTCTTTCTTGGCCAATGGCCCACCCTTCCGCAAAATTTCATTGAAATTAATTGAGAACTTTTGGAGATACTGTGCAGGATACTCCGGATGCGGATCCGCCCCCAATTTTAATCAATTCTTTCTTGGCCCATGGCCCACTCTTCCTCAGAATTTCATTGAATTTCATTGAGAACTTTATGAGATATCATGTGGACAAACAAACAGATAACCATAGGTGAATACATAACCTCCTCCAATTTCGTTGGCGCAGGCAATGAAAACAGGAGAGACGATTAAACGAGACAGAGGGGATGATGAGAGATAAAGGAGGGCGGGGGTAGGGAGTGGGGAGAAGGAATGGATGAAGAAAAGAAAAGGAGGAATCTGAAAGAGAGGAAGGTAAAGAGAAAAAAGAGGAGAAAGAGAGAGGGGGAGAAAGAAGAAGAATGGGAGAGAGAGGGAGAAAGGAGGGAGGGTGGAAAGGGGAAGGAGAGGGAAGGTTAAAAAGGAATGAAAACCGTAGAAAGAATTAAAAGATAGAATGAAAGACGTGAAAGACAGGAAAGTAAAGGAAAAAAAGCGAGGAAGAGAGAGGTAGAAGGAAGAGGAGGAAGAGAGAAGAGAAGGGGAAGCAGAAACTTGAGATTAGGGAATGGAGAGAGAGAGAGAGAGAGAGAGAGAGAGAGAGAGAGAGAGATTAAAATGAGATAGTGAGAGAGAGGAAGTGGGTAGCCGTGTATTAATAAAAGACTGAAAGGAAGCTGTGTTGAGTAATGAAGGAATAGAGAGAGAGAGAGAGAGAGAGAGAGAGAGAGAGAGAGAGAGAGAGAATAACTGTATGAGTAATATAGGGAGGAAGCAGGGTTGAGCTATGAGAGGAAGTGAGAGAGCGAAAAAGAGAGAGCGCATCCAGAGAGAGTGAAAAGAGCGAGTTAAAAAAAAGGGAGGGAATTTGGAGAGATTGAGATACGCAGAGTTAAAGAGAACGAGAAGAATGAATAGGCTATGCTCCAGGGAAAAGAGTGAGAGGACGTTGAAAGAGAGAGAGAGAGAGAGAGAGAGAGAGAGAGAGAGAGAGAGATAACTAGTAAAGGAGTAAATATTGCAAGCAAATAATGAATATAGACGTCAGAGAGAGAGAGAGAGAGAGAGAGAGAGAGAGAGAGATAACTAGTAAAGGAGTAAATATTGCAAGCAAATAATGAATATAGACGTCAGAGAGAGAGAGAGAGAGGTGGGGGGGGGGAGGAGAGAAAAAATTGCACGCAGTAATGGGAACAGACGGAAGAGCGGTGAGAGAGAGAGAGAGAGAGAGAGAGAGAAGGGGGGGAGTAGAACACAATCGACAACACAAGGTGAAGTGGCTTTCTCATCACCTCTTGTTTTGCCGCATGTGAAGTGAGGGAGAGGGAAGTGAGTGGGGGTAAGGGGGAAGTGAGTGGGGGTGAGGGGTGAGAGGGAAGTGAGTGGGGATAAGGGGTGAGAGGGAAGTGAGTGGGGGTGAGGGGTGAGGGGGAAGTGAGTGTGGGTGAGGGATGAGAGGGAAGTGAGTGGGGGTGAGGGTTGAGGGGGAAGTGGGTGGGGGTGAGGGGTGAGAGAAGTGAGTGGGGGTGAGGGGGAAGTGAGTGGGGGTGAGGGGTGAGAGGTAAGTGAGTGGGGGTGAGGGGTGAGGGGGAAGTGAGTGGGGGTGAGGGGTGAGAGGTAAGTGAGTGGGGGTGAGGGTTGAGGGGGAAGTGAGTGGGTGAAGGGTGAGAGGGAAGTGGAGTGAGGGATGAGAGGGAAGTGAGTGGATGAAGGGTGAGAGGGAAGTGAGTGGGGGTGATGGGTGGGAGGAAAGTGAGTGGGGGTGAGGGGTGAGAGGGAAGTGAGGGGTGAGAGAGAAGTGAGTGGGGATGAGGAATGAGAGGGAAGTGAGTGGGGATGAGGGCTGAGAAGGAAGAGAATGAGGGTGAAGGGTGAGAGGGAAGTGAGTGGGGGTGAGGGGTGAGAGGGAAGTGAGTGAAGTGAGGGGTGAGAGGGAAGTGAGTGGGGGTGAGGGGTGAGAGGGAAGTGAGTGGGGGTGAGGGGTGAGAGGGAAGTGAGTGAGGGTGAGGGGTAAGAGGGAAGTGGGTGTTGGAAGACTGGGAGGAATTGGAGTGTAAGGGAGAAAGGAGAATCAGTGGAAGGGACAGGGGTGAGGGATGAATGGGGAAGAGGGAAGAGTATTTGAAAAGAGGGGTGAGTGGGAATTGGGGGAGGGGGAAGAAATGAGTGAGGGAGAGTTAGAGAAAGGGGAAGGAGAAAGTGTTAAGTAAGTTGGATAATTCTGAGAGAGTGAGAGGGGAAGAGAATGGGTGATGAGGGGTGAGTGTGGGATTGGGGGTATGAAGAGGGTGAGTGGAGTGGGGAACTGTGAATCAGAGACGTGAGTGGGGAGGAAATGTGTACGTGCATGATTTGGAGGGGGGAAATGTGAAGGCAGGAGAGAGAGGGGTGCGTGAGGGGAGTGGATAGGTGAAAGGTGAGAGAGAGAGAGAGAGAGAGAGAGAGAGAGAGAGAGAGAGAGAGAGAGAAAGTTGTGCAGGAATTTTTTGAGTGAGGGGAGTGAGTTGTGGGGAGGGGAAATGTGAGTGTATGTGAGGGGGAGGGGTGTAGATGGTAAGGGAGGACTGATGAAGGTGCACTATGGGGAAGTATATGCGGCGATGGATGAAAGTGAGGGGAGGTGGGAGGAGGGGAAGTGATGGGACATGGGGGAAGGGATGTTGGGGAGGGGAAGTGAGGGGAGGCGTTGAGATGGTGGGGGAAGGGGGCAGGTAAAGAACGATGTATTGCACTGTACATAGATATCCTCCCACTTCCCCATTCCCACTTCCCTCTCCTCCTACCCTGTCTCCTTCCCCTGCCTTCTCTGCTCCCCTTCCCCATCTCCTACCTTCGCCTTCCTTCCCCTGCCTTTCCTTCTCTTTTCATCCTCTCCCCTCTCTTATTACCCTCCTCCCCTCTCCCATTCCTTCTCTTCCCTTCCCCTCTCCTCCCTTCCCTACCCATTTTTCCTCTCTCTACCCCTCCCATATTCCTCCCTCTCTTCCTCCACCCCCCTTTTCCCTCCCTACTCCCTCCTCTCTCCATGTGTTTGTTTGTTTGTTTGCTCGCGTGCTTTTACAGCCTACCATCTATTTCGGACACCTTTTAAGCTCATGCAAGCGGAAGTTATAGACAGTGGCAATAAACTAGCCTGACATCATCATTCATATGTGTAGTTTGGCTGTATCTATCCATCCATCTATCTGTCTGTCTATCTGTCTCTACCTATTATCCATCTACCTATCTGTCTGTGTATTTGTCTGTCTTGTCTGGCACTGCATCCTGTGAGGGGAGGCATACATACATTCCCTCGCACCTCATTCTCGGTCTCCCTCTCCTCCTCCCAGCCACCTCTAACCATCCCGTAAATTAACCCAGAGGAGTTTTACTGGAAATTTAACCTTTTTTGAAGAGTCTTCTTGCCATCCACAGACGATTTTCAGAGTTGGGGATGAGTTTGGAATAGGAGGGGTTGACTACATCCTTCATCAACCCCTTCACTAACCATGGCACTTATAGACTGAGTAAAATCTTCTTGTGGTAGATAGGGGAAAATAAAGTATGGCCATTGTAGCATCGTAGTGTAGGGGTTAGTTAGGCATGTTCTGTAGGTTCCTGAGAGAGAGAGAGAGAGAGAGAGAGAGAGAGAGAGAGAGAGAGAGAGGGAGCACAAGGTGAGATGAGTAAGTCAAGAGGGTGGATGAATGAATGTGTGCGTTGACTCTGAGCTCTCTTGTGTGTGTGTGTATGTAACGGTGTGTGTAACTCTGTCTATCTCCTCCACCGTCTCTCTCTCTCTCTCTCTCTGTATCGTTATCACATCTCACATTTCTTCTCCTTATGTCCTTTCGCCCTTCATGTCTTCTCCCTCCTTTCTCTCTTTGTTGATCTCCCTTCTCTTGTCTTCCTTTCCTCCCTTCCCCTTTCCCTCCCTCCCTCCCTTCCTCCCATCTTCCACTTCCCTTTTTACTTTCCCATCCTCCCATCTTCCACTTCCCTTTTTACTTTCCCATCCTCCCTACCTACTGAACTTTTTTGCCCTTCACTCCGTCCCATCCCTCCATCTATCTTTCTACCCACCTACCTACCTACATATCTACCTACCTACCTACCTACCTACCTACCTATTTACCTGTTCAACTTCGCCCTTCCCCTTTTGTACCTCCCCTCCTTCCTCTCCCACCCTCCCTTCCCTGTTTCCTTCCTGCTGTTGTACCTCCATCCCATCCTCCCTCCATTATTTTTTCATCTAAGCTACCCTTCCTCCTTTCCTAACTTCTCACCTTCTCTTCCATAATACCCCTCTCGTCTCCCCTCCACCTCAACCTCTCACCCCCCCTACTCTCCCCTTGTCTACCTCCCATCCCCCCCACTTCTCCCTCGTCTCTTCTCTCTTCTCACATCTGCCTTCCCACCTGCCTTCCTCCTTCCTCCCTACCTGCCGACCATCTCTCGTTTTTCCTCCCCTTTCCTTCATTTCTCCTCTTATCTACTTTGTCTCAACTTTGTTTTCCCTCACTTTTCATTCATTCCTTCGTTTTCCCTCCACCTTTCCCTTCCTTCCCACCATCTCTTTCAACATCCTCTTGTCTCTCGCCACTCCATTTTTCCTCTCTGCTTACTTCCCTCACACCCTTCTTCCTCTCTGCTTACTTCCCTCACACCCTTCTTCCTTTCTTCAAACTTGCCTGTCCCCTCCCCATCATACATTCCTTCCCGGTCCCTTCCTATCTTCCCTCCAACCCTCCCCACCATCCTTCCTTTCTACTTGTCAGCATTCCCCCTCCCAGTTTCTCCTCATCCTCTCTCCATACCTTCCTTTCTTCATTCGCTTCCTCTCTTACCCTCACACTTTCCAACCCCCCTCTTCCTCCCTTCCAAGCTTCCGTCTTTCCCTTCCCTCCCCCTCCCCTCCTCCCTCCCCCCCCCCCCGCCCCTCACACCTGCGCATCTCCGTCTCACACACACACAGACCAACTTTGTGCGACTTGGGGATTAGAGTGAACAGGATTTGCGCTGACCAAACACACACACCAAGTACACACCCTTTCTTTGGCACAGTGCTGATAGATAGATAGATAAACAGACAGAGACATAAGTTGAAAGACAGATAGATAGATAGATAGATAGATAGATAAATAGATAAAGTGAAGACTGAGATGGGTATTTGGGAGAGTTGTCTGGCTGAATGGTACCCACATAGTGATATTACGTATATTGTGAGGGTGCTGTGAGGGTATACTTGATCCACTTGAACAGTTTACCGTATACTGTATTGTCAGGTGTCTGTCTGTATGTCTGTCTATCAATCTATCTGTATCTACATCTAATTATTTGTCTATGTATTAAATTGTATCTCTGTCTATAGTGTGTGTGTGTGTGTGTGTGTGTGTGTGTGTGTGTGTGTGTGTAATGCAAATACACACAAGGAAATTAAAATGAGGCGCCAGGCTTTCATCTTTTTCTCAAGTAATGGACGAGAACTTGGTGATCCAGTGAATTTATTTTGCAGTGCAGGCATTAGTATCAGACTTACGTGAAATAGTGTACGTCTGCCTAGAGAGAGAGAGAGAGAGAGAGAGAGAGAGAGAGAGAGAGAGAGAGAGAGTGAGTGAGAGAGAGTGAGAGAGAGAGAGTGAGTGAGAGAGACTAGTCACTGTCTCATTGGCTATAATTAACTTGTTGGTTTGTTGGCTTGTTTGTTCTCATTTTTCTCTTAGTTTGTAGTTTGACTGGCTAAATCTCTCTCTCTCTCTCTCTCTCATGAATTTTCTCAGTCAGTCAGTCTCTGTTCCCTTTCTCCCATTCTTCCTCTTCCTTCCTTCATCTGTCCTCCTCCTGCCTTCTTCCTGTTGTTTTCCTTCCCTCATTCTTTCTACTTCCCCTTTTATTTTCCCCATGTTGTCCTGTTTGTAATTCTTTCTCCTTTTCCTTTTCTCCTTTCTTTATTTCCCTTTTTTTTCTCTTCCCGTGTTTTCTTTCTCTTTGCTTCTCTTACTCCCACGTTTCTTTTCCTACTAGATTTCCTTATTTTTCCATCTTCCTTTTTTCCTCATTTCCTCCTTCCTCTCCCTCTTCCTACTCTATTTGTCTTTCTCCTCATTTCCCTTTTTTTGTCAGAGGTTCTTTTATACTCCTCTTCCTTTTCCTCTTCTATCCTTCCTCTTTTTTTCCTCCTCTCCTACTCCTCCCATTCCCCTCCCCCTCCCTCCCTCCCCCTTTCCCCCCTCCCTGTCCCCCTCCCCTCCCCCTCTTCCCTTCTCCCCAGGAAATAGAATCTTCCGTTTGTGTTAATAATTCAAGGTCGTAAAGTGGAGAGAGAGAGAGAGAGAGAGAGAGAGAGAGAGAGAGAGAGAGAGACGAGCTGGATATAAAGGGGAGAATGAAGGGTTTGGGAAGAGAAACGTAGGGAAATTTCCACTCTCTCTCTCTCTCTCTCTCTCTCTCTCTCTCTCACCAAATCTGTTTCTTTGCATGTGTTTCTCTTCATCTCTCGTATCACACACACACACACACACACACACACACACACACACACACACACACACACACACACACACACATTTCTCCCCTCCTCTCCCTTTCTCCCAGTTGATGACTCACCACTGGAGGGAGAGAAAGAGAAGGAGGGAGGGGGAGAGACTGAAGGGGAGTTTGGGAGTGAGGGAGAGAGGGAAGGTGGATTGGGACGGAAGGAAAGTTACGCAAGTGACACAAACCTTAACATCCACACATGGTGGTTGGGCCTTTACCTTTGGCTTTACAGTGCAGTGACATTATTATTATTATTATTATTATTATTATTATTATTATTATTATGCAGTGACAGGCTGGTTCTGTTGCTGCTTATGGTGATGGTGATGGTGATGATGATGATGATGATGGTAATGAGGAGGAGGAGGAGGAGGAATATGATGATGATGATCGTAGCAAAATTAAAATGTCATCATTCTGAGTTGATTAATAGGGAGACTTACTCATAATTAAGAGAAGATTAAGAATATGATGAGAAAGCAGAATATTCTCTCCATGTTCCTCCTGACCCTCCGATAACCAGCCGTACAGGAATACAGTACAAAGCGACACCCTGCAGAACTGAAAATACTGAAGGAAATTTTGTAGGAACGATAGAAAATTGTACTGATAATGAATGGAAAAAGAGAAGGACCATAGGAAAAGGAAATTGAAGATGAAAAGTATGGTGAGAGAGAGAGAGAGAGAGAGAGAGAGAGAGAGAGAGAGAGAGAGAGAGAGAGAGAGAGAGAGAGAGGGAGGCAGGTAAGGGTAGGATAAATGATAGGGAGAGAGACACGCAATCTACCCATTGAGACCTTAATAGCCTTCTTCCATAGAGTAATTATGAAAGCGAGGAACACATTATTATTATTAATTTTATTATTATTATCATTGGGAATACTTGTGGCATGGCTTATTATTATTATTATTTTTGTTATTATTATTATTGTTATTAGGAATACTTGTGGCATGGATGTGGTAGAAATGTTGGTAGTTGTGGAACTGATGGTGGTAGTTGTTTTACTGATGGTGGTAGTTGTGGGAATGGTTGTTTTATTGGTGGTTGTAGGAATGAGGATGGTGGTAGTTGTGGTTGTACTGATGATGGTTTTTGTAACAGCTAGAATGCTTGTAGTACTGATGTTGGTAGTTGTGATGGTGGTGGTGGTGGTGGTGGTGGTGGTGGTGGTGCGAATAGTGATAGTTGTGGTAGTAGTGGTAGCGGCGATCAATAGCATAAATGGCTGGAGAGGAAAATGGTGATTGGCTAATGTTGGTAGCTGCCGGTAGTTGTGGTTGTGGCGATGTTGGTTGGCAGTGAAAAGTTGTGCAAGAAATGGTAGTAGTTATAATAGTAATGACTAATGATGGAGTAATGTTGGTAGCTGTATTTCCTAATGTTGGTAGGTCGGTAATCAAGGAGTGTAAAATGTTGGTATATGTTGGTAATGTTGGTGGTTGTAATATTTGTAGCTGTGTTGGGAGAGTGATGTTGTAAGGCGGTAGTGTTGGTAGTTGTGGTAATTTTAGTAGTCAGGTTACTGGGTGTGAATAGGTGTGGATGAACATAATATCGATAGTTAATTGTAATGTTGGTAGTTGTTGTAATATTGGTAGTTATTATGGTCGTGGTATAATGTTGGTAGTTGCGATAGTGTTGGTTTAATGTAGTTTTGGTAGTTGTTGTAATATGGCTGTTGTTGTAGTGGTGGTAGAATTGGTAATGTTGGTAGTTGCAGTAATTGTGGTAGATTTGATTATTTTAGTGGCCCCTGTAATATTTGTTGTAGTATGGTAGTGTCTAGTAATGTTGGTAGTGTTGAAAATGTTGGTAGTTTATATAATGTTGGTAGCTTCTGTAAATTATGGTGGTTGGTACAGTGTTGATAAGTATAATGTTGGTAGTTACCGTAATGCTGGTAGTTTTAATACTGGTACCAGTAATTCATCTATCATACTCACTGTAATGTTGGTAGCTATCGTGATGTTGGTAGTTGCAATAATGTTGGTAGTTGCAGTAATGTTGATAGCTATCGTGATGTTGGTAGTTGCGATAATGTTGGTAGGTGCCGTGATGTTGGTAGTTGCTGTAATGTTGGTATGTGCCGTGATGTTGGTAGTTACTATAATGTTGGTAGATGCCGTGATGTTGGTAGTTACTATAATGTTGGTAGGTGCCGTGATGTTGGTAGTTGCTATAATGTTGGTAGGTGCCTTGATGTTGGTAGTTGCTCTAATGTTGGTAGATGCCGTGATGTTGGTAGTTACTATAATTTTGGTAGGTGCCGTGATGGTGGTAGTTGCGATAATGTTGGTAGGTAGGAGGGTAAGATTGACCGATAGCGATAATTCCTTAATGGCCGTAACAAGACGTAATTGAAGGCGATGGTGGTAGTGGTAGTGGTAGTTGTGGTAGTAGGTGAAAAAGAATGGCTGTAGAAATGGTACTTTTGATGATAGCACTTGAGTAATGGTGGTAGTTGTGGTAGAGGGTGGTAGCTGGGGTAGGGAAGAATTTGTAGTAATGGATGTAGTGGTAGTGATGGTAGCTGTTGTAGAGATGGTGGTAGTGATCGTAATTATGGTAGTGGTAGTTGTGGTAGTGATATTGGCGAGAGGACCAGTATTAGATGTAGTAGTTGTGGTAGCGATGGTTGTTGGTGTGGTACCTGTAGTTGTGATGGCAGTGATATTTGTGGTTGTAGTTGATGTGGCATTTGTGGTAGTGATGGTAGTGGTAGATGTGGCGGTTGTGGTAATGATGGTTGTAGCAGATGTGGCAGTTGTGGTAGTGATGGTAGTGATAGATGTGGTAGCTGTGGTAGGTGAGCGTATGGTGGTGATGGGTGTACCAGGTGGTGTGGTGAGAGGACCCGGATGTTGTGGTACTTGTGTGGGGTTTCTGTCCGTCCTACCACAACTACCGCAGTCATCACAACTACCACTACTGCCACATCTACCATACCTCCGCTTTACTACCATTACAACCAAAACTTCCCATTACTACTACTCCTTCCATACCTCCCCAGTACTACCGTTACTACCATACCTTCCCAGTACTACCGTTACTACCATACCTTCCCAGTACTGCTATTACTACCACCTTCCCAGTACTACCATTGCTACCATGCCTTACCATTACCATATCAGACAACTTGGCCTACCCACCATATTTTACTACTAGCACCTCATCTGCTACGACATATCAAATAGCAAGTCCTACAACCATCACAACTACCACTACAGCAACAACTGCCACATCTGGTACAACTAGCTACCACGCGTATCACCTCTACACACCCTCTTCTACCAAAACAACCATCATCACTTCCATCACCACAACCATCACTACCACCACTGTACACCTTTCACCACCACCACGACCACCACCACCACCACCACCACCACCACGACCACCACCACAACAAATACTACTACTACTACTACTGCTACTACTACCACCACACTTGTCACACGTACCACAACTACACACCTTCTACCACCACAACAAAAACTACCACCACCACCACCTCAAGGGAACAAAGAAAAGACCCCACCTTCCTTAAGCAAGTATAATCTCTCTTGGGAATGTTTGTTGTTTCTGTGTTTACTCCTGACTTAGGTAAACAAACATAAACAAAGAGGCGCCATTAAAAAGAAACTGTATTTGTTTTTTGTTTTTCATTTTTTGTGCGGAGGGGAAATTACATTGATACTCCCAGTCATGCATTTATTGTTTATTTTTCCTTTTTTTTTTATTTGTCTCAGTTTTCTATACACATTTTTTTTTTTTTTCGTATGGAAGAGAGGTCATTTTCATCATCATCACTACCAGCACCTCAAATGTGTCATCATCATCATCATCATCATCATCATCATCATCATCACCTCTGCCACAACTATTGCTATCATTCACCACTACCAGCAACTCACCAGAACCAGCACTACCACAACGACCACCATCACTCGGCATCACCACCATCATATTCACCACTCACCACAACCACCATCACCACCACTTCTCCAACCACAGCCCCCACCGTTCACCAAGAGAGAGGGGAGAGAGATGGGAAAAGCATAATGTGTGTGTGTGTGTGTGTGTGTGTGTGTGTGTGTGTGTGTGTGTGTGTGTGTGTGTGTGTGTGTGTGTCAGTGTCAGTCATTTAAGCTGAAGGGTCCCAAGTGTAGGATCAGCCAGCCTCACCATAACAACACTGGCCCGACTCAGTGTAGGGACGGTCATGTTTTGAGTGTGTGTGTGTGTGTGTGTGTGTGTGTGTGTGTGTGTGTGTGTGTGTGTGTGTGTGTGTTCTGTATTACTTTTGGTTTTATTTGCCCCCCCCTCTCTCTCTCTTTCTCTTTGTGTGTGTGTGTGTGTGTGTGTGTGTGTGTGTGTGTGTGTGTGTGTGTGTGTGTGTGTGTGTGTGTGCTTGCGCGCGTTTGGTTAGTTTGGGTTGTTTTTATCGCTTTTTCTGGCAGTTTTATTTTGTTTTCTTGATTTTTAAGTGAGAGAGAGAGAGAGAAAAAAAAATAGCCAACCGCAATAGCTCATTTCTCGTTTTCCCCTCCATGTGTGAAAGGCTGATGATGATGATGATGATGATGATGATGATGATGATGGTGATGATCTAAATACCCTTCCTGATATATCCCATCCATGTACCACGAACCGCCTCACTACGACGACGCACTATCAGTTTTTATTCCTTTTTACCGCCAGACGATTTTATTCAGCTTGGGATAGACTTACACAGTGGAGTTCGATACAGCCTTCATCAACCCTTCCACTGCTACGGGTCTTTCTCGTAAGATGAATAAAATCGTCTGGTAGGAGCAAGAATAAGGAAATACGTTTTGTTGTAGTTGTTGTTCGTTGTTGTTGTTGTTCGTTGTTGTTGTTGTTCGTTGTTGTTGTTGTTCGTTGTTGTTGCTGTAGTTGTGGTTTGTTTGTTTTTGTTGTTTGTTGTTGTTATGGCTCACCTGAAGCGTGAACCCGGTGGACTGCAGGCTTAAGTTTTCCCTTGTACTGTCTACCATCATTCTCTGGGAGAAGTAGGGAAGTAATATTGAGGGACGCTTCTATAACCAGGCAGTCCAGCACCCCGGTTATATATGTGCCACCACGTGAAGGCGTCCGTCTCCAGCACTGCTCCTGGTGGTGCAGTAGGAGAGCAAAGAAAATGACTAAAAAATGAATTGGGGGGGGGGAATAAAGTGCAAGTAAAAAATGGAAAATTGTGAGAGAAAGTGCGAGGATGGAGGGAGGGACGGAATTGAGTTAGGGAAGTTAGCGAGAGAGAGAGAGAGAGGGGGGGGGGAAGCTGAAAACGAAAATTAAGAAAATAAACATTAGAGAACAGGAATAGAGAAGAGAAGGAGAAGATGAAAGAAGAAGAAGAGGGGTAAGGAGTAGAGGGTGTTAGGGAGAAAAAAAAACATGGGGGAATGGAGAGAGAAAAGGAAGATGGTAGGAGGGGGTGAGGGAGGGAGGAGGGGAGGGGGAGAAGAGGGAAGGAACCGGTTATGAAAGGAGGGGGAGACAAGGGGGGGTGAAGGAGGGACAGGAGAGGAGGAGGGTGTGAGGGAGGGAGAGGAGTAGGGGAAGGGGAAGAAGGAGGGACCGGGGTGGTTGATGTGAATGGAGAGGAGGAGGAGGAGGGAGATAAGAGGATGAGTACGAGAGGACTGAGGGGAAAAGTTGAAGAGGGGAAAGAGTAGGGAGAGGTAATGGAGAAAAGGGAAAAATCAGGGAGAGAGGTGTTGGGGGAAAAAATGAGGGAAAGGGAGGGGTTAGGAAGGAAGAGGGAGGGTTGGGAGAGCTAACGATGGAGGAGGGCAAAGAAAGTAAAGAGAAGGGATAAAGAAACAAGAGAGGGGAGGGGAAAGAAAAAATGAGGGAGGAAGAAGGGGAGAGGGTAAGGGGGAAGGAAGAGGAGTGATGGAAAAGGAAGTGGTGAAGGAGGAGGATAAGAGTAAGGGACAGCTGAAGAAGGAAGAGGGGGAAAAGGGATGGGAGGAGAGAGGGGAAGGAAGAGGTAAAAGAAGAGAAGGGAAGTGAAAGGAGAGCCGAGGAAGTGAGAGTCTGGGGAATAGGTGGAGGAGGAGAGGGGAAGGGAGAGCAGCAAGGGAGAGGGGAACGGGGAAACTCGAGTCGAAGAAAGGAGTGTTGAGAAGAGGGAGGAGAAGGTGTAGGGAAGGGAGAAGAGGGAGAGAGGAATGGAGAAGCGAAGACGGGAATTCTGAGGTACGGAGGGAGGGAGAGGTAAGACTGAGTGAGGGGGGAGGAGAATGAAGGGGGAAAGGGAAAGTCGAAGAAAGGAGTGTTGAAAGGGTGTGGAAAGGAGAGGGGGAAGGAAGAAAGGGGGGGATGGAGGAAGGGAGGGGGGAGAGGAGGAAGAGGGAGCGTCAAGTCACGTGTGGTCAGCCCAGGTGTACCATGAGAGAGATAGAGAGAGAGAGAGAGAGAAGATAAACAGACCACATCCCAAGGTCCTTTTTGATGGTAAGGCCTTCATATGAATGGGACGACTTATTCTCCAATTACAGAAGTTTAAGAAGATAGTGAGGTAGATACGTAAACAGGTAGGTAGATAAACAGGTAAGTAGTTAGATGGGTAGATAGATAGATGAGAGAGAGAGAGAGAGAGAGAGAGAGAGAGAGAGAATGTGTGTGTGTGTGTGTGTGTGTGTGTGTGTGTGTGTGTGTGTGTGTGAAGCCTTTGTAATCTCTCTCTCTCTCTCTCTCTCTCTCTCTCTCTCTCTCTCACCACTACTTGAGTCGATGAATCCATGACTATAACTCACCTACTGAGAGAGAGAGAGAGAGAGAGTTGTAGTTCTTGAGGTATGAATACAAAGTAGGGGTTACATAGGGAGGAGGGAATGGAGAGGAAGAAGAGAAAAACAAAGGGGAAAGTGGAGGTAAGGTGAGGAGAAGAGAGAGAGTTAACGAAGGCAAGAGAAAGAGAGAGGAGGAAATTGAAAAAGTAGGGGAAGAGAGTGAAAGAGTAAATCAGAAGATCAGGGAAGGAAGAGGAAAGGAAAGGAGTAGAGGGATGGGAAGGAGAGGGGAGGTGAGGGAATGGATGGGAAGAGAAAGGAACGATATGGAAGGAGAAGGAAGGGAGAAATCAGAGAGAGTGGAAATAAATAAATGGGAGGGGAAGAAAGGGACGGATGAGAGAGAGAGAGAGAGAGAGAGAGAGATGGGGGGGGCAGGGGTGTGTGACAAAGGAGGCAATATAGTAGAACCTGGAGTTCCTTTATATGTGTTGCTACTCTTGACAGTCCTCCTCCTCCTCCTCCTCCTCCTCCGATATAGATTTTCCTGCAGCATTGAACTATATCCCAGTATAGCTATGTACTCACGTATATATGTACTGTACGCAGGTCACCCAATATTTATAGTTTACCACACCCACGTAAGTACTGCAGGTGAAGGGAGACTGTGCAGCGTATGAGGTGGTGTGTGTGTGTGTGGTGGGGGAAGGATCGTTACCTAATAGGATGATCTTTTTGTCGGTCACACTACATAGAATTAAACGAACATATAATTTCGTCATGTATAGTATTCACCTGTTTATGTACTTTATCTGATATTTCATTTATTTATTTATTTATTATTTATTTATTTAGTTTTTGTTTACGTAAGAGCAGCAGGTCAGACCAATCTCGCTCTCAGCATTGTCGGCCGGGCAAAAAATTAAGAGAAAGGGAGGGAAAAAATCCGGGATGGTTTCTTTCTTTGGGGGACAGGTTGTGATTGGCTGAGAGAGAGAGAGAGAGAGAGAGGATTGAGCGGAGGGAAGTAGGGAGGGAGAGAACTATAAGGAGGGAGGGAGAGAAAGAGGGGGAGAGTTAGGCAAGGTACCGAGTGAATGAGGGAGGAGGAGAGAGGAAGAGAAATAAGGAAGGAAAGCTAAGGAGGGAGGGGGAGGGAGGAAGGGAAGAGAAGGATGAATGGGTGGAGAGGAGGAGGAGGAAATGAATGGAAGGAGCTTAGGTTGGGAGAGGGAGAGGGAGAGGGATAGCAGGAGGGGAGGGAAGGGAAGGAGTGATAGAGAGAAGAAACTGAAGGGATGGAGGGAGGAAAAGAGCCAAGGAATAGTGGAGAGTAGGTAAAGGTAGGATGGGCAGAGGTATAGGTGGAGAGAGAGAGAGAGAGAGAGAAAGAGAGAGAGAGAGAGAGAGAGAGAGAGGGGGGATTAAAGGAGGGTGTGGTGGGGGGGTAAAGGGTGTTAAGGGAGGTAAGGGAGAAGTGGTGTTTACTGTATTGATTGAGAGCCTTCAGTTACCCCTTACCCTCCCCTTACCACCCTTCTAGCACCATTACTCACACCACCAGTACTGCTATCAATATTACTACCATTACCACTACTGCAATCAATGTTACTACCGTTACCACTACTGCTATCAATATTACTACCATTTCCACTACGGTTATTTTCTGTATTACCTCCATCTGTTACTTTTTTATTACCACCATTATTGCCTGTTACTATCAATAGTACCACCATTACTGCTACTACTTCGGCCACCCTACCACCACTACTATCAAAATTACCATCACTTTTGCTATTACTACTGATATTCCTGTTGCTATCATCATCACTATCACTATCACTCCCACTACTGCTGCTACTCTTGCTAATGCCACCGTCACCACTATTTCTCACCACTATTACTGCCCACCGTTGTTACTACTATTGTCACTGTTACCACCATAGCATTAGCACTGTTACTACCACTGCTACCACTATCACCGTTGTTACTACTACATCCATTATCACCAGTACTGCTATTTCTTCTGCTGATGCTATAACCACTACCGCCATCACCATAATGACCATTCATTCCCATCTCGTATTATATCACTTTTGAGCACGTTCTCAACTACTCCCATTGTCACCACCATAATCATCACAGCAACAGCCATCCTCACCATTTCTACCTCCACTACCACCACCATAACCATCACCACAACCACCATTTCCACCACAACCACCATTTCCACTACAATCCCAGACACAAAAGAAAGAAAAATTCCCCCCCAAAAAAAACTCACATTCAAAAAAAAAAAAAAAAAAAAAAAAAAAAAAAAGTAATCCACGTACGAAGAAAAGTGGCAAAATATGAGGGAGACGGGAAAATGCTCAAGCTTCCCCCCTTCCCCTTCCTTCCCTTAATGCAAGAGTGAGTCGGTTGTATTCGCTCAGCTCAGCACCGTTTTCGCTCAGTGCGGGGAATAGCGTGGTGCATCGTCAGTTTCCAGGGATAATTTGTATCGCAATAACTGTGCAGTGGAATGTGATTACTCTGGCTTAAGTCTCCCTTGGGCTTCTTGATCATTTTTATTTTTAGCCCGGATAATGCACGTATTTTACCCTGATTCTGCAGTTATTTTTCTTGATTTTTGCCTCTCTTATTACCTTAGTCCTGTTTTAAGTCTGCCTCGTAGTTCTACTTTAAGTCTTCTCTGCAGTTCTGTTTTTAAGTTTGCATTTAGTCCTATTTTGAGTCTGTTCCGTAGTCCTATTTTAAGTCTGCTCCTTAATCCTATTTTAAGTCTGCTCCTTAGTCCTGTTTTAAGTCTTCTTAGTTGCCCCATTTTAAGTCTGCATTTAGTCCTATTTCGAGTCTATTCGTAAGTCCTGTTTTGTCTTGCCTGTAGTCCTGTTTTAAGTCTGTCCTGTAGTCTTGTTTTAAGTGTGATCCGCAGTTCTGTTCTGAGTCTGGTCTGTAGTCCTGTTTTGAGCCTTCCCTCGGCCTGCCTGACTTGCAATTGCCTTTGCCTAGCTTTAGCCTCCACTGATCAAGCCACTCACTCCCAACTGAGGGGAAAATCCTATTGAGGGGAACACGGACCTTTGCCCCTGCAGCCCGAGGACTTCATTTCTCTGTGCATTTATCTGTTTATTTACTTAGGTAGGTAGGTAGTTTGGTGGTTGGGTGGTTTTTTTATGCTGTCACACTATTTTATCCAGCGTATTTACTACTCGTTTGTTTATTTATTTATTTATTTTAGTGAAAGGGGTAGCTAGCCTTCACAAACTCCTTCACCAACAGAGATCTTGCCTAAGCTGAATGAAATAATATGGAAAAAGAAAGCACAGAAAAAAAAAAAAAAAAGAAAGAATCGTAGTAAAGAGGTCAAGTCTGCTCTCGGTCTGCCTGAATTGCCTTGGATCTGCTGTGGGCCTCCTCTGCCGGAACCCCTCTCTCTCTCCCAGCATGAAGGGAAAATCCTATTGAAGCGAACACGAACCTAAAGTTTCCCCTCAGCCCCACACGACCCCAAATTCCCCTCAGCCCGTCAGTATTAAGTACAGACCTCATAACAACAGTCGTAGTATTGGAGAGATTTTACATTTTCTCCTCCCCCACTAGAATATTACTTTCATCTTCATCATCATCGTCATCATCATCATCATCATCATCATCAATTATCATCGTCATCATCAGTTATCACCACCACCACCACCACCCTATTTCCAGTCGCCACCACCTCTACCACCACCATCCTATTTCCCACAACAAATGGGGTCGCTGGAGCTTCAATGTTTTCCGTAGAACATACAGGGTCACCAAATATTGTAGCCTTTTGCGAGTAATATTAGAGCTTTTCATTTTTTAAGCCTAGGATGTACAAGAAAGCTTATTACGAGGCAACTCTAGGATGAATAAAATTGTCTTGAGTTAATAAAAAAAATCGGTCCTCGGTCTGAAGGAGGTAAATACAAAAATCGTCATCGTAGTGAAGGGGTTAAGTGGATTTTTTTTTTTTTTTTCCATATACATAGGATGCTCAAAGAATAAGAGTAAAAAGATAATGGGAAAGAAAATGAGGGCTTGATGGTGGGGCTATTTTTTATTATTTATCCTTTTTTTATATAGGATGTACGGGAGGGTAATTTGAGCTGTATCGTAAATTGTTCTCTCTCTCTCTCTCTCTCTCTCTCTCTCGTCCTAACTTTTCTTACAGTCTCCTTCTCCAACCTTTACTTCATCCCTCTTTCCCCCCCTTTCCTCCATCCTCTTACTCTCCCTCTCCTCCTCCTTTTCAGTCTCCCCTAATCTCCACCTCTTCCCCCCCCACCTCTCTCTCTCTCTCTCTCTCTCTCTCTAATCCTCTTTTTTCCCATCCATTTCCCTTACACCTCCCTTTCCCTTCCATCTCTTTATCTCTCTTCCGCAGCCTCCCATTCTCTCACGCCTCTCTTTCTTCTCTTTTTTTCCTGTCATCTTTTCCCCCCCTCCCCCATCTATTTCCCTTTCCCCTCTCTACCTTTTCATCCTTTTTCCATTCCTCTTACCTTCTCTTCTTTCCTTCCTTCCCGTACTCACACTTTTCATCCCCTCTTTGCCCTCCTTCCTTCCCTTGTCCTCTCGTCTCGTCTCCTCCTCTCCCCATCTTCCTTACCCTCTCACATCAGTCCCTTTTCCCCTTCTCCTCCCCTTCACCCCAGTCTCTATCTGCCCTCTCCCTTTCTCTTTCCCCTCCCACCGCGCGCCTCTCTCTTCTCTCCCACCTCCCTTTCCATTCTCTCCCTTTTTCTATGCTTCTCTTCCCCTCCTCCCTCCCTGTCCCTTTCCATTATTCGTCTTCTCTTCCTCTCACCTCCTCCCCCATCTTCCCTCTATCTCTTCGTCTGTTTATCTCCTCCCTTCCTCTCCATTCTCTCCTACCACTATCTCCTCTCTCCCTCTCACTCCTCTAGGTTTCCTCTCTTTTTCCGCCCTGCGTTTCCTCTCTCCCTCTCTACCACGTTATCTTTCTTTCTCCTTGCTTCTCGTCATCCATCGCCCCCCCCTCCCCTCCCCTCTCTTCCCCCCATCATAATACCCTCCTCGAAACTTTTTCCCTCTGCAATCTTTCCCCCTATCGCTACCTCACTCCTTCCTCCCTCCCACCCTCCCTCTCTCCTTTCTTCCCTCCCTCGTTTCCTCTTTCTCTCTGCATTTCTGTCTCCATACCACACTTTCTCCTTGCTTCTCCACCTCATCCATCTCCCCCTCTCTCCTCTCCCCTTCCCTGCCCTGCCCTCCTCTCCCCTCCCCTCCCTTCCCCCCTCTCTCCCCCTCCCTTCCCCCCCTCTCTCCCCTCCCTTTCCCCCCTCTCTCCCCTCTTCCCTCCCCCTTTCCCTGCCCTCTCCTCCTCTCTCCCTTCCCCCCGTCTCCCCTCCCCCCTTCCCTCTCTTTCCCCTCCTTCCATCATAATGCCCTCCTCAAAACTTTTCTTCCCCCCACAAACTCTGGCCTCATAATATTGTTCCCCACACCTACCGCCCGTAATGACGTCACGCCGAGGTCTGAACGTAAACATATGAAAAAGTTTTGGCCACGTCGTCGATGGTGTGTGAAATAGATGGTAGTGGGTGGTGGTGGGGGTATAATTTTCACTTTTTTTTAAATATTTTTCGTTTGTTATCGGACTCCCTTCAGCAGACTTATAAATTGACATGTTTTTGATTCGCTGATGGTGTGGAAAAAAAAAATTCTAGGTGTTTTTATTTTGTTTATTTTTCCTGCGCAGATTTTTATTTTGATATCTTGCTAAACATGGGAAGAATTTTTAGGTTCGTCGATCATATGTAAAATAAATGGACAGTGGATGCATAGTTCATGTTTCTCTAATGTGTGAACTTATTTATTTCTGTGTTTATATATTTTAATTGTCTTAATACGTAGCTAAACAGAATTTTTTTTCGGCAAATTGATGGAGTGCGGTAGTGGATATACAATTTCTCCGTTTATTTATTTGTGTTAGTAGATAAACAGTTTTGCGCTTGTTGATGGAGGGTGAAATATATGGCGGGTATGGGTTTTATTTCTCTCTCTCTCTCTCTCTCTCTCTCTCTCTCTCTCTCTCTGATATATACCGGTAGTCTCCAAACGTGTGAAAATCGTGTGAAAGTTTTATGACCGTAGATGGACTGTCAAATAAAGGAGCATTGGATATATATTTGCCTTTTATATAAATTTAGGTCAGCAGTGTCTCTTAAATAAATAGGACTCAACTTTCAGCCACGTCAATTGAGTGAAATAAATGGACTTTGGATATATGAGTTTCCCATTTAATTCTGTACGGTACCTAGGTTGCCAGTGTCTCGTAAATATATGCGTAGGGCAAGGAGTAGAAAAGGTTGAGGCACGTTCGATGCAGTTTAACCTACTGGTGTTGATATTGGGTAGCCTTTATAATCATTACATGTGTGTGTGTGTGTGTGTGTGTGTGTGTGTGTGTGTGTGTAGAGTTAACAGGCTCAGATAATATATAACGTATACTTCTCTCTCTCTCTCTCTCTTTCAGCTTTGAGGCGTGTAATACCACTAAAAAATATTTGACTGAACAAATAAAAGCTTTGCGATGGATTGTTAACTAATGGCGCGATAATGTGTATAACTTTGCCGTTATATATTTTTTCAGCAAGCTGCGTTCCTTTGAAAAAATGAAGCAAAGTTTATATATATATACCGGTATACTGTATACTACCCACAGAAATAAAAGTTTTAGGGACGTCGATGGAGTGAGATAATGAAGTATGATTATGTTTCTTCCTCAGTTTCTGTGTAGATTATTTGCTTGTTTTCATTAATGAGAGGTATCATCAATATATATATGAAGACAGACGTAGATAAATAAAGATAGGTAAAAAAGACATATGTCTTCGTGTTTTGTGTTTGTGTAAATGAAATGGCAGGTACTTTGAGGTGTATAACAGGTAAACAGTTCAAGGTTTTAGGAACATTGGTGGTAATAGTAGTCATTGTAGTAGCTGTAGCCCCAGGTCTTCTGTAATGTGAACCCAGTGAACAGACTTAAGTGATAATAGTGTATATTTCCTACCCTTGCTTTTAAAAGAAGCAAAGTCTTGAACGATTATTGATAAGTAAATGCATTTTTTTTTTTTTTCAATATTGAAAAACTGAAAATTAACAGTGGCATATTTTCCACACTTTTAATAAGCAACTTTTGAGTGATTTCAGGAAAATATATAATAGTTTTAAGAACATCGACAAAGTGTAAAATAATAGTGACATACGAGTAATGCCCACTTTTTTTTTTTTTACGTTTTTGAACAAGGAAAGTTTTGATCGAAGGTATGAACCGAAGTTTTGATGTATGATAGGCACATAAATAAAAAGTTATATGTACGACGGTGGCTGTTTTTTTTGTGGGGGGGGGGGAGGACGGGGAGGGAGGGGGTGGTTTGGAGACTTTTTTTTCATAATACATGATTCCAAGTTGTTATTTATTTATTTATTTACTTGTTTATTGTTCCTAAGGGTAATTATACGAGGATGGATTAAAAAGAATGATACTGAGTTGGTCACAGTGCAGAAAGTGTTACAGGGGAATGGTTGTGACCTTTTCTTTACACGAGGTCATTCCCAAAGTAAATAATATCATCTGTTGATAGCGAGAGAGAGAGAGAGAGAGAGAGAGAGAGAGAGGTAAGGAGAGTGCTGGAGCTCGTAAAGACCCTTAAAATATAAATATATGTAAACTCTGGATTTATGATAATAGCAGGCGCAGTTTTTGAGTAATTTTTGCGCTATTAGTATGGCAATTCTTACTCGGGGTAATTCAGGGGTAATACAGTTTATATTGTCGTTTTGGGTGAGGCATTGTTGACGATATTGCACTCCAGATGGTGTAATAGCCTATGTAATGTCTTCATGAATATTTCCCTTCACTTTTCCTTCGTTCCTTTTCAGTGTCCCTTCATTCCCATCCTCTTTCACCTAATTTTCTTTCTCATTCACGCTATAAATATTTCCTGTTGCCCTTCCCTTTCCATATTCCCTTTCCTAAATCCATTCATTTCCATCCTCTTTAACTTTACTTCCTTTACCATACCTTCTCCCCACTCTTTCAAGGTCTCTCTCTCTCATCCCCCTCCCCTTCCCTTTGCCTCTCTATTCCCAAAATCAATTAATATCCATTCTTTGCAACCCCTCCCCCTTCCCCATTCTTCTCTGCTTACCCCCCATTCAAGTTCCCCTTCTCTTTAGCCCCCCTGTTTCCCGCGTCCTTACCCTTGCTCCATTCATCCTTTCCCCTTTTTCCATTCCCCGTTTACCCCCATGAATTCCCTTACCTCTTTTCCCCTTAGGTTTCTCCCCATTCCTCGCCAGTCCCCCCTCCCCTCTCAACCTTCTCAGGAAGCCTCCCAGCCCTATATCACACAGGACTCTCATACCGCTTATCTAAGTACATTGAAACCGGTATAATATTGCAGTGAATATCCCCACCCACATGCAAGCTAGTCCCCCCCCCCCAAGCCTCCCTGCTCCTCTCTAAGACCCCCTCCTGCTTCCCCCAGCCCCCTCCTGCTCTTCCCCCGAAGTCCCTCTCCTGCTCCTTCCCAAGCTTCCCTCCTCATCCTCCTCTAACCCCCAAGTCCCCCCAACCCCATGCCACACTGGGCTTTCATTCTGTTAACATTTGCAGTTCGGACAAGGGTATATTATCATATTGAGATTTTTTTGTCTGTCTGCCTGTGTGTGTGTGTGTGTGTGTGTGTGTGTGTGTGTGTGTGTGTGTGTGTGGTTAATGCAGAATAAGAAACGAGACTGAGAGCCTTCAAAACTTATCTCCTTTGATGAGATTCCGTAGCAAAAGAAAGTCCAAATCCAAATACCGGTAATGAACTTCGGTCAGAGGTATCATTGCACTAGAAAATGTCACAAAGTTCACTGACACATTACACCTGCTGTAGATGGTTGGAGGTCGTAGGCAAGGGGAAAGAAAGAATGAAGAAGATTGTTGAGTTATTTACGTGAATTGCTGCAAATACCAAGTACTTTTTGCATTTAAGAGTTTAACAGGTAAAGATTGAGGTAATGTCAATAGATGGGTGGTGCGTGTCCGCCATTATGTGGAAGTGTTAAGTCATAGGAAGGGTTCGGAGAAGGGTAGGGCAGATACAAGACGTGACACACAAGACAGTCGAAATGGACAGTAATATAGTGTAGGTTTGGAACGTAAGCATCTCTTCCCCGTACCAACTCCTTGACCCCCCTCTCCTAGCCTCCCCCCTACCTCAAGCCCCTTAACCCCCCTCTCCTAGCCTCCTCTCTACCTCAAGCCCCTTAACCCCCCTCTCCTAGCCTCCTCTCTACCTCAAGCCCCTTAACCTCTCTCCTATCATCCCCCTCCCCCTTCCCTCACCACACCAGGCTTTCACACCAGCCCTGGTCTTAGTATTGTGGACACGGGACCTCTTGTTGCACGAGAATGATAAGCAGGAGGCAACAGGATCCTGTGGTGCTGATCTGGGTGAGAGAGAGAGAGAGAGGGGGTGGGTTGTATGTATGTGCATTTGTGAATGACTAGATGGTATACGAATGTGTGTGTACGTACGTGAGAGGTTATTCCGTATGTATGTATGTATTATATGTCTGCCGTGTTTGTGTACATATGCTTGTACCTGTGTGCACTTACGGTATATATGCGTGTGTGTACATATGAATAGTATATTTGTATGTAAGTGTGTGTGATAGTTTGCGTGTGTGTGTAATCATAGACGTGTGTGTTTGCATATCAATGTAAATATGTTTGTTTATGTACATCAATGTGTATATGTGCTTATGTGCTTGTACGTATATGAATGCTCGTGTCGTTATAATTTGTACAGGTGTGTGTGTGTGTGTGTGTGTGTGTGTGTGTGTGTGTGTGTGTGTGTGTGTGTGTGTGTGTGGTTACAATGTGTGTCACTCAGACAGGCCCCAACCTGACACATGACACCTGCCCAGCTACTCTAATCCCTCTCTCACTCGCTCTCTCTCTCACTTTATTTTCTTTCGTTCACATCGGCTTCGTACTTGATTGGTGGTATTCATGGTTGTTGACCTGTACTTCGCTTCTTATTTCTCTCTCTCTCTCTCTCTCTCCATGCTTTACATTTCCTTCTCTCTCACTTTAATTTCTTGCTCAATCCGGTGTTCTTGCTTAACTCGTTCTAACTTACTCACCTGCTCGCCCTAATTTGGTTACACTCTCGTCCCTGGCATCCTTCTTGCTCACATTTTCGCTTTATTTGCTCATTTTCTCACTTGCAGTAGAGCCTAATTGAAATCGAGGAGGAAAAATTTACTGAGCGTTCTCTCTCTCTCTCTCTCTCTCTCTCTCTCTCTCTCTCTCAGTCCATCATTCTGCCTGTATGTCTAAGTACCTACAATATCTATCTGTCAATCATTTTCTGTCGGCTTATCTATCTGTATAATAATCAGTTTGTGAATGGCTGTATCTACACACACACACACACACACACACACACACACACACACACACACACACACACACACACACACACACACACACACACACAAGCAAATATTTCGGTTCCGTTAATCCGCTAATCTGTCTGCATGCACAAGAGGCGGTACGGATAAGCGGGTTAGAGAGAGAGAGAGAGAGAGAGAGAGCGCGCGTTTAATCAGGTTCTGTGCTCTGGAGGTCAGGTTTCATTGTTGCCTTGCTTTTGTTTTCTTTTTTATATGGTTTTGACTGTAATTATTATTAGTAGTAGTAGTAGTAGTAGTACAGTTCGTAATAGAGTAAGTAGTAATATTGTATTGGTATCAGACTTATTTTTATATTTTTTATTAACAGATTGTCTTTTGATTCCTCGTATGGTAGTGACTGAAAATAAAAAGCCTTGGCGAAAATTTATTGAAAAAGACTTTAAATATATCGATAAATGAAAGAGGATGTTCTGTGAGAGAGAGAGAGAGAGAGAGAGAGAGAGAGAGAGAGAGAGAGAGGTCGGGCGGAGAGATACGGGGGTTTATATAAGACGGCCTGAGGTTTATTGAGGCAAGACTGGCGGGAAGGGCTGCGGAGGGCTGTCTAGGGGCTGGTCTATACTGAGGGGAGCTGGGAAGGGCTGTGTAAGGGCTGGGGAGTACTTTAAGGGCTGTGAGGGCTGATAAGGGCTAACTGATGGCTGGTCATGTTTTCTGGAGGGTTGGGATATAATTTTTAGGGCCGTCCATGGGCTGTGAGAGTGTTGGTTTGTACTATTGAGGTCTGATGGGGGCTGTCCAAAGGATGATGAAGGCTGTCTGTTTGTTGTGATGTACTGTGGAAGGCTGTTAAGGACTGAAAGAAGGCTGGTCTGTAATCTGAAAGGCTAGTGAGGGCTGCCTGAGGGCAAGGGGTAAAATAAATGCCGTCTGGTACGGGCTGCAATGGGCCAATTTGAACTGAGCGTGGAGGAGGAGGAGGAGGAGGAGGAGGAGGAGGGGGGGCGGAGAAGAAAAGAGGGCCGGAGGAGAAGAAAAGAGGGCAGGCTTTGGGAAGTTGGGGAGAGGAGCTTTTTGAGTTGAGCTGTTACAGTTTGAGGACGTTTTAAAAGAATGGCGATAATTGGTGCTTCGGAAAGGATGGTGGTGGAGAACGGGGTTTTAGTGGTTTTATTATTATTATTATTATTATTATTATTATTATTATTATTATTATTAATGTTGTTGTTTTCACCTTCTTGTCGTCGTCGTCATTATCATCATCATCCATCGTCATCATTATCGTCATCCTCATCGTCATTATTGGCCTCTTTTGATTTTCCGTCTGTTTGTCTTGTCAGTCTCTTCGTACCCTAATATCTAAAAGCCTGACCCTCAACACTTCCTTTTATTTGGCAGTGCTGAGTAGATTTGGCCATTTTGGGGTTTTACTGGAACGGTTCGATGACTGTGGTGGGTTTAGGCGTGTCTGATTCTGGTTAAGTTTGGGAGTTTGTGAGTTTGTTTGTGTGTTTCGGAGTAAGTTTGGGTGTGTTAGGGCGTGTTGGAGTAAGGTTAGTGTAGTTTGGGCGTGTCTGAGTAAGTTTGGGTGCATTTGAGTAAGGCTAGTGTGGAATGGTTGTGTTTGGGTAAGTTTGGTTGGGTTTAGGCGTGTTTGAGTAACCTTGGTTGTGTTTGGGTGTGTTTGAGTATGGTTAGTGTGGTTTGGTTATCTGGGTGTGTTTGGGTAAGGTTATTGCAGTTTTAGTTTGTGTGAGTAAGTTTGTGTTTCGCTGTGTTTGAGTACGGTTAGTCTAGTTTGGGCGCGTATGAGTAAGTTTGGTTATGTTTGGATGTGTTGGAGTAAGGTTAGTGAGTAAATCTGATTATGTTTGGGTAAGGTTAGTGTAGTTTGGTCGCGTTTGGGTGTGCTTGAGTACCGTAAAGCTAGTGTAGTTTAGGTGTATCTGAGTATGTTTGGATCAGTTTGGGTGTGGCGTGAGAGTTTCCCAGGATCCGTGATGTTATGAACAGACGTGATTTGTTTATTTTAGACGTGACCCGGGCGCACGATTAGGCCACCCTACGTGTCCGGAGGTGGTGTGCAACTTTGGCATGACCTGTACTATGTTTACATGTACTGTGTTACTTTTCTACCTACTGTGTTGCTTTCCTACGTACTGTGTTACTTTCCTACGGTGTTATTTTTCTACGTACTGTGTTGCTTTCCAACGTACTGTGTTACTTTCCTACGTACTGTTACTTTCCTACCTACTGTTACTTTCCTACCTACAGTGTTACTTTCCTACCTACTGTGTTACTTTCCTACGCACTGTTACTCTCCCACCTATTGTGTTACTTTCCTACCTGCTATGTGACATCCCTACGTAATGTGTGACTTTCCTACTTACTGTGTAGCTTTCATACGTACTGTGCGACTTTCCTACATACTGTGCGACTTTCCTATGTACTCTGTGACTTTCCTGCGTACTCTGTGACTTTCCTACGTATTGTGGGACTTTTTTGCGTACTCTTGCTTTCCTACGCAGTGTTACTTTCCTACGTACTATGTTATTTCCTACGTAGTGTGTTACTTTCCTGCGTACTATGTTACTTTCCCACGTACTGTGTTACTTTCCTACGTGCTTTTTTCCTTTCCTACCTGTTTTGTCACTTTCCTGCGTTCTGTGTTAGATTCGTACGTGCTGTGTAACTTTGCTGCGTCGTGGATAAGTTAAGGACAGCTGATAATGTGTTTGGACGTGCTTGGCGAGTGTGGGGCGACCTGTGTTGTGTTCAGACGTACAGTTGTGGCAAGTAGTTCCTGTAGACTCATAGGATTTCTAACTAGTAAAGCCAGATTCCAACTCGCTTTTATGTAGTGCTGAATTATTGAGCAAGACATTATTAGATTTGTTTAGTAATGAATAGTTTTGCAATATCTCAGTTTTATTTATTTTTTTATTTATTTATTATTATTATTTATTATTATTATTATTATTATTATTATTATTATTATTATTATTATTATTATATTTTTGTTGTTGTTGTTGTTGTTGGTGGTGGTGGTGGTGTTATTGTATTATTATTATTATTATTATTATTATTATTATTATTATTATTATTATTATTATTATTAGTCCTTACTGAATAGCTTAGCAAGTTCTCGAAAGGTTGAATTAATAATGAGTAATTTAGCAAGTACACGTAAGATTTGTTTAGTAGTGAATAGTATAGCAAGATCGCGTTAGTAAGATGCCGTAAAGGTTATTTAATGTGCAGTGTCGTATTTTGCACGATTTTCTTGCCATTTTAAGATGTTGTTATTCAGGTTGTGAGATTTTCGAGGTTGTTATTCAGGTTGTGAGTTTTTCGAGGTTGTTATTCAGGTTGTGAGTTTTTCGAGGTAAGGGTGCTAGATTACAGACTTGATCAACCCCTTCCATACGAGAGGCCTTTCATAGGGTGACTAAAGTAATGTGCAGGTGACAAGAATGAGAGAGAGAGAGAGAGAGAGAGAGAGAGAGAGAGAGAGATTGACGTCAGTGTGGCATGCGACGCTTCCTAACACCTCTTCTATAGCTACCGGTATTTATTTAGCTTATTACAACATGACATTCTCTTGTGTCCTATATATCTTCTTAATATTGAAGAAGACAGCACCAGTAACACATAATACTCAGGTTTAATGTACAGAATAAATCGCAAAGGAAGAGGAATTACGAAACCAACAAAACCACTTCTAGGATACGGGCCACTACTTCGACACGGTGTAAAGGAACTAATGACCGCAGCCGTACAGTCGACGAGGGAAGTATCGAGACGCGTTCGGTACGGGATGATATTGGAGTGTTCTGTCGCCTTACTTCTCGAGGAGGGAGGAGGTGTGGAGGAACTGGGTGATGAAGGGAGGTGAGGAGGTACAGGTGGAGGTGTGAGAAGGTGTGGAGGTACAGGTGGAGGTGTGAGTAGGTGTGGAGGTACTGGTGGAGGTGTGAGTAGGTGTGGAGGTACTGGTGGAGGTGTGAGTAGGTGTGGAGGTACTGGTGGAGGTGTGAGTAGGTGTGGAGGTACTGGTGGAGGTGAGGTAAGGCAAGGCAGACAGTGTGACGTCATCCAGGCCCCTCTCACCTGACTGATGCTTCCCTGCAATCGATGTCTTGGCGGCACACACACACACACACACACACACACACACACACACACACACACACACACACACACACACACACACACACACACACACACACACACACACACACACACACACACACACACACACACACACACACACACACACACACACACACACACACACACACACACACACACACACACACACACACACACACACACACACACACTTCCTACCTTCTTACTTGTACTTCATATCCCTTCTCTTCCTCTTTCTGTCCCCCCCCCTCCATCTCTTCTTGGTTTTCATCATCGTCATTTTTTTTCTACTTCACTTTTAATTAATGTTTTTCATCCTCCGTTTTTGCTCTTCTTGATCCAATTTCAAATCATTCGTCTTTTCTCCGTCTTCTTGTACACTTTCCTTCCTTCCTTTCCCTCCCTCTCTTCTTCTTTCCTTTTTTATATTTCCTCCTCCTCCTCCTCCTCCTCCTCCTCCTCATGCTTGCTCCCTCCTAACTCTGAACTTTATGCTTTCCCGCCTTTAGTCTCAGTCAGAAGCAGGCGTCGCCTCTTGCCCTCCTCTTGCTTTACTCTTACTTTCCTTCTGTTCCCCTTACTCCCTTACTTTTTCACTACAAACATTCCTTCTTCCTTATTTTTATTCCTCAGTCTTAAATTTACACTAGTTACTCCCTTCTTGCCTTACACTGACCTTCATTCTGTCCCTCTTACTTTCTTGCTTTTGCTTGTGTTGCTTCTTTATCTTTTATTACTTTATTCGTGCAGTCCTTTACTGTCGTTTTTTCTTTTATTTTTTTTAGTTATCCCTTTATTATGTTTTTTTTTTTCTTGTTATTTACTTTTGTGCTCGCTATTTTTGCTCTTAAGGCTTCTTGTTTTTCCTCTTTCTACTCTTAATTTTCTCTCTCTCTGTCTACGATGATTGTGGTGGTGGTAGTGACGATGGCAATTTTGGTGGTAATAGTTGTGATTGTGTTAGCTGTGACAGGGATTGGTTTTAGAGATGGGAATGATTGTGGTAGGCTTATTGGGATGGTGCAGGTGGTAGCAATGGTGGTAGTTGCGGTGGGGATGGTGGTAGTTGTGGTGACAGAGGAGGAATTCAGGGTAGTGATGGAGGGGCTTCTCTTAGGTCAGTGAGAGAGAGAGAGAGAGAGAGAGAGAAATATATTAAATCACAGAATAGATTTAGTGATATAAAATTAATTTGGTCGATGGTAGCTGATTAACTTAATGAAGTAGCTGCTGAGAGAGAGAGAGAAAAAAAAAAAACAGATCACAGGACCAATTAATAATACATCATAAAACTAATTGCTTGTGGTCATATAGGCTTTGGGTAATGAAACAGCCACCGTAGGACTCTAATGTATTCGTAATGTATTTGTTTCTGTAATTAGCAACGAGATGAATGAGGGGGTACTTAGGGGGATTAGAGATGTAATTAACTAATGGCTCTACTAGCGATTGGAGGTTAATGGTACCGAGGAAGGGGACTGAAGGGAGGCGTGCAGTGAGAGGTGTATGAGGTGAACTTTGACTCTTTAATGGGGGGACAGCTCTATATTACTGTATTCCAGCGAATGCCAGACGATTTTATTCAGCTGAAAGTGAGTCATAGGAGCCTGTGGGTGTTAGGGGATGTACAAAATAATAGTTAATCTCATATCGTGCGACATGTGCCCGAATAAGAAGAGTATGACGTCATGGTACAAAATTGCTTTAAAGGCCTTCAGTCAGCGGCCCCTCAGCTAAATAAGGTCAGGCAGTGTTGGTCTGGGTGGACTATAAAAACGTCGTCCTCGTCCTTATGTAAAGAGAGTGAGGATCAGTGGCATATATTCAGGGTTTGGGGTTGGTTCTTTCAATACGATGACGCCATTCTGATGTGGATTTTTGCGACCTGCTGTAGAGACTGTTATACGCAGTTAAAAAAAGGCGTCTGGTATTAAATATTTGCACACTCCATTAACCCTTTCAGTACGTACCATGGTGTGTGTGTGTATCTATCTATCTATCTATCTATATATATATATATATATACGGTATGTGTGTGTGTGTGATACCTCTAGACGATTTTCTTCAGCACTAGGAGAACCAGTTTTTGTGGAAGAGAAAATTAGTAGAATGTTTGCACCAGGCGGACAAAGTGGGTCAGAGTGGAGAAAGATAAAAAATATTACGTCCTATAGTGGTCTTTTTCAAGGTAATGCTGCTGCTGCTGCTGCTGATGTGTGTACAAGGGAAAGAATACCGAGCACAGTATTACTCGTACAGTGGGTGAAATGTGGTGGAATGTTTGTGGCATTGGCAGAATGCAAGTGAATCGAGAAAGGACTGTGTGATGTCTGAGAGTTGTGTGTGTGTGTGTGTATGTGTGTGTGTGAGGCTTTATACCGGATGTTCTGCCTCCCCCCCGCCTCTCTCTCTCTCTCTCTATCTCGCTGGCGCGCGCGCGCGTCCTTCATCTCCGTTCATCTCCCTTCACTCCTCACTACCTCACTCCCTTTTCCCTCCTCCTCCTCCTCCTTCCCCCCTTCTTCCTTCCCTTTCCCGTCACTTTTTCACTTCTCCCCTCTATGGTAACATCTGTCTCTCTCTCATGCTTCCCTCATCCCCTTTCTCCTTCCGTCCTTCCTTCCTCCTCTCACTTCTTTTCCTTTATTTCGCTGATTTCCTCCTAGCATTTTTCTTCCTTTGTTCTTTACTTTTGTTTCGTTTGTCACTCCCTCCTTTTTTTCTTCCTTCTCTCCTTCCCTCTGTCTTTCCTTCTCCTTTCTTCTTCATATTTTCCTTCCTTCCTTCTTCTTCATCATTCTAAGCAGTAGTCATTTATCATCCCCCGTATCTTATTTCCTTACATGCTTATTTCTCTTCATCTTATTCTTTTTCCTCCTTCCTTCCTTCCTCCCTTCCTTCTCACACTTCACTTCCTTTGCACTCGTCCACAGAGCTCTCTTGTTTTTTTCTCCATCCTTCCTTCCTTCCCCTCACCCCTTTTTTCATGTATACTCTTTTTTTTTTTTTTTAAATACTATCTCTTCATCACCCTTCCCCTCTCCCTCAGCCATCACCCTTCCCTTCTCCCTCAGCCATCACCCTTCCCCTCTCCCTCAGCCATCACCCTTCCCCTCTCCCTCAGCCATCACCCTTCCCCTCTCCCTCAGCCATCACCCTTCCCTTCTCCCTCAGCCATCACCCTTCCCCTCATCTCACCTCCCGTCCTCTCCTCTCCTCTCCTCTCTTCCCCTCACTCTTCTCCCCTCAGTCTGTTCTCCCTTCGCTTTTCTCCTCCCCTCACTTCTCTCCTCCCCTCCACTTCCTCTAATACCATTTTCTCCTCACTCCCCCTCCCCTCTCCTCCCATCCCATCCCTTTATCTCTCTCCATTCCTCTCCATCTGACCTCCATCCATCTTTCTTCCCTCTTCCTGTCCCTCTCCCTCCCCTCGTCGTCTTACCCTCAGTTATCCTTCTTTCTCTTTCTCTTCTCCATTTATCTCTGTTTATTTAATCTGGCAAGTTATTAGTCTCTCTCTCTCTCTCTCTCTCTCTCTCTCTCATTTCTTTTTCCGCTCCGTTTCCCTGATTATTCATGATCTTTTTCCTTTCTTTTCAGATTTTCTCTTCCTTTATCAGCCACCTTTCTTATCCCATTTCTTTTTTTTTCTTTTTTTACCAGTTTTCTCTACCCCGTTTATTTTCTCTTTCTCTTATTTTTTTTTGCTGTTTCCGTTGTTATACTTTCGTGTGCCTTTCTCTTTTCTCTTGCTTCCTCTCTCTCTCTCTCTCTCTCTCTCTCTCTCTCTCTCTCTCTCTCTCTCTCTCTCTCTCTCTCTCTCTCTCTCTCTCTCTCTCTCTCTCTCTCTCTCTCTCTCTCTCTCTCTCTCTCTCTCTCTCTCGTTTCTTATTCCTCATTTTCTTTGCTTTCTCATTTTCTCCCTTCTTATTTCCCCTCTTCATTTTCGCTCCCTTCTCATTCCCTCTCCTTTCTTATATTCTCTCCCTCTTCGTTTTTCCTCTTTCTCATTTGCTCTACTTTCACATTTTCTCTCATTTTTTGCTTTCTCCCTCCTTCCCTCTCTCCTTCATTATCCTTAATTATCCTCCTTCCACCCTTCTTCCCTTCTTTATTGTTATTCATTATTATTTTTCTTTTTTCTACTTCCCTCTTCCTATCTTTATTTTTCCTTTCATCTTTCTTGTCTATTTTAATGTTCTCTCTCTCTCTCTCTCTCTCTCTCCCTCCCTCCCTTTTCCATCTGCCTTGTGTTAGTTATTTTTTTTCTTTGTTTTGCTTCTTTAATTCTTGGTTTACGTCATTCCTCTTTTGCACATCTGTTCTTTCTTTAGCTTGTCTTTGTTTCTCCTTTCATTTTTCTTCTTTTCTTTGTTTTCACTTGGTATCTCCTCTCTGTCTGTCTGTCTGTCTCTGTCTCTGTCTGTGTCTGTCTGTCTGTCTGTCTGTCTGTCTCTGTCTCTCTCTCTCTCTCTCTCTCTCTCTCTCTCTCTCTCTCTCTCTCTCTCTCTCTCTCTCTCACATCTCTTTCCTCTTTCTTTACGCACTCATTTCCTCTTCCTCTTCCCTTTCTCGCCCCGCGCACATAACAGTAGCAATAACAGTAACAGTAACCCCCGCTGCGTGAACAACAACAAAAACAACAGCGACGCCCACACCATCAACAACAACAAGAACAAAAACAACAGTAGTAATGCAAGAGGGGGAAATAAATGGAGTGGAATTGTCAACTTGGTGCGGAAAATTAAGAAGAGCCGTGATGAAATAAAAGGCAGTTGTGCATGCAGTAATTACAACGGCGGTAGTACAAGTAATATGGCGTAGTAGCAGTTCGGGCTCGCGTTATTAAGAGTACTGTAGTAGCAGCGACTGAAGTACTACTAGAGCGATAAAAAATACCACGTTGATTTCTAGCATATTTTGTAGTACTCTTACAGTGAAAACAATAGTATCAGTACTGTAATAATAGTGAAAACACTAGTATCAGTACCGTAATAACAGTGAAAACACTAGTATTTAGAATTTTTTTAGCTAATTCCACATTACTATTATTACAACAACACAAGCAGTCACAGGAAAAAGTACTAGTATTACTACATCAGTAACTTATCCAAACACCACCAACAACAATAACAGTAACAAAAATGTACATAATATCAAGTAATTTACTAAGTCAACATGAGCAGTAAGAACCAGGCACAAGACCATCACTAACAATGAAAACTACAGTAAAGCAAAAACAATGATAACAAAAGCAAATGCAGAGCCAGCCGTAACAATAGCCACCCTCATCACTCGCAACATTTGCAACAATAAGCAGCTTCATTATTATCTGCAGAGTTATTTTTTTCATTTTCATCAGTGGTAGGTATTCTCATTGGTTTAGGAAATTCCGCAACGCCTCTTCACTAGCGATTTATTTTAGGTATTACCCATTTATAAGCTCTTGTATTTTATTGGTACAAACTCTTTCTGTATTGAGATATATATTACATGCATTCGATTTTGAAGGTGTAATGTTCAGGATTAATCGCTGAGGAAGAGGTGCTGCAAAGTCAAGTATACTGTAGATGTAATATTTAAAAAAAAGTATATGAGTAACATGGAAGAGAAAATTGAAGGTGTAATATGCAGGTATCGCTAATGAGGAGGTGCTAAAGCCTCCCTCGCCAGTGAGAATACGGCTATTAACATCAACTATATTTCGTTACACCATCATACCAGTGTCACACCATCATACCAGTGTCACACCAGGCTTGAAACACAGTATGGTCTTCATCCAGTGCTACACCATCACACATCACTACGCCATTACACCTCTTTATCATACCACTGTACATCTTCACGCCGACTCCGGCACACTCTTACAACTTCATTCCTCTACCTTAACTCCATGCACCGCTACTCCGCACCCCATAACACCACTACATCACACCAGAGTTCCACACCATACCACCACGTCAGACTACCAGGCCATCACACTACTCCATTCTACCACCACACCAGACCATCCGCCCATTCCACCAACCACACCAGATTACACCACCATGTACACCATGCCCCACACCCACACCCCAACGCCACTCAACACCACACCCCACCACAACACCACACCACATCACACCACACCACACCACACCACACCACACCACACCACACCACTCAGAACCACGCCACACCACCACCAGTCCACACAACACACCACCACACCACACCACCACACCACACCACACCACACTACACCACACCACACCACACCACACCACACCACACCACCACACCACACCACACCACACCACACCACACCACACCACACCACACCACACCACAACACCTCTCAACATCGCAACACCACAGCAGACCTCGTTCCAAGCCCAGGAGCGGCGAAATAACAGGAGAAAGAACGGTATGAGGGTGACAGCGGGCGAGATTTGTGTGTTCTAATGAAAGACTCGAGGTGGGGCCTGCTTATACCACTATACCACCATACCACACCATCAGCTCGAGGTGGGGCCTGCTTATACCATTGTCCCATGTCCCACCATACCAAACCATCATACCACCACCACCATACCACCACCGCCATACCACACCATCATACCACACCATCATACCACACCACAGTACCACACAACAGTACCACACCACCATACCACACCACCATACCACACCATCATATCACACAGTCATACCACACCACCATACCACACCACCATGCCACACCACCATACCACACCACAGTACCACACCACAATACCACAAAACAATACCACACCACCATACCACAAAACAATACCACACCACCATACCACACCACAATACCACAAAACAATACCATACCACCATACCACACCGCCATACCACACCATCATACCACACCATCATGCCATCATACCACACCATCATGCCATCATACCACATCACCATGCCACACAGTCATACCACACCGCAGTCACATTAACACACCACTACACATCCACACCACTACCACACCATGAAACATCGTCACGCCACTACCACACACCACTAGCACACCACACACCACTACCAATAACACTACCACTACATAACACCATTACACACCACTGCTACACAATACAACACAAAACCAACCTACCTCCGCCACTACCCCACCACACACCACCACCACACCACACCACACCGATCCACACCAGCACACCAGCGGGAACTTGAGAGAGGGTGTGGTTGTTGGTGTGAGGTGTAACAGGAAGCGAACCACACCAGTATTTACACCATCATAACACCAGTACACCGGCATGAACTATAATACACCAGCTGATTCCCTGCACTATTCATCCACGTGCAGTCGATAGGTACAGGTATTTTTCCAAGTGTGTGTGTGTGTGTGTGTGTGTGTGTGTGTGTGTGTGTGTGTAATAAGGAGCGACCTGGGGCGCCTCGTTGGCTGTCTGGCTGGCTCACCTTAAGTCGTTACTCATGCTCTCTCTCTCTCTCTCTCTCTCTCTCTCTCTCTCTCTCTCTGTCTAACCTAGAGATACCAAGAGGAGCCAAATAAAGAGGCATCGTACTGAAAGCATGAACTCTCTTTTCTTCCTCCTCCTTGCTGAGTAGAATCATCATCCATTGGCCCAAAAAAAAAAAAAAAAAAAAAAATATATAACCATGAGTAAAAATTCGCCCACACTTCTCTGCAGGATTTGGCAATGAAAGAGATATACTATGAACAGATTTTTTTTTTTTCTTGTCACTTTTCTTATTGTTTTACGTGCAAGCAGTATGAGGTACACAGTATGAAGCACACAATAAAAAGAGTATGAGAAGGAAGGACACTCTCAGTCGTCTGGGTTGGAATGAAAACTTAAAACGGTGGAAGGCTGGACACGATGCTGGCAGAAGCGTAACAGGGAACGCTTCCTGGCCGTCCGTCCTTGGGCTGATGGGTTAAACTTTTATTATCCCAAGGCCTTAAAGAGAGAGAGAGAGAGAGAGAGAGAGAGAGAGAGAATGAATTAGTTTGCCTGTGTTTATGTAAAGAGTAAGAGCTTCGTGTGTATGGATGCTGCTGTTATTCTTAGTTTATTGTTGCAACTTCCATATGATTGTACTGAGTAGTGGAGAACCCCAAGGAGCGATAATGAATGCTATATTAAATTTCTCCAAGACTTAGTTTCTGTCTGGCGAAATAAAATCGTCTGGAGATACAAAAAAAAAAATATAGGTGAACTAAAAGGGATTAAAAGTAACTTGAAAATGTTGTTTACGTGGGTTCAAGGGTAAAGGTGTCTTGTATTTGGTCTGTGTGTGTGTGTGTGTGTGTGTGTGTGTGTGTGTGTGTGTGTGTGTGTGTGTGTGTGTGTGTGTGTGTGTGTGTGTGTGTGTGTGTGTGTTTGCCCCCTGTTGCGTCTATTATTGGTTGTAGTGTCGTGTACGGCCACTGTTTGTCCCTTTTCCGTTTATTTTCAGTTGAGTGCCCTTTCTACCCCGTTTTCTGTATGTGGTCCTTTTTGTTTCTGTACCGGCATCCCTTTTATAATAATTATCGGCCCCCTTTAGCAAAGCGAGGCGATTTAGTTTTTGTCGTGTGTGTGTGTGTGTGTGTGTGTGTGTGTGTGTGTGTGTGTGTGTGTGTGTGACCAAAATATCTCGAAAAGTTGTGGACGAATTTTCACCAAACCTTCAGGATATAGCAACTATGTGGATGTGCAGAAACCTGTTACTTTTGGTGAGACATTATTCAAAGACGACCGAATACCAGCCGCCATATATTTTTTAATACGGATTGGCTTTTTGTTAAATACGGTGACTGAATTCCGTAGAGTTTTGCCAATTTCCATGAAATTTGGTTTGTAGATAGATTGTACCTTAGCCAACAACATATTTTGGTGGGCGATTAGCATTCAGCCCTCCGATTGCTTTTGTTTTATTTTGTTTTTGTTTGTCCTATGTGATTATTATTTTTTTTTTTTAGATTTTTTTTGTTGTGGACATTTATTGTATGTATATATTCTGTTAAGGTAGTTTTAAATTTTTTCTCATGCCTGTTTTGCATATATTGGACTGTGAAGTCCTTTTTGTGTATACAGTAGTATCTGTTTCTCGTCATACCACATTTTTTTTTTATTTCCTTGTTATCTCTTATGGGTTTGAACCTGCAGTTGCCCGCCTTCCAGCCCTTGGGTTTGCGTCCCCTAACAAGCACCGAAATCCAGTAAAAAGCAGAATATAAACAAACAGTGGCAGCATCCTGGGCGCTACGAGAAAAGTTGCTCACTGATTGGTCGCCGTCCAGCCTCACTAGCATTCGAATCAAGACGGATCTCTGGGGAAACTGAAGCGGGATTCGTGGGTCGATGATGCAACCTTGGAAAGATGGAAATGGGATTGGATTTTGGAGCTTTGAAGGAGGAAAAAGGCTGATGAGTTTAGATGGCGGGTTGGTAGTTTTTGACTCGCTTTCTTTCAGATGGACCATGCAGTTGAAATTCCCTCCATTTTGTACATTCGAACGTAAGAGCAGGAGAAGTAATCATATAGGATCATATGTTACGATCTAACCCCCACGTTTGTATATATTTAAGTTTGGTTGTTTGAGGGAAGATGAAGTATAAAGTCTTATAGCCTGCACAGTTTAAACTCAAGAAAGTTTGTGAATACAGGCCCTGCGTCAGATTTTGCAGCTTTACCAGTTCAAATTCTAGTGCGTGGTGTCAGTGTCAGATTTTCCAGATTTAGCAGTACAAATTCTACTTCAAATTGTGTTGTGTCGTCGTGTCTGCGGCTGAAACCAGACCAAAACATTATTCAGTACCATTGCCGCGTGACTGTAAATTAATATAACCCTGTAATGACAGACATTAACTTGCCAGGCGCCCACCGATAGCGGGCAAGCGCGGAAAAACTCAATTTGCCAAAAAATAAACAAAGGCGCATCGCAAAGGCCACCTCTCTCCGACGCCCCATTATCGTAACGTTCCAGGCAAATTATCCCTCATTAAAACATTTGCCAGCGGTGTTTAGCCAGGCGAGAATTCATGCATGCTATATTATTAATGTTCGAACAGTTCCGGGAAAGCTTTAGTGGAGAATAATTCGTAAGTTATGGCGGTAGTTCTCCTTTAACGGTGGGCGTAACTCTGAGGCAATGGTGTATAGCCTAGCCATTATTCGCATCCCTGCTCCCCTTCTAATGACCCCCGCTATTGTATCCTAATGACCTACTGATAGACTTACCTGCAGGCTATTAGCGCAGATTCTTTTGGGGGACCCAGTGTTGTAATGGAGGACCCTGGCTATAGAGGAAGTGGTTGTTGTTGACTGAAATACACTACACGTGGGCCTAGGCTGTTGTAGCACATAGGGTATTGTAGTAACTGTATCTTGTTGTTGAATGTTTGTCGTCCTTATTTAGCATTTAGGCTGTTTATTATTATTATTATTATTATATTGTGGGTTAAAGGGTGATTTTCATGAAGTACACATAAACTAGTACTGTTGCTACTATATGTTAGAATGTACTGTAAATACCAGCACAGTACGCGGTAGCATGCAGAACTATGCTATTACAGATAATTATGTAGTTGGAACAGACAGTTACATAATGCTGTCGGCAATAAAGGCTGGTTATGAAAGAAGCTGTATTTTTAAAGAGTTTACCTAGTACGTAGACAGTATTCAAAACAGACTAATATAAATAATTATAGGTATGAATTGATATTTATTTTCTGCATTGTATGTTTACTGTTGTGATATATGTGAAAGCTCTGACAACATTTTCAGACATAACTGTAACTAACCGACTTTCTTTTGTTTCAGGTAAGCAAGATGGAGTCAACCTTTAAAACGCATGCAGAGTTCTCCAACGCCTCATCCATGGTTTGAACTCCTGTCTGTCTATCTATTGCCAGACACCCCAGTCCCACAAGGGGTGGCCACAAAATAATCGCCTCCATGTCGCCCTGTCCCCAGCCATTTCACTGCCTTGCTTCCGGCTCACACCCCTCGTCTCTCATATATCTTTCCACTCCATCCCTTCATCTCATCCTTGGCCTCTCCTTCCCTCTCCCCCCCTCCGCCTCACTCACATACACTCTCCTCGTTAGTCTTTCGCTCTCCACCCTCTCCACATGGCCAAACCACCTCAGTGTATTTTTCCTAATGCTTTCTGTCGCATCCACATCCTCACCACAACGCTCCTTCACTTCCTTATTTGTCAGTCTGTCTCTCCATGTAATTCCACATGCTCCTTTCAGATAACTCATATCCACTGCTGTCATTCTTGTGTCCTTCCAGCAAGGTCCAAGCTTCACTTCCATACTTTAGAGTTTGTATCACAATATTGTCATGAAGCAACTTTTTACTTCCATGCTCACTTCCCTGTTTCTTATCACTGCTTTCAAAGAACCAGCAACCTTTCTTCCATGTTGTACCCTTTCAAGCACTTCACCCTCCAAACTTCCATCCTTACACATCACACTACCCAGGTACTTAATATCGCTTACATTTTCCATCTTCTAATCATCCAACATCTGTACATCGAGCGACTTCATTTCTCTCAAGACCATAACTTTACTCTTCCCTTCATATACCATTAAATTCCGTTTCTTACACACTCTTCCAGTCTCATTCACCAAACCTTGCAGTTCCTCTTCGTCTTCACTCAACAATACAGTATCGTTTGCAAAAAACAGTACAGCGAGTTTCCAAACGTTGCGCGCTTTCATTTAAGCCGCTCGAACATCCACTGCCGCACTTTGTATCTCTTTTATAACTCCATCCATATACAGATTGAACAGCTATAGGGACATGACACATCCCTGTTTCAAACCAATATTTAAATAGAAAAATTCAACGAATTCACCATCCACACGCACTGCAGCCTGTATTTTGTATAATTTTGTAAGATAAATTGGGAAGGGAGAAAAGGCGGGATATATATATATATATATATATATATATATATATATATATATATATATATATATATATATATATATATATATATATATATATACAGAGAGAGAGAGAGAGAGACTACGAATTGGTTCGGAAAAGACCGAGAAATAAGAGAAAAAAATGTGAGAACATAAGTAATGAGGAAAGATGATTTGCTCTAATGAGGGATCGTTACTGAGTAGAGACATATTCCTGGAGGTTCTTTTTGTACAGGTCAGGCATTAGACAGAGATAAGCAGGTAGACACAGGTAGCCTTTATATTTATACTTAGACAGATATACTTAGAAGATTGAGTCATAGATACTGTATATAGATCGATAAATAAACAACAGTACAAGCATAAAGACATATGAAGTAAAGATATAGATAGGCAGAGATATGGATTGATGAAGAGGTCGAGGTGAAGGGAGGTAGTACTGGAGGGTTTAGATAGACAGAGGTAGGTAGACAAATAGACAGATAAAAATGGTAGGTGTGTTTTTGTTTTGATGTGGCGAGGTCAGTAGGGTTGGCAGGCCCGGGGGTGTTGACGCGGGGGCTTATGAGAGAGAGAGAGAGAGAGAGAGAGAGAGAGAGAGAGAGAGAGATTTATGGAAACGAATACCAAGAGAAAGAAGATAAAATAATAGAGAGAAGGAAGACCAAAGGAAGAATGGAGTAGGAAGAATGAAAGACGGGGATGAGGAGAGGAAAATTAATGAGGAGGAGGGAAGATGGAGGAAGGAGAGGGAACATGAGGAGGGGAGGAGAAGGAGGAATAATAGAGGGAAGGGAGGGTTGGTGGGTGGATGGTGGACGAGGGGGAAAAAAAGGGAGAGGGTGATAAGAAAGAGAGTTAATTTTAAAAATTAAATATAAATTAAGAGAAATAGGAAAAAAATGAGGGACAAACGAACAGAGAGAGAGAGAGAGAGAGAGAGAGAGAGAGAAGGAATGGATAAGAAGAGCAGAAAAATAGAGGAACATTGAAGAAGGGGAGAAAAGGAGAAATTTGGGGAATCGAGAAGGAAAGAGTAGAGAGGAGAAAGGAAAGAGAAGTGGAAGAAGGGAGAAGAGGAGAAGGAGGGAGAAAACGAACAAAGAAGGGGAGTGTAGGAGGGGAAGACAGCCATTGCTAAAAAGGGAAAGAGCGGAGTAGGGAGGGAAGGGATGGGGAGGGGTGGGGAGGGGAGAGAAAGAGATGAAATTAGGAGGTGGGGAGAAAGAGGGAAGAAGAGGAAAGGGAAGAAGTGGAAGGAAGAGAAGACATAGGAAGCGTGAAGAGGAGGAGAAAAGGGGAATGTGGATAAAGGAAGCAAGACAGGGAGAAGAAAGAAGGGTCTAAAAAGGGAATAGAGTGGGAAGGAAAGGAGGGGAAGATGTTAGGGGAGGGAAGAAGTGGAAGCAGAAGGGGAGAAGAAATGTACGGTAGGAGGGGAGAATATTGGAGGGAGAAAATGGAAATAATAGAACAGAAAAAGCAAATAGGGAGTTCAGGAGAAGGGAGGAGCTAGGAGGGGAAGGGAAGAGAAGAAAGAAGTAGAAAGGAGCAGGAATTTGAGAGAGAGAGAGAGAGAGAGAGAGAGAGAGAGAGGTGGGGAGAAATCAGGCAGAAAGTAGAGAAAGAGTGGAGGTAGGGAAGTAAAGAGTGAAGGAAGAATAGGAAATAACATCAGGGAGATAGGGAGCGAAAAAAGGGTGATGGATAGAGAGGGGGAGAAAGGTAGATAGGGAGGGAGCAAAGGGGAGAGGGAGGAAAGTAGGGAGAGAGGGAGGAAAGTAGGGAGAGAGGGAGGAAAGTAGGGAGAGAGGTGAGGGAGGGCAAAAGAGGTGTATTTCTAGAGTGGTCTTTAAGTTTAGCCCTTGTAACCTCCTCGACGACACCCTGGCACGCACACGCAAAAAAGACACACCCACACACACACACACACACACACACACACACACACACACACACACACACACACACACACACACACACACACACACACACACACACACACACACACACACACACACACACACACACTTAGACAAAGACTTCCATGCACTCACATATAGTATGCAAACAGACCCATTAAAACACACACACACAAACACGTACATGGACACACATACCGTTATATATATGCACATACAGCTTCTATCAAACATTGAAAACAAACAGCATTACTACACGCACATGAACAAGGCATGAAGTAACTGGCACAAAAACACGCAAAAACTGGGCTGTTTATACAAGGTCGCCGGCAGTCATACACACACACAAATACACACATATACATACATACATATATACATACATAATGACATAATTCTCTCTCTCTCTCTCTCTCTTTCACACACACACACACACACACACACACACACACACACACACACACACACACACACACACACACACACACACACACACACACACACACACACACACACACACACACACACACACACACACATGCACCAATTTACCACCGACACGCAAACTTGGACACACTGGAGAAATTCCTTTAGTTAACATGCTCTCTCTCTCTCTCTCTCTCTCTCTCTCTCTCTCTCTCTCTCTCTCTCTCTCTCTCTCGTTATAATAATTCTTTTTCTTGTGTTTCCATTTTTCTCTTGTTTTCTTTTCCCTTTTGCTCAGTCTTTCTCTCCTGTTACACATTTTATTATTTTATCGCTGTCTTTCGTTTTTTTTTTGCGTGTGTTATGTACCTGTCGTAAATTTTTGTTTCTTTTCATATTGTTTTCACTTTGTTTCTCGCTTTGTTAATTATTTTGCATCAGAGTGTTAGTATATTCTTCCATCCTTCCTTCTTCTTGTCTACCTTCCTTCCTTCCTTCCTTCCTTCCTTTTTTCTCTCTGCTCTTTCAGACTGTAATCAATCTTAATTTCCTATTCTCCCCTCCCTCCCTCTCTCCCCTCTCCTGTGCGTGTGTGCGCTTCCTGCCTCCCTCCTCATGCTTGCTTTCCTCCCTCCCTCAATTCTTGCTTCCCTCCCTCCCTCCCTCTCTGTGCTTGTTCCCCGCCCCTCCTCCAACCTTCTGCTCTTCCCTCCCGTCCTCCAATCTTCTGTTCCTCCCTCCTTTCCTCCCTCCTTTCTTCCTAATTTTTTTTGCATGCTGTCTTCATTACGTATTACTTAACTCTCTTGCTTGCTTCCCTTCTACCTCTTTCCTTCCTTCCATATTTTTTGTATTTTTCAGCCTTTCTCCTTCCTTCCATCCTTCCTTATTTCATCCATCCTTCCTTCTCTCTTTCCTTATTTCTTCCATCCATCCATCCTTCCTTCCGTCCGTCCGTCCGTCCATTTCTCATTCCTTCCTTCCTTCCTTGTCTTTCTAGTTCAGTCCCTCCCGCCCTCCCTCATGTCTATGTTTGCATGGCTCCCTCCCTTCCTCCCTCTGTGTTTGCCTCCCTCCTACTCTCTCTGTCTTCTTCCCTCCATGCATGCTAACACCCCCTCCCCCACCTGCCTGCCTTTTTAACACTCCCAGTCTCCCTCTCCACCCATCTCTCTGATTCCTCCCTCCCTCCCTCCCTCGTTCTCTCTCTCTCTCTCTCCCCTCAGTTCTAAAATCATGTCGGTAGCCATAATAAAATATCAGAGTTGTTTCCTATCATTCCCTCTCCTCTCATGATCTTCCAGTTTCTCCCTCCCTTCGTTTGCATCCCTCCATGTTTCTTTCCCTTCTTTTCTCTCGGTTCGTTTCCTCGTCCTTCCCCTCTCTCTTCCCATTCTTATGTGTATTCTTTCGTATGCTTTTATTTACCATTTTTCTCGTCTCGTCTTTTGTCCCCTTGCTCTCCTTACCTGGTTTTCCTCCTGCTCTTCCCTGGCGAACTTGTGAGTGGCGTTGATAATTCTTCAGGGAAAGACTGACTTAGTGTGAGAGTCATTTTCTGAGAGGCTTGTTTAATTATACGTGTGTAACGTGTCCAGTTCGGCGCAAAATAGGTGGTCGTGATTGATGTGGTCGCTTTCCAGACTTAGGCTACTCCTTGGCACTGAATAGATAAATGCACTGCTCAGATTACATTTAGGTTGGTTACATATGGCTATTTTCAACCACAGATGTTGATACAGCAGTGAAATTACTGTATATCTGTACCTGTATCACCCTTTCTGTCAGTCTGTCCATCTATCTACCTATCTGTCCGTGTACCTGTCTATGTATATCTGTCTCTATATGTCTCTGTGCCAAGCTATCTATCTATCTATCTGTCTCTGTTTATTTATTTACTTATTTTTTTCGTTCTTTTCATTGTCAAAATTATCTCATGTAAAGATTAAAAAAAATATTTGTGACTTTTTATCCGTGCTTGATGTTACAGATTTCCATGAACGTCTAATTACCAAAGAATCTCCAAGGTTTAGGAGAGCCTTTTGCTTTGCGATTCTTAGAACTTCATTAATCGGAGAGAGGAAAAAAATCATTTTCTCAAGGCTGAACCACTCAGTAAGGACTCTGTTAGCTTTGTATCATTGTAACTCTAGTGTGATGTTCATCCCTTTTCCCCGCCATATCCTCCCCAATGGAAAGCAAACAGCCGACTGGAGGGATGGTTGAGGGGAGGAGGAAGAAGAGATAGATTGTGCCTTTCAGAAACGACCCAATATCATATCAATCTCTTGCACCCCCACCCCACATTTCCTCAGCCTCCCACGCTCCCCCCCCAACCCCCTCCGTCTTTGGTGTGCGAGTGAGGGGGTAGGGTCGCAGAAGGCTGGGTAAAGTGATGTAATTAGTGCTCTCATTACTGGCCTCACACTCCTTATTACTCCCCTCACTCCACTCATTAACCGACACTCACCCCTCCCTCCCTCTCATCCCGATCCCTCAACCCTTACCAACTCTCCCTTCCGCTCAAAGCCTCTCATCGTCGCCTTCATTTTGCCCTTTTCATCCAGTCTAATCCTATTTTCTCTCATCAACCACTCTTTTACTTCTTTTCATCTCACGTCATCCCGTGTATTTTATTCGTTTTCGTTTACTTCGTTCACGTTCCCAGTTTTCTTCATTGCCACTAATATTATTTTCATTCATCTGCTTAGATAATTATCTTCTCATTTCTTTTTCTTCTTGATATAGAAAGGGGCGATAATATATATTTACGACCCTGCCCAGTAATATATATATATATATATATATATATATATATATATATATATATATATATATATATATATATATATATATATCCCTACGTGTCAAGTGGGATTGGTGGAGGATTAGTGCCCCTCCTTGTAAAACAATTAACTCTAAGCCCTTGGCCACCCCGTCTGGGATACATGGCGTCTGGCAATGAATGAATGAAATGAATATATATATATATATATATATATATATATATATATATATATATATATATGAACCTCTGTGGTACAGTGTGCGTGTTCGTACACCAAAGAACGAGGGTTCGCGCACCGCCAGGGTAATAAACTTTGGGAGCGTTCCTCTGACCACGCACTGCATTGGCGGACACAAGGGGTGCTGTGGTTGAACCAGTGTCGCATACTATAAAGTTGGCTTGCACCCAGTCAGCTTGCGCGGGCCGATTACTCTTGGTTCACAGACTACACACACATCCAAAGCCACTCCAACACTACAGTTACACTTACAAGCACTTTTCACCCTATATACAATCTCTGCTAGACAGCCTAAGCCACTTGGTAGAGATACATTGGCTGTATCGTCCCCACTTCGGTAGGGATAGGCCGGTCCTGCAGTGGACACTCAAACGGCTGATGATATATATATATATATATATATATATATATATATATATATATATATATATATATATATATATATATAGTCAGCTTTCTTCCATCGTATATATCCAAGTTTTTTTTTATTGCTAAAAATGGAAAATGAAAAAATGGTGATGGAGGTATACGTAAATTCTAACATGTAGGGACGTTTGTGTGATTGGGTTGTGTGTGTGTGTGTGTGATTGGGTTGTGTGTGTGTGTGTGTGTGTGTGTGTGTGTGTGTGTGTGTGTGTGTGTGTGTGTGTGTGTGTGTGAGAGAGAGAGAGAGAGTGTGTATAATGATAATAATGGTAGTTTGAGGTTAGTATGGTGATGATGATGGTCCGGTGATTATGATGGTGATATGAGTGATAATAGTGGCATTAATGGTGCTGTGGTCGGGATGATGATATGATGCTGATTTTGGTAGTGATGTAGTGACAGTGTTATGGTAGTGGCTGTGATGGTGGTGGTGTGTTGCTGGTATGGTGGCTGTGATGATGTGGTGATGATTAAGATGCAGTTTTGGTGATGTGGTTATAGTGCTGGTGTTATGGTGGCGATGATGGTGATGATAATGGTTGTATATTTAGTTATGTAGTTGTGTAAATGGAGATGATGTCATTATGATGATGGTGGCTATAATAATGGGGTAGTGTAGGCGTGTGATAATGGAGGGGGTGATGATAGTTATGAAAAATGTTGATGCTGATGGCAGTGTGATGATGGTGATGATGATGGCGATTGTGATAATGGTGGTATCAGTAGGTATGTGATGATGATGATGGTCGTGTGATGATGATGATGATGATGATAATGGTTGTGGTGGTGGTGGTGATGGTTGTGATGTGGTTGTTTTGTCTGTTATGATGATGACTGCACTCTGGGGGATGGAATGTGATGATCAGAAATATTTGCCAGGTGGTGATCCTACTGGGAGAGGTTTGTTGAAAATAGAAAGCCCAAATATTATCGCTTACTACCACCACTACCACTATCCTCACCCCTCCTCTTACCACAGTTGTTACTACTACCACCACTATCCTCACTTACCACCTCCTGCCACAGTTATCACTACCACTGTCCTCACTTACCTCCTCCTACCACAACTGTCATTACCTCCACTGTCCTCACTTAGGCCTACCTCCTTCTACCACAGTCGCTACCACAACTGCCGCCATCCTCACTTACCTCCTCCTGCCACAACTGCAGCCACTACCACCATCATCAGGTATTGAATGTCGTCACAACCATTATCGCCACCATCCTCACCTCCTCCTTTCACCACAACTGCTACCATTACTACCACTATCACCATCCTCAAGTATCTCCTCCGACCAGTGTCTACCACAACCACCATTCTCACGTATTGTACTTCTTCCAACCATAATCACCACCACCACCACCACAACAACAATCTTCATGTACCCTACCAGTACCACCATCCTCACGTACCATACCACTACCACTATCCTCACATACCTTCTACCACATTTGCCACCACTACCACCAACACCATCCTCAGTTAGTCTGTCACAGCCTACTACTACCAATCACATCATCGACATTCAATACCACAACCAGTATTACCACTACTGCTATCATTACTACTTATACTACTGCTGCCACAACTACCACCACTACCATTAATGCCATAACTACCATAACCAGCTCTATCACAGCTACTACCACTACCATCACAACCAAAACTGCTACCATTTCACACATTAATACCCTCACTGCAGCTACCACAACTACCATCACCATGCTTTTCCACCACGACTACCACAACTACCAACATTATTAGAACACTTCAAGCAACCTAATTAGCGGGTTATTAGTGGGAGGATTATCCCCAGCACACACACACACACACACACACACACACACACACACACACACACACACACACACACACACACACACACACACACACACACACACACACACACACACACACACACACACACACACACATAAAAACAAATATTGGCACGCGCACATACTGTATACGTACTTAACACACACACACACACACGCACACCTCACAAAAACGCATACATGGCTGGCACATGTACGTAAACCCGTACTTTTCCGTCAGAGAGAGAGAGAGAGAGAGAGAGAGAGAGAGAGAGAGAGAGAGAGAGAATAATTTTAGCCTACCATTGTCCTTAAGACCACAGCCACCGCCCTCCTCTGACGTTTGTCCCTTTCCTTCATTTCCCCCCCCCCCTCTCTCTCTCTCTCTCTCTCTCTCTCTCTCTCTCTCTCTCTCTCTCCCCTAGGTAGTTTTTCCTCTCTTTTCTCATACCGTTTCTCTCTTTTATTCTTCCTCTCCCTCCTTCCTTGTTCACTCACACTTCACCTCTCCTCTTAATCTTATTCTTTGTTTATTCCCTTCTCCCTCTCCTCTTCGCTCACTTCTTACCCCTTTCTCTTTCTCAATTCAGTTTTTCTTTCATCTCTCTCTCTCTCTCTCTCTCTCTCTCTCTCTCTCTCTCTCTCTCTCTCTCTCTCTCTCTCTCTCATTATCATCATAATCATCCTCTCAGGCCATTTTTATTCCTCCTCCTCCTCCTCCTCCTCCATCCCGTCACCAGAAACACAACAAATCCTTCCATTTTGGCGACGCAACAAATTTCTTGGCTATTTGGAACTTTAAACAAAGGCAAGGCTTCTCTTTACTGACTTGGGGAGGAGGAGGAGGGAAGGAGAGGAGCGAGAGGGAAGGGGGGAGAGGGAGGAAGAGGGGGGGAAGACAAAGGGGTTAGATGGGTAGATAAGCTAGTTGAGATGTGAAGAGGGATGAGAGGAGGGGAGGAAGGAGGGGGTTAAAGGGATGGATGTGGAAGTTAAGAGGGACTGGAAGGGGAGAGAAAAAAGGAGTGAGGGGAGGGAGAGAAGTTGGATAGACAGTTGATGTAAAGAAGAGGAATGGAGGGATGGAGGGAGGGGGGGAAAGAGGAGGAGAAAGGCAGAGGGGAGATGTGGGAGAGAGAAAGGAAGAATGTGGAAATGAGTAAGAAGAAAGAGGAGGGGGAAGGGATGAGGATGGAGTGTAATAATGATACTAGGGAGAAGGATGGAGGGAGGGGAAATGGAAGCAAGGGAGAAGAGGAAAAGTGGGAAAGAGATGGATGAAAAGTTAAAAAAATATATATATGTAGAGAATAAATGCAACAAAAAGAGAACAAATGGTAATGGAGAAAAATAAGACATGCTAATGATGATGATGGTGAAGAAGGAAGAAGATAATGAGGTGGCGAGTAACGCGAGTGACGATAGAAGTGACAAATGGTACTGGGACGACGTGACGAGAGAAGGAGGGAAGAGGAAAGAAAAAGGAGAGGAGAGAAAGCAGAAGAGAGGAGGGCGTGGAAAATCGAGAGTCGTAAAAGTGAGAATATGAGAAAATGGAATGAGAGAAAGGTGATGTTAATTATAGACTGTTGTGAAGGAGGGAGCGATAGAGAGGAACTATTTGAGAGAAGAAAGACCAGGGGAGGGAGTGGAAGAGGGAAAGACAGTGTTAATGCAGGCTAGGTTGTTGTTTAGGAGAGCAGGGAGAAATGAGGGAAGAAAGAAGAGAGGAGAGAGTGGAAGAGGGAAAGACATAGACGTGGGAAAAGAGGGGAAGGGACAAAGAAAGTGTGCATACAGATTGCTGTGTATGTTTGCATTTATTGTAGTGAAGTTTGTAGTAGGTAGTATACATCTGCAGTATGTGTGTGTGTGTGTGTGTGTGTGTGTGTGTGTGTGTGTGTGTGTGTGTGTGTGTGTGTGTGTCCTGTTCATCCCTTCCTTATATTTTCCCCCGTTCTCTTCTCACTTCCCTATCCCTCCCCCCTCCCTTTTCCCCTCCCCATTTCAATCATAGCACCCTCACCCCCTCTCCTTTCTCCCTCACCACTTTTTCCCCTGCCAGCTCCCTTTTCTCCTCCCCTCCTTGCTCCCTTTCTTCTCCCTTCCCTCCTTTCTTCGATCCCTCCTCCCCTTTCTTTCATAAACCATTGAGCTATAGTGGAGGTTGTGTGTTGTACCTTTGTATGCCAGGACCGTAGTAGGTTTCTCTCTCTCTCTCTCTCTCTCTCTCTCATGCGGATTCATCTTTTTTGTCTCACCCCCCCTTTTTTTTTCATCAATTTCATCCTTTCCCTTTTGCAGTTGAATCACAGTGTTTCGCAACCCTGTCAAAATGTTTCGCAATCTTGCCTCCCTGTAATTTTTTTTTTTTTAGTTCGCAATGTTTTTCCGAATGTTTCATAATCAACTTTTTCCTGGGCATTTTTCTTCGCAATCGTATTTCACTGTTTGGCAATCATGTCCGTCTGTCTCTTTCTTTCGCAATCTTTCTCTCTCTCTCTCTCTCTCTCTCTCTCTCTCTCTCTCTCTCTCTCTCAAATGCGTTCGTTTCTCAGTTTACTTCGCGTTTCTCTTTCCCCAGTATTTTAGTAAGTCACAATTTTTTTCTTCAATTTCGTTCGTGTTTCGTCTAAATACATTCATTGTGTCGTTCCCAGTTTAGTTAGTTCCTCTCTCTCTCTCTCTCTCTCTCTCTCTCTCTCTCTCTCCAATTTACCGCATTTTTCCCTTTTCCCGCTAGAGTCCCTGGCTTTCCGTAGCACTCCAGTTTTTATCCGGGGTTTTTACAAGTTTTAATTCCGTCGCGTTTTTACAGATTTTAACCCCGAGTTTTCCACGCTTTTTTTTTTTTTTTTTTTTTTTTTTTTTTTTTACAAGTTTAATGTCGAGTTTTACAGGTTGGCTCCTCTCCCCACCCACCCCCTACCGGCAGCCCACATCTCTAAAACTTATCCTTCGACGTTCTCTCTCTCTCTCTCTCTCTCTCTCTCTCTCTCTCTCTCTCTCTCTCTCTCATCCCTGGCTTTGCTAACTCGTCCATTCTACCCTTCAATTCGTCCGCCTCCGCAAATCCACGTCCATTTCGTCGGATCTTGCGCGTCGTCGTTGCCCTGACAGTGAGTGAGAGTGCGTGGGAGAGAGTGAGGTAGTGTGTGTGTGTGTGTGTGTGTGTGTGTGTGTACAGGTCCTCTGTCCACAGGTTTTCCGAAACGGGTATAGGAGGATCATAATGAAATGTGTGATGAAGTACCTCTTGCCTCAGAATGAAAATATTAAAGTTTGGTGAAAGTGCGTCAAGGAACTCAAAGGACAAGAGCATACTAGTGCTTTAAATGAGTGGGAGAATACAAGTTGCTTCGGGTTGTCTAGGGAAATATGACGTTGGTTTCCGTTGTGTTTCTTATAGGGGACGACCTCTACTATACCCAGCGTGACTTGCTCAGCGTGGCGGGGTATGTGTTCTTCTGGGTGCCTGTCTAGTTTGCAGTGTGTCACCCTTACTTCAGTCTTTCCCGCCTACCAAGTTTTGTCATCCACCGCCATCAGAGCAGACCCTCCCTCCAGCCAAGTTCTCGTTTGTTGAAGTGACGCCTCCAGGAAATTTGCCTTCGTGTAAACTTGTCCCGTTGCAAACTCTTCCATTTTGGCAGTTTCGCGTCTACCAGACTCACCCTCCTTTTTCAAATTTGTACCCGTGTCAGTGCTTCCTCTAGTAAACTATCAACTTATGCAGATTCACCTCTTTTACAAACTCTCCCACATTTGCAAACTCGTCCCCTTAGCAACTCGTTCTTTTTATCAAACTCGCTCCCTAACAAACTCACCTCTTTCACAAACAAGTCTCCTTGCTAACTCGTCGCCTATCAGACTCACACCTTTGAAACTCTTTTCTTGTACAAACTCGTCCCCTTTCTCGTTCCTTTTTCGTCCCCTCAACCTTCTGTTTTAACACCCACCCTCCTCCCTGCAATTTCGTTCCTCTTGCAAATTCGTCCAGATATAAGCCCGTCGGTCTTGCACAATCTCCTCCATGCAGACTTATCTATATGCACCTTCGTTCTTCATAATAAATTCGTTCCCAAACAAATCCCCTCCGTACAAGTTCGATTCTTTTACAAACTCCCCATTCTTTTCACAGACTCCTCTCCCATACCACCTCGCCCTATTTCTGTCCCTATTTGATCCGTTTTTACTCGTCCCCCATGCAAACTCGTCCTTATGCCAACTCGTCTCACGCGAACCCGCCACCTTTTTGGCCAACTCTCTCTCCTTGTCAACTGTGCCCATTTTCGTCTTCGTCGGTCCGTGTTAACTCGTCCCGCACCACATGTGTCGACGGGCGTGATGAGGGAGTACGAGTATATCTGATGTAGAGGGAAAGGGATAGGCTTGATGCAGATAGGGTGATGGGGGGAGGGAGCGGGGAGGAAGATAGGGAGGGAGGAGTGTAGAGGGGAAAGGGGTAGACTTGATGGAAAGAGGAGGAATGTGGGGGAGACAGGTAGGAACGGGTGAAAGGTGGCAAAAAGAGTGTGAAGGATGGGTGATGGGGAGGATGTGGAAGATGAGGGAAGGAAGAGGGTGAGATGGGTGAGAAAGGGAAGCGCGAGGATGGGTAAGGGAGGGGTGGAGATGGGTGAGGGAAGGGAAGATGCTTGAATGAAGGGAATGGGGTGAAAGACAACAGAGGGAAGGGGTGGAAAATGGGCGAGGGATCGTGATGGGGAGGTTTGTGCTGTGCTCTTGGGTGTTGACGTATATACAGTAGGCAGCGGGTAGAAGTTAGGTGGGGGAATAGGGGATGGGTGAGGGTTGTGATGGGGAGTTAGTGTGCTTGTGGTGGGGATGGAGTGTAGTTCTGTTGCTAAGGGAGGATGACTGGTTTCTGATGAAGAAGGGGAGGGATACGTTTCATGGAGACTGGGGCAGGGAGGGACTGTGGGGGATGAATTAAGGGAGGGGGGATAGAAAATGATAGTGGGGGTTGTGACGGAGAGCTTTGTGGTGGTGGTGGTGGGTGGTGAGAAGTTTGTGATGTGTGGCTGTGGTCGAGAAGCTTGTGGCTGTAGCTGAGAGGAATGTGGTGATGGAGGTGGAGGAGGTTAGCCGTGAAGTAGAAAAGTGTTGGAGTTAGGAGCAGGGTTTGCAGGGGATAGTCTAAACGATATAATGTTACGATGCTGGTGGTGGTGATGATGGTAAGGCTATAACCTGAAGTTGTGTTGAAGGTCTGTGGGTTGTAAAATATTATAAGGGCTGTGTTGTGTTGAGGAGTCGTAGTTTGAAGGAGTTGTAATGATTGCAGTGTGTTGTTATAGGGCGTTTGTGTGTTGTAAGGAGAAGTTGTAGGGTGTGATGTAGTTACTGTTGGCTGAGTTGTTGTAGGTGCGTTGTGTAGGTTGTCTTTATTGTAGGAAGTAGTTGTAGGTATTTGCAGAGTAGTTTTTTTTTTTAGGAGTGTTGCAGTGTGTTGTAAGTTATGGTGCAGTGAATGTTGTCAACGGTGTTACAGGTTATTGTGTACGTATGCTATACGGTGTTGCAGTGTGTTTTAATTTATCATAGGTGTTGTAGGCGTGTTGCAGTGTGTTTTAGTTTGTAATATGTGTTGTAGGATTGTTGTAGTGTGTTTTAGTTCATCGTAGGTGTTGTAGAAGCGTGTAGGTGTGTTGTAGCGTGTTGCAGTGTGTTTCAGTGTGTTGTAGGTTATGGTGCAGTGAGTGTTGGCATGACTCCAGGCAGTGTCAGTATATATATGCAGTGTGCCGCCTCTCCTACCGCCTCTCCTCCCCTTACCCTGCCCTCCAGCTCTTTCTTACCCTTACTCTAGTCTCTTGCTCGTCCTTTGTCCTTAGACGCACCCTTTGTCTTGCCCTTAGTTCCCATAGTCTTACCCGAGTCTTACCCAGTCTCATTTCATACTTTTTATCGTAGTCGAAAGTTTAGTATTACCTGTCTTACCCTTTATTTTGTCAGTAGTTATGCCCTTAGTCTTAATCCTAGTCTTATCTAGTCGCCCTTAGTCTTAGTCTTACCCCTTAGTCTTACTCACGGTCTTGCCCTTTCCCTTATCCTTAGTCTTACCCTTACTGTTACCTTCAGTCTTGCTCTTATCCATCTCCCCTCACCTTGTCTTTTCCCCTTTCCCCTCCCGCCTCCCTGCCCCTGCCTTACCTCGTCCCTCATCAGTCACCTTTTTCCCCTCACCTTGCAGCTGTCTCTCTCCTCCCTCGTTCCCTCCCATCTCTCCCCCTCTTCCCTCCCCTCACCCCTCTTCTCTACCTCTCCCCCCCCCGTCTCTCTGTCCCCTCACAGCTGTTTCTCCCTTCACCTCAATCTATTCTCTCCTCGTTTCTTTCTCCCCTTACTCTCTCTCTCTCTCTCTCTTGCCCATGTTTAAATTTGTAAGAAAATCGTATATGTAGAAATTCATGTACACACGCACACAGAATATACCAGAAGAGAGAGAGAGAGAGAGAGAGAGAGAGAGAGAGAGAGAGAGAGAGAGAGAGTCGTATTTGTAGAAATTTGTGCACACGCACACAGAATGTACCAGAGAGAGAGAGAGAGAGGATCTGTGTGTATGTATATATATAAATGTATTCGTGTGTGTGTGTGTGTGTGTGTGTGTGTGTGTGTGTGTGTGTGTGTGTGTGTGTGTGTGGCTGCATATGGCTTGGAGGACTCTCAGGCTAATTGCTAAAACACTCACACACAAACTCCGGCCACTAGCTAAGCAGTTTAATCCCCAGTCAGCTGTACAGTTACTCACCCAGTCCTATAATTAGCAACAGTCATGATAAGTTACACAATCAGTCACTCATCAGTCATGGTAGCCATTCTGTTATGTAATTATTCACCAGTCATGATAGTCACCAGTTATTCAGTAAGCCAGGTAGTTAGACGGTCAGTTACGTAATTATTCACCAGTCATTATAATTAGCCAGTCACCATCTATTTGGCTGAGTTATGTAATTAGTCACATTTTAGGTTTTTAGTTATCAGTCAGCCACCCAATCAGTCACCCAGTTATGTTGTCAGTCAGCAAGGGAGTTACTTTCTTACTTGATCAGTCACTAGTAAGTCGTTCAGTCAGTTACTGGATAAGAGGTTACTGTTTTACTTTCTTTGTGTATGCCTTTTTGTTGTCTTCTTCTTATCTGCATTTTTCATCATTTTTCCACTCAGATGTTTTTTCTTCTGGATCGTTCCCCTTCATATCTCTGTCCCTCCCTTCCATTTGCTTTCTCATTTTCATTATGCCCCTTCTCCCCGCCTTCGTTGCTCTCCCCTCTTTACCCCTGTCTTCCATCCATCTCTTTCTTACTGTCACCATCTTTCCTCCTACGCCATCACCTTCTGTCCTCTCTTACATCCCCTCTCCCTATCCCCACCGCTCCGATCCCCCCAACACCCATACCCCTTTACTCTTCCCCTTCCTCTTTCACGTCCTCCTAATTCTCTCCCCTCCTTCGTAACTCCCCTCTTTTGCGACCGCCTCTCCCCCTCCTCTTCCCTTCCCTTTTTCCTTTCTCCCATTTTTCCTCTCATTCCGTCTACTCTTTCTCTTTCGCTTAGCTCCTCCTTTCCTTCCTCTTGCCTACCCTCTCTCTTCCTCTCTTCTTTCCCCCTCTCTTTCCTACATACGCTTCCCCCTCACCCCTCCCCCACATTTTCCTTCCCACTCCCTTCCTTTCTCCTCCACCATGCCGTACACTCCCTTCATTTCTCCCTTCCCTTCATTCTTATCCCTCCCATTCCCCTTCCCCTCTCTTTTCCCTTCCCTTCTGTCTCCCTTCCCCTCTCATCATCCCTTCTTCCTTCCCCTCTCTTTCCACCCCCCCCTTTCCCCTAGACTCTCCTGTCCTCTTGTTTCTCTTTCCTCTTACGTTTCCCTGAAAGATTAGAGGAGCAGAGTTAGATGATGATGATGATGAAGTAGGAAGAAAAAGTGAAGTTTATGATGATGATGATGATGATGATGATGATGATGGTGGTGGTGGTAGTGGTGGTGGTGGTGATGATGATGATGATGGTGATGATAATGATAATGATGAAGTAGGACGAGAAAGTGAAGATGATGATGATGATGATGGAGGACGAAGAGGTGAAGTTGGTGGTGGTAGTGATGATAATAATGTTGATGAAGTTAGAGGGGAAGTTGGGAGCGAGGTAGGAGCCGTTGTTCACTCTCGTGTTTACATTTTTGTTTATGTTGACAAATTTGGGGGAGTCAGGGGTATAAATATTGTTGTTTGTGTTTGCTGTTTTTTAGGGTCATCTTTAATTGTTTGTTTGGAGATTGACGTTCTTTATGGGCGTGTTTTGGTGCCAGTGTTTTGAAGTAGCAGCTTGTTTATTGGGGCATTCATTCTGTTGTTCACTCATTCATTCATTCATTTATTCAGGCGTTCGTGTATCCATTAGTTATTCCATTCATTCGCCCTTTTATGTACTGATCTGTAATTTGTTGTACTGTAATTGTTTGTCCGTTTTATATATATTTGGTTTTATCCATCCATGTCGGGTCACTCTTGATCTGTCAGTATCTGTCTTTCAGTCTGCATTTCTGTATATTTGTCCACATACTTGCAACTGTCTGCCTATCAGTATATGCCTGTCTGTCTGCCCATCCATCTATCTGTCTATCTGTTTGTCTTTCTGTCTGTCTATCTATCTGTTGCCTCACGCTGCCCCTAAACTTCATCCGGAATATCCTCAGTAAATCCCTCCTCTGTACATTACCGCGTCTTTCAACCCATTGCACTCCACCAACTTAATCAAACTTCGCACATCAATTACCGCCAGCCTTCACATGACTGGAGATGGCTTTGATGTAGTCATTGTTTTAGGTTACGGCAAAGTGGATTGGGTGACTGATAGGGTAGTTTTTGAGGAGGACGAAAAAATTGTGGTGATGATGATGATGATGATGATGATGATTAGGAGGACGACGACGACGACGACGACGACGACGACGACGGAAAAATGAAGGTGATGCTGATGATTGATGATGATGATGATGATGATTGATGATGATGATGATGATGATGATGATGATGATGAGGAGGAGGAGGAGGAAGCAGGACAAATAAAAAGTGATGATGATGATGATGGTGATGATGAAGTAGGAGGAGGAAAAAGTGATGATGATGATGATGATGAGGAGGAGGAGGAGGAGAAGGAGGAAGAGGAGGAAGCAGGACAAAAAAAAGTGATGATGATGATGATAGTGATGATGAAGTAGGAGGAGGAAAAGGTGATGATGATGATAATGATGCATTAGGACGATAAAGTGATGATGATGATGATGATGATGATGATGATGAGCAAGGGCAAAATGATGATAGTGGTAATAATGACATGATGGAGATAACTTAAAATTCGTATGTTGCTTTTTCGAGGTACTTGGGGATGAAATGGGGCTAAAATGTGAGGCTCTGAGAGAGAGAGAGAGAGAGAGAGAGAGAGAGAGAGAGAGAAGAACGAGAGAGAGAGAGACTATAGTGATGGAAATAATTGGAAGAAATTAAGAAGGTTGTAAAAAGTAGAGAATCTGCTGAATCTCTCACCACTTCCCTCTCACTCTTCCTTCCTCCCTCTCCTCTTCCTTCACTTCTCATCTTTCTTCTTCCTTCTCCCACCTTCATTCCTTCTCTCCTCTCTGCATCGCTTCTCCCTCTTCTTCTTCTTTATCTCCGTCATTACTACTCCCTCTTTCTATGATTCGTTTCGTCGGATTTCCCTCTTTCAGTTTTTCCTATTTGTCCCTCTCCCTCCCTTCCTTCCCTTTCCTTTCACCTTCCTTCCTTCTGTCCTTCGATTCGCCTGACCCCTCCTCTCTCTCCTTCCTCATTTCCTTCCATTCCCCATCCCTTCCTCCTTCCTCTTCACCTTTCCTTACCCATTCTTTACTTCTCCTTGCCTTCCATCTTTCTCCCCCGACCTCCCTCCCTTCCTTATCTCCCCCACTACTTCCCCCCCCCTCCCTTCTCTCGTTGTCGCACGTGTCTGGTCATCTGGCACTGTGGCCCCCCTGGAGATGGTACTGTGGCACCCTCCCTGCCTTTGTGTAGAGTGCCACCAGGGCCCACATTTCACCCACACCTACACCCACACCGCGCACACTACACCCACACCATACACACCACACCCACACCTTCACTCAACCCACATTAAGTCCACACCCACACAACTCACACTGCACCCAACCCACACATTTCATACTTAACACAAACCCACATCCACACCCACACTCACTCCACTCATACTACTTCCGACCTACAGTTCACCGCTCACACAACATCCACATCCACACTGGTCACGCTGCTCCCAAGCCACACCGACCACACTAAGTCACAGCCGTACTCACACCACATCGAACTAACATGCATACCCACACTGCATACACTAAACCCACATCCACACCGCTTAGGCCCACATTGAATCCACGTCAACACCCTTACCCCTCAAAGCGTATATAGTGCCATCAGGGCTTAAATGGTTGCCACACCCACACCCACACCCACACCGCTAACAGAGTGCCGCAACGGTCTGCACGACACAACAGTACACCCCCACACCCACACGCATACCCACACCCACACGCATACCCACACCCACACGACCCATGGGTATCACGTCTGCCTCCTAGGATTCCTGGCATAGTTCACTTTTGCCGTCAACTTTTTTCGTGGCTGTGGCTGTTACTGTATTACTGTGACTTTCTCTGTATTCCTGTGACTTACTTTCTGTATTGATGTGTTATTCTTCCTGTATTGGTTTAACTACTCGTTTTGTAACTTATTTGCTGTATTGCTGTAACTTTTTTTTTTTTCTGTATTGCTTTGTCTGCTCGTCCTATTGATTTGACTGCTTCTTTGTGATTGGTTTCAGTATTGCTGTGACTTTCTTCGTGACCATTTCTCTGTACTGATGTGACTTTTTCAACAGTCCCTACTTTTTCGCGAGTAATATAGCTACTAGAATTACCATTACCACAAACATTATTGCTATCAGTTCCTTACAGATTGATATTAAATCACTAAATATACATATTTACGTAACGATGTTTATTTATGTTGGTGTTAACTTGATCTTTATTAACTGTTAGTGTTTGCTTTTCTTGTTAATGTATTACTTGTAATTGATGGTTACCTTTATTAATGTTAATGTTTACCTGTTGACATATTACTCGTAGTACTTTTTATCACTTAATATTGATATATACCTGTATTGATGTTTATTGATGTGTGTGTTTATTTGTTGACATGCTAGTGCTCTCCCCTCAACCCAATTATCCTGGATGATGCTGGGAAACGCTCTCTCTCTCTCTCTCTCTCTCTCTCTCTCTCTCTCTCTCTCTCTCTCTCTCTCTCTCTCGTGTATGCACCGCCTTATTCAGTGTGTGTGTGTGTGTGTGTGTGTGTGTGTGTGTGTGTGTGTGTGTGTGTGTGTGTGTGTGTGTGTGACATTATGCGGATAGTGTGGGTCCATGCGTAGATTTACTTCCTACATTCCTTTCATATTTAGGCTACTTGTTTACTTACTGGTCTTAGGTTTTATATATATATATATATATATATATATATATATATATATATATATATATATATATATATATATATATACTGTATCTATCTATCTATATATATATCGTCTCTTACTTTATATGTCCGTCATTATGTTTTTTCCTATCTGATTTATCCATCTCTGTATGTTCCGAAAAAAAAATTAATGTGCGGATCGTGATGAGAATCTGTGGTTTTGATTTTGACTCAAGGATGAAGTGGTTGAATTTGGTGAAAGTTCGTCAATGGACCGGAATGTACCCGACAACTTTCTCTGGACCAAAATTCCGGGTCAGCAGGGCCAGGGTACAGTTGCATTCAAAAATCCGTTTACACTTCATTGGCGCTGAACTAATGAAGCGAAATTACAACTGCCTTGAGATTCCAACGGTGCCTTGATTTCTTGGTATCGTAAGTTGTTGAGATGAAAAGTTTGTACCCATATATATCGAAATTATGTGTACTGGGAAGATAAATTTGTTCGTTCGTTCGTTTTAAGATTTCCTCCACCAATGCGGCCCGACATAAGTGGATCCAAGTCGGGCTGAAAGTGTTGGATCTGAGTAAACACGAAATAATTATGTACGTACAAGATTGTTCCACCCGATATCCAACTCTTACCATTTACCTGAGTATTACTGGGTAGTGCAGCAGTATCTTACGCAACCTGGAGACAGTGCAAAAAGGTCGACAGCCACTACAACATTCTCCACTGTATTTCCCTCTAATTATTTATGCAGTGTGTGTGTGTGTGTGTGTGTGTGTGTGTGTGTGTGTGTGTGTGTGTGTGTGTGTGTGTGTTGAGTCGGTATCACATGTGGCGTTCTCAGTAAGTGTATCGTACCTTTTTTTTTTACGGAACTTCATGGATACGTGTGTGGGGGGTATAAGTGCCTTGGCCTTGTGGGTTTGTTTGTGTTTATCGTGTGGTTTATTACAGGTTTGTATGTGTTTTCGAGTAAGCCAGCTGCTACAGTACATACATAAGCCTAGACTATAGCGTAGCGTATGTGCGTATGTGCTATAGATGTGCATGTATCCTGTATTTATACGTAGATACGTGTGTACAGTATATTAGTTTGTTAGTTTGTATGACCGGCTTTGTCTATATTTTCTGGACATTTTAACTCTCACTGAGGAGGTCTTAGTTGTATTTACTACCTCCGACGTTTTTTCTTCAGCATGTGAAAGACTTCTTTTATTGATTGTGAAGGCTATTATCTGATCCCCTCCAGTTCGAAAAATATCTCCTAAAGTGAGTGAAAAATCCCGGAGACTGCAAAAATAAAATTGAAAGACGTCCTTAAGATGAAGGAATTAATCCTGTTAAGCCCTTTTTTTTTTTTTTTTAATACATTCATACAGCGTTCTTATGCACGTTAGATATCGTGTGTGTGTGTGTGTGTGTGTGTGTGTTTGTTCCTGGTATAAAATTAGTGTTTGCGTATAATATCGGTGGTGTTTGTAGATGTAAGCACTATCTCAGCTGGGAGCGCGCCAAGCGTGGGTTTGTTTACAGTCTATCAAAGAAAACGGGAGGCCCGGATGCGAAAAAGAATGGAAAATTTCATGGTAAACTTAAGAGGGCTCGTAAAATGACGTTATATCCCTTCTTTATTGTTATGTTTAGGAGGTTGTTTAGTATCATGAGTGCAGTAAAATAACTACTTTAATTTCTAGGTGAGATGGTGATTGTGGTAGAATGGTGGGAGCGATGTTTCTATAGAGTGAAAGCAACGCTAGAATAATAAATACGAGAAGTTGATAACTTGATATATTGGGCTGGCGATTCCGGAGCCGCTAAGCACTTGCTCCCGAGACATGCACTGACACCAAACTTGACATGAACCTGCTGTGACATGCCGGGTATGCCCTTGCGAAATTTCAGCTCATTCCTCCCAGCGGTATAACCTGTAGAGGGTTCCCATTGTCTGACGAAAAATCAGGCACAAAAGTGCACGTGCCTCGTGCTCAACTGACCGCACGCATTTATAATTTACACCGTCGTTTTCAGCTCGTCGTTCTGCGTCTTTTGATGTATGGCACGTCGAAATCCAAGGGGGTCAAATGTGGACAGACGCATACGAGGACAACGCTTATACGCGTAGTATTATCGATATGAAGCAGCTTTGTTGCCTTGAGTCTGTGGGGAGGTTCGGTACGGTAACCTGTCGTTAAGACAGGGTACAACGAGCTGTCCTTTCGCCCTCCCGAGTGTGCCACGAATTCGTGGTCTCATTAGTACATTAATCGTCACCATTATTTACCTTGACAGAAACTACATCCTTCCGGTCATCGACAATCAGAACATAAACAGTACGGTTCATAAAGCAGCAGTATCATTACCTTCAGCTATAGACTCAGCAGCTACATCATTACCATCACAGAAAACCACGATTACAGTACAGCTTCATTTGCATACCCAGTATTGACAGTGACAACAACAACAACAATCCCTATACATTAACAGCTACATCACAACCACCAACAGAAATAATGGTTAAATACATAGTAACGAAAGAACAAAAGAAAAAAAAACATAAACACAGCAACTGCTTCTACAACAACAACTAATTCAGTAAGAACAACAACAACAACAGTACCCCACTCGTAACCTCAGCTGACGCGAGGCAAGTTAGGTCGTTGGCTGTACCTTACGACCCAGGTTAACTGCTCGGCCTGCAAGTCGTACCCGAGTCGTAGAGGGCCATGTGTGGGAGGGCAGGCTGTCGTGTAGAGCTTTGCGGAGTCGTATTATGTCGCGTAGAGCTTTAAATGGTCGTAAAATATTGTTTAGGACTTTAAGTAGTTTAGAGTTTGAGTAGTTATGGAGTGATAGGGTAGGGTTGTGTCTTGTAGTGAAGTCATTGTGATGGTAGCCCTGCTTTTAATAACTGAGGGTCATACTGTGTCGTGGATGTAGAACTGATGCTTTTGGATAATGTGCGAAATAAGCTTCTTTTAATGTGATCTCGTACCTAACTAAGGGATTATGTAGGCAAGTCTTGGAAAGTTACACATAGTCCCAAGAGGTCGTATCTAGTCGTAATGGTCGTATGGAGTGGTAGGTGGTCGTAAGTAGGCTTTATAGAATCACAAAAGGCCATATTTGGTCGTATTATGTCATAGGCAGGTCGTATATAATCCCAAGAGGTCGTATTTAGTGGTAGTGGTCACAGGTAATCATCCAGTGTCGTATGGAGTGGTAGATGGTCGTCGTGGGTGATATTTGGTTGTATTTTGTCGTAGGTAGTCACAGGCAGGTCGTATATAATCCCAAGAGGTCGTATTTAGTGGTAGTGGTCACAGGTAATCTCCCAGGGTCGTATGGAGTGGTAGATGGTCGTAGAGGGAGTTGTAAGGCCGTAGGCACCGTGTAACTGTGCGACATTAACGACCCTCTGGGGGTACCTGAGTTAGGTGGAGGGGGAGAGGTAGGGAGTAGGGATGGATAGGGGAGATAGATAGACACATAGATACACATAGATAGACAGACAGATGGATGGATATCGTAGATGCATGAGAGAGAGAGAGAGAGAGAGAGAGAGAGAGAGAGAGAGAGAGAGAGAGAGAGAGAGAAAGAAAGATTAATTATGACATGCTGTTTGCCGCTCTATCTCAAACTTGAGGAATTACTAACGGAAGCATTAATATCGTTATGAGGAATTCACTCCCTCAGCCAAAACGAGTACTGAATTCCATAGCGATAGGTAACAAAGATGGAACTACCCACGTATTCCCTGCCTGCACTAAACGACTACTAAAGGGGGCGGGAGTAGGAAGGATATTGTGGTGCTTTTCCTTCTTAATACGGTGTCATAATAAACCAACAATATTTTTGCTCTATAACCTGCGATTCCTACCGTGTGATGGTTTGTGACGTTGCCGGATATTATCTAAGTTTTTGGCATTTTTGTAACTATAGTGAGTAATTGTTCCATCTTCGTCAGAATATTATGATAATTATTATATAATATTTGATGTAAACAAAATTACGTAAGTGTGAGTGAAACAACGGGTGTATTTTCTGATGACAATCGTGGACCAACGCTATACTCTTTTTACTCTGAGTTGGCCTAAAACTGCCGTCTCTCCAACTTGAATGCCGAGTTGTAACAAGCTGTTAATACTAGGGTTTTTTACTAATCACAAAAGAGTGCTGTGGAAAGGATGTTGAGCTATAGTATTGTCTTTTTCTGCGACTGGACTACGTGACCTAGGGAGCAAATGGACGAAACTCTGGGCCAGGTGAAAGTGACGAGAGTATAATTTACCCGAGACTCACTGGAAACTCACAGCTTATACTGCCATATCACAGGGAGAAGTGGCACATTTCCAGTGATAAAAGTAATGTACACGTAATAAATCTCTCGTCTAGCGTTATTCACGGCACGACAGCTCATTCCACCAACTTTGACCAGGTGACCGTCAGCGTTAGTTATGAAGATGTATTAGCCTTACGACTGAGACTTACGACATAGGTGCTTTACTCTGTTTTATGTGATACACCTTTGTCACCACCAGTCATGAGCACGTTATGTTCTTATTGGGCACCTCATCACCAGGGATAGAAATTGCCTAAATGCTGTTAATCATTGTCATTGTTTTGGACATGGCTCATATTTCAGCGAAAATTATTTTAGCTGCCCATGAGAGGAATATTGGCTCTGTGTGTTTCATAATTTGTGTTAAGTTATGCCACTGTAACTTCGGATTATCAGGTCGTGCGTTGTAGTATTATTTTCCTGGCAGCTCAGCCCCGGAAGCTGAAATAGTACGGTACCTAAAATACATCTTTGAAGCTGAAATAGTACGGTACCTAAAATGCATGCGGTATATCAACACAGTAACTCGTGTGTTTATTGACTTTGCAGGCGTTATTCTATTTCATCCTGCATCATTACAATACTTTTAAAATTGGTGGTGTATTGCACTTGGTTGTTGTAGTTATTATATCAGGTACAACTCACAGTCAGACATGCCAAACGAACTGAAAACTGTTGTGCGCGTGTCATTGTAATTATTTCTGATAGTTTCATTCACTTTGGAGGGGGGGGGGCAGTGTGTGTGTGTGTGTGTGTGTGTGTGTGTGTGTGTGTGTGTTTCACCTTGGGCTTCCCTTTCACTATGGATTCATGAGTTAGATTTTACACCATATAGACGTGAGCGTTTGATGAAGATTATTTTAGCAGATTTTCTTTTTTTGTATTTTTCCCTCCTGATGCCCAATCCCTAAATTGTATCGGGGTCAGAAGAACGGATGAATGTAGCCTAATACCTGTACTGTTTTTTTGTGGCGGGGTTAAGGAATTTGACACTTATCGCCAGGGGAGGTAAGGGCGAATTTGGGGGAGGGCAGGCGAGGGAATGTCGACCTTATTAACCACATTGTATTCAACCCTTTGACTGACAGGGATTTCACGTTAATGAATATAGTGCTTTGACGCTAATCTATAATAATAATATGTTACAATTCCAGTGATAGGGTTAACGAGGGTAATGAAGTTGATAGCCGGACAGGATGACTAGGGGAATTTGAGCATTATTGTAGGGTGTGATAAGGGCGGTGATCAGGGCAAGGATGACACGTATGATAAGCACTGTAGGGCAAGGGAATATATGCCATACCATTAGCTGTAATAAAGGCGAGGACAGAACAGCAGGACAGGGAGATAAGAGCCTTACTGGATTAGTTGAAAAGGGTTGCGGGAAGAGACGGTATTTTGGGCCTTACTGTGGAGGATGATAAGGGTGATAATACGATCGATAGATGGCAGGACAGTCGTATTATGGAAGAGCAAGGATATATAGTCCTTTGTACAGGGTGTTATAAGGGTGATGGTAGGAAAGATGGTAGGATAGGCATATATAGTGGTGGTGGTGGTAGTCGTATTCGTAGTAGCAGTAGTAGTTATAGTAGTTATAGTAGTAGTAGTAGTAGTAGTAGTAGTAGTGGTGGTGGTAGTAGTAGTAGTAGTAATAATTTGTTATTGTTGTAACCTTATAACGGAGCCACCACGTGAAGGCATCCGTCTCCACACCGTATGGTAGTAAGACAAGGAAATACAGGCCTTACCTCAGGGCGCCATAAGGGTGGTGGTGGGACAGCTGGCAGCACAGGTGTGTGGCGGTGGCAGGTGGGGCGCGGGGCACGCCAGGGCAACACGTGCCCTGCCTTGCCTTGCCCTGCCTCGGGGCATCAGTCAGGGATCCACATTACAGTACGCAGGACACATGGCGCCCTATACATGATCACCCAGGCATGTACACTTCGGATGGAATCGCCTAGGCATGTATACTTGGGTTATAATCACCGAGGCATGTATACTCGTACTTGTGTTATAATCACTTAGACAGGTATACTTCGGCCATGATCACTTGGGTATGTATACTTCGGTTATAATCACCTGGCCTGTATACTTCGGTCATGTATACATCCATTTCGTAGACCCACATATACAGGTGTTATTTTGTACATTCGACCTCTTAATCATCCCGCAGAAATGCCATACTCATTAGCATGCTTAGTATATTCATTTTTTAACAATCGGCTTAGTATTTAGAAGTTACTTAACCTTTTTACAATGAGAAGGTCCATCAGTTTAATATTATCTTCTGGAGTCTTACCGAATAAACTTCCTATTTTTATCTTTATTATATATTGTGCTTGTGGTAGGTGGGCGCGCACAAACCAGTCACTCGATGTAGTGCTGCTGTCGGGTGTCTGCCCTTTCCTCTCCTCCATCCTTCTTTCCTTCCATTCTCTTCTGTCTTTCCTTCATTCTTTCCTTGTCCTTCTGCCTATGGGTGACTTTACACTCCCTTTTCTGTCTTTCTTTCCTTCATTCTTTCCTCTTCCTTCTGCCTGTGTGTGACTCTCCACTGAGTGACAAGCCAAATGGTTTCCTGTACACCAGGAAACTATTTACTATGGTGGGTGGTAACCATATAACTAAATTTTGGCGCCTGGTGGTTTAGTGGGTAATTATTGCGCTCCACTCGGATTAAGTCGGTGAAAGTTTATATCCAAGGGATGGTTGGGGTTGATTGCTCATGTAATGCCACTCAGGGATGAGTGAGGCTGGTCACTCTCATCGTAAATGTCGGGACCAACTGCCTAGCCTCGGGCTCCAACGCTCCTCATGGGGCAATGTAGGACTGGATGGATGGATGGATATTGTATTTTGTATTTCATTACCGTACTATTATTTGTTTTGCCACGTATAGAGCGGCTGTTATTAAGCATCAGGGAGAGAGGATAAGAAGAGATAAGAATTGTTATGAAGTGAGCTTAAGGGAAAGGATAAAATTAAAAGGATTAAGGTGGGACTTATTTTCCTGAGCTTATTATTTTTTTACACTTTCCTTAATTAACCCTTTCCACTGCTGTCAGTTCATTTTATTTTATTCAGGGTAACACAAGGCGATTTTATTCAGCTGAGGGATATCCTAGCAGTAAGAGGCAACAAAAAACTAACTCGATTAATTCTTTCACTGCTGTTGATGCACCGAGGCTTTTTCTTTTTTTAATAAGGCAAACACAAGATTATTTAGCTAGGCGAAATCGTAGCCCAAGTCAGAGGGTGAACGATTTTTTTTATATTTTTTTATATTACATCTTGGTATTCGGTTGTATTTTATTTGCATATCTTTGACGTCGACGTAGTTTTTTTAGATTACACACAAGAAAATGACACACGAGCATAACACGGAAGAAAGTAACACAATAGAATAGCACACAATAGAATAAGACACAATAGAATAACACACAAGAAAATAACACACAAGAGAATGACACACAAGAGAATAAAACACATGGCAATAACACACAAGAGAATAGCACACGAGAATAACACACAAGAGAATATTAACGGGCAACATGAGGAAATAAACTGGCAAGGATGAGGTGATAGCGAGCTTCCGGATACCGATTTAGTGTGCATTTAATAACATGCAAGCGCGTATTAACATGCCATTGTGCAGAACTTAACTGGTCAGGATGGAATAAAGGTGAGCCTCGTAAACTGACGGGAATACCACTCATTACCACCACAAAAACAGAACAATAGTTGTGGGCAGATCGCGTCCTTCGTAGTGCAGATAACAGATGGACGACTAAGGGGATATAATGGCAACCTGGAGAGCAATAAGAGGAGAAGGTAGGCAGAAATATCCCTGCTTTTACTGGATTGATATAGGACGGTAATAAGCTGAACGGATCTCGGGATGGCAACAGGCTGAACGGATCTCAGAGTGTAGATTTTGGAAGAGATAACAGAGAGGATTAAGATGACTACCGCCTGAGATGGAGTGAGAGGAGATTTAGGCAGAATATTCCTTTAATTTACTGAGGCGTGGGAGAGAAGAGGCTGATCAGATCTTCAATTGTAAATCTTAGGCCACATTTACGAGTAAGACAGGCAGCTAACTCTTTTACCACGAGCTGCCTTTACTGAATCAAATATAAATCGTGTTCAGGGAATAAGAAAGAAGGGCAGGTGTAATTCATCGGGTCGGGTCGGTCAGGATCACTTGATGGTCGTGATCGTCAGCTTTTACCCTCCCGGAAGGGAGCTGAGAGCTCATATAGTCCGATCTAAGGGCAAGGCTGTGACCTTCACACACGCACACACCCGTCCCCTCGCTCAAGGGGGACAGTAACCACCCACTTCGTCAGTGAAACTTTTCGCAACCTGAGCGAGGCGCGAACTCCCGTCCACCAGATGGCAAGCGAGAAGAGAGAGAGAGAGAGAGAGAGAGAGAGAGAGAGAGAGAGAGAGAGAGAGAGAATGGAAATGTCGTCATCAGAGTGGAGTTGTTAGGATGGCTAATTTCTACCCAGAGATGGAGTGAAACGTGTACAGAGTGAGAGGAAGATGTATTAAGAGGAAGATAGAGGAAGATGTAGAGAGAGAGGAAGATGTACAGAGTGAGAGGAAGATGTACAGAGTGAGAGGAAGATGTACAGAGTGAGAAGGAAACGTACAGAGTGAGAGGAAAACGTACAGAGTGAGAGGAAAATGTACAGAGTGAGAAGAAAACGTACAGAGTGAGAGGAATATGTACAAAGTGAGAAGAAAACGTACAGAGTGAGAGGAATATGTACAGAGTGAGAGAAAGACGTACAGAGTAAGAGGAAGAAGTACAGAGTAAGGGGAAGATGTACAGAGAATGATGTAGACAAGAGTACTCAGTTTATTGGGCGGGATGGAACAGCTGAACCAATAACAGATGGGCAGCTGAGGTGATGAGTGGTGGGACGGAGATGGAGTAGGAGGACGAGGCGAGGGAGGCGGAGAACCATATGGAGGGAAGGTGACCGTAACCCCTTGAGGCCGAGGACTGTTTTTTATATACTTATCTCTGTATTTTTTTTTTTTTTCAATTCAGCTTAGGGTAGAAATTTTGAGCTTGAGTGTGGAGGTAGGGCTGTCATTAACCCCTTTTTTTCTTTCATTGAATATCTCGTAAGGTAAATATACTTCGTCTTGTAATATCATCATCATCTTATTATTATTATTATTATTATTATTATTAAGAGTATCTCGTAAGTCAAATATAATCGTCTTACCACCACCATCAGTAACAACAAGAATACAATATCATTGACAACCTCGGGGAGAAAGGGTTCAGTTTACTGGACTGGGATGGAATGGGTTTTCAGTGAGGACGTGTTTGTTTGTTTGTTTGTTTTTTGCTACCAACAGGCGATTATACTTAGCTCCGGAGATACTTATGAACGGAATGGGAGATACTTATGAACGGAATGGGAGATACTTATGAACGGAATGGGAGATACTTATGAACGGAATGGGAGATACTTAATGAAAGAAATGGGGGATACTTAATGAACGGAATGGGGGATACTTAATGAACGGAATGGGAGATATTTAATGAACGAAATGGGAGATACTTATGAACGGAATGGGGGATACTTAACGAACGGAATGGGAGATACTTAATGAACGGAATGGGAGGTACTTTATGAACGGAATGAGAGATATCATGAACGAAATGGGAGATACTTATGAATGAAATGGGAGATACCTATGAACGGAATGGGAGATACTTGTGAACGGAATAGGTTAATCTTTTTTATTGGAATGGATTACTTGCAACCTTCAGTCAATCTCTTCAATATATACGATTTTTTTTATATATAAGTAGAATAAAATCGTCTAGAGTCAGGAAGAATAAACTAAAAAAAATCTCATTCAGGAAGTTAATTTTTTTCCCCACGATATGTCCTTCTTGGTCTAAATAAAATCGTCTGGAGACCATAAAAGTGGTATTGAAAATCGTAGTGAAGAGGTTAATGGATGTGTGTGTGTGTGTGTGTGTGTGTGTGTGTGTGTGTGTGTGTGTGTGTCTAATCAGATTGGTCCTTCCTGAGTCGAAATATATCTTGTGGAGAGGACAAGAATGAAATGAAGAAGGAAACACCGAAAATGAGAGAGAGAGAGAGAGAGAGAGAGAGAGAGAGGGAGGGGATAAAATATAAAGTAAATTTTATGATGAGGGAATAACTAACAATAGGTCAGGGTGGAGAAAGCAAAAGCGAATCCTGTCTGAAGCTGATATGGTGATGTAATTGATTTTTCACCTATTTTTAGTTATTTATGTAAAGTCTTTTGTGGATGGTATTTAGCGCTGTGTTTTAAGTGTGGGAAAGGCTTGTATAAACTGCCTCTCTTGTTGATGAGCGCATTTTTATTGTTGTTTATTTTGTTAATCAGATGTTTGTATTCCTAATTGACGCTAATGTTAGGAAATGTTTGTTCGTGTTTTAATTAATTGTGGGTAACGAAATATTTGTTGCCAATGAATCTTTTTACGTAGAAAATTAAATGCTGATAATATGAGGGAATTGTGAGTTTGAAGTGGGATGTTTTCATTAAGAGGTGCTGCATCTGTATCGGGAATGATAGTGTTTTAATTAGCAATGAAATGTTTGCTGCTGATAATTGTTTGTATTGAAATTAGCTTTATTTTTGTAGTTAACGTTATATATATTATGCGTCACAGCGTATCGATTCTCTTCAGTTTTGAGGTTTCCGGTGACGATAGCTGATTGGAGGGGAAGGGTAGGGGGAGGGAGAAGGAGTAAGGTAGGGTAGAGAGGGTAGGGTAAGGGGAGGAGACAGTGGATATAAGGGGAAAGGAGGGGTAGGGGTAGGGTAAGGGTGGGTAGGTAAAGGGTAGGGGTGGGGAGAATGAAGGGGAGGGAGGGGTGTGGGGAAGGCAGAAGGGAGCGGAAGGGAGGAAGGATTAGTGTGTACTGTGTAGAGGGAAAGGGAGAGGAAAGTTACAGGGGAGGAGGTAAGAATGAAGAGATGGTTTGGAGGGAGAGGAGGGGGAATGAGGAGGGAAGGAGAGAGGGGTGGTGTCTGGGTTGAGGGAATGAAAGATAAGGAGAGAGAGAAGGGAAGGAGGGAGGGGGCAAAGAGGAAAGAAGAAAGGTGCTAAGAGGAAGATGTGGAGGAAGGAGGAAGGATGTTATGAAAAATAGTGCCTTGGTGTGGAAGAAAATGATGAGGAATGAGGAGGAGGAAAAGTAAAGAGAGGAAAAGGAGAAAAGGTAGGATGAGGAGGGAAAGAATGAGTGGAGAAAAGTGTCGGGGGTAGAAGGAAGGGCGAAAAGAGAGAGGAGAAATGGAGAAAGAGTCGTTGAGAGAGGGTGTCAGAGAAGGGAGAGAAGGAAGGGATGTAGAGGGATGTAGAGGAAGGGAGGGTGTTGAGAGAAAGACTATCGTGAGTTTGGACGTAGGTAGGAGGGAGGGAAGGAGGGAAGTAACAAAGGCGAGATCTGGTTACTGTTGGAGCTTACGAGGAGTGGGGAAGGAGGGAGGTAATGAGGAAGGGGAGGGAGGAAAGGAGGAAAGTGAGAGGAAGAGATGGAGGAAGAAAGGAAGGGAGGTAGCAAGAATGGGAGAAGGCAAAGATAATAAAAATAAACGATGCGTGTAGGTAAGAGAAAAATATTAAAGAAGAGAAGGAACACCGAACCAGAAAAAGAGAAAGTAGAGAAGAAAGGAAGAAGTAAAGAATGGTTAAGATGGAGGGAAGGAGAAACGAGGGAAAGGAAGGGGAGAGCAAATTGATGAAGAAAAGGAGGGAAGGAAGCGATAGGAGCAGGAGAAGAGAAGGAGAGTAGGTGGCAAGAGGTAGGAGTACAAAATATGAGAGCGGAGGGAAAGAAAAAAGAGGGATTGGGAGGAAGGAGGAGGAGCATGGAGACGGAATTAAAAAAAAAAAAAGAGAGAGAGAAGAAGAAGAAAGGGGTAAGAAGGGAAGAGATTAGAATTTACAAAGCGGAGGATGTGTATCAGTAAGGAATGCACAAGATGTAGTGATGAAGTGAGGGAAGGAAAGAAAGGAGAAGAGGGAAGAAGGCAGGGAAGAAGAGAGAAGGGTAGGCAAGGGATTGGCGAGGAATATATAACATGGAATAAATGAATAAGTAGTGAAGAAGGAAAGGGAAGGAAAGGGAGGGAGGGATGAGGTAGATGAAGAAGAGGAAGAGGGGATCACCTAACATATACCAGACACGTGCTGTTCACTCCCTTTCCTCCCCCCCCTCCCTTTCCCTACCTCTTTCCTTCCTTCGTACCCCTTCCCTGTCCCCTATAAAAATGAAAAGTCATAGGGGAACAAGAAAGGGAGGTAAGATAGGTACAAAGCACAAACAATAAAACAGAACTGGGAACAAAAGACAGCGGTATGTTGTAGGTTTCATTATTTGATTGTTCCGGACGAGTGATATTTAGCGAGTGACCACCTGCAAACTCAGTGGCGGTCATGGTGCTCAGATCCACGACAGAGCGTCCACTGAACCTGAGGCCAATACCAAACCGACATAGCCACCGTGTCGCCCTCCCCGCAATCCCTAGACCTTCCCCTCACGACCCCTTTGCAGCTATCTTCTACATACTTTTTTTTTTTTCTTCTCCCGACTCCTTCCTTTCTCTGTTTCTTCATTCCCACTCTTTTCTCTCTGTGTCTTCCTCCCACGCCTTTGTTCTTCCTCCTCATTCATTTTGACACTCTCCATCTCTCGTCTCACTTTCTCCAATCTCCTCATCTCCTCTCTCTCTTACCCTCCCCCTGTTACTCAATCTCTTCCTCGTATTTCACATGACCTCCTCCCTTTCACTTCTCCCTCCATCTGTTTGCTCCCCTACTCCCCCCCCCCTCTCCCACCATCTTCCTCCTCCCAGCCTTATGTCCTCTCCTTCCCCCTCCCATCTTCCACCCCACCTCCCCACGTCATCCGCACATCATCATCTTCCTCATTCCCATCTTTTTCCTTTCCTTCCCTGTTTCTCAGTTCATCTTCCTCTTTCCACATCACTCTCATCTAAAATTAATCGTCCTCCCCTTTCTTACATCACCTTCCCTCTTTTCACATCTTACTTCTCCTCACCTCTCACCCCTCCCCCTCTTCTTTCACCCCTCCTCTTCCCCTTTCTTACTTTCCTTCTCTTTACTTTCGCTCCCATCTTCCTTCAGCCTTCACCCCACCCCTTCATTCTTTCTCTTCTCCTCTTCTTTCTCTTTACTTCTCCCCACCTCTCATTCTCCTCCTCTTTCTTCCTTCACCCCACCCTATTCCTTCATTCTTTCTCTCCTCTTACTCTCGCCCTTCCTGGTATAACACTCAGCTCACTGCCATCTTCTCACTACCCCCTTCCCCTCCCTCCCACCTCCATTGTCTCTTCCCCATTTTAAGAAGTGTATCGGAACAGCTCTTTATATTTTGCAGTTTTGTTTTTATTCAGATGACGAGTGACGATGGTGATACAAGGCATTGGATGTATCTGCCTTGCGAGAATAGACTTGCTGTAGTGAACTTTGCTTTAATGGAGAGGCGAAAAGTAAGGGAAGGGTGTACAGAGATTTGTAAACAGGCGAAGGTAATGAGTGATGGAGTTATTAGTGGGCAGGAAAAAGAATTTGGATTTAATGTAACCGAGGCATATTTAAAATTGGAAGAAAACTAAATAAACTTGTATCGAAGTACTTGGCCTGTGGAAGAATATATATACAATTCCTGCTGTGGAGACTTGATTACCGTGAAAATTAACTTGGAATTCCGTTTTTTAATACTTTCCTCCTATTTCCTACACACTTTTCCCTTCGCCCAGCCACCTACTAATCTGTCCTCCATTATACTCCTTTTTAATCCTTCCTCGCCCCATTGACTTTTCCCATTACCACTTCTCTCTCTTTTCTCGCCCGATTTGTCCTTTCACTTCCGTACCACGCCTCTTCTTGTCTTCATATACGTTTTATTTTCTTCCTTTCTCCACGTCTTTTACCTTCTGTTTTCTTTAGTCTCTCTCTCTCTCTCAATTTTCTTCATTCCCCTTGCCTTCATCTTCTGCTTTGCTTCCTTTTGCTCCTTGTCACTGTTTTCCCTTCCGGTCTTCTCTTCCAGTCTCTTACATCTCTCCCATTTATTCTTTTTTTTCACCCACATCCATATTCTCCCCTCTGCCCGTTTCCATTCCTTCCCTCCGTTACACTCTTCCACATCATCCATCACCCCTTTCAGTTCCTCATCATCCTCTCTCTCTCTCTCTCTCTCCTTTTCACTTTCCATCACACTTCTCTTAATCCTGGGACCATATTTATGAAGGATCTTAATCAATTTTGCGATAAACAACACCCCATAGCATTAAATAATAATAATAATAACAGAAAATTATTATTGCTTGCTTATTTATTTTTTTTCTGTACACCCGAGTTTGGTTAAGATAGTTTATGAATATGGGCTTTATAGTGAGATTAAGCTCAAGATGATTATGAACACAGGTTTTATAGAGAGATTAAGCTCAAGATGTTTATCAGTACGGACTTTATCTCTACCCTCTCGTGTTTCCCACTCATCATCCTCCGTCTTATCTCCTTCCCAGTCACCCTTCTCGCTCTTATCTCCTTCCCACTCTTCCTTCTTCAGTCCCTCCTACATCTCATTCTGATCCTGTCTCCTCAACTCTCTCCCTTACACTTAACTTCCTACCTCGTTCTTCACCCACTTCCTCCTGCCTCTCTTCCTGTTCCTCTGCCATACAGTCTTCCTTCTTCTCCTCCTCCCCTTCACCTCTTTTCCTTCCCAATCGCCCTTCACATTTTCCTTCCAGCCTCTCCGCCAATTCTTACACCCGACTTTCCCTAAAGGGGGTATCACACGGTACCTGAAATCATGGTTTGCCGACGAAACCGTGGTAGCCACCGAGGATTCCGTCGGCAAAACTCGATCCCGTTCAAATCCATTCCTGTCGACGGAACCAAGAACATAACGTTTTCTCTGATAGAAGAGAGGCTATACTGCAGTATTTTGTTTATTTTTTAAACGTTATAATTCCCTCCTAGAATGCCTATTACTTTTCATTATATATATTATCAATTATGAAAGCTTAAATAACCTCTTATATCATGCACGGATGAAATAACGATGTCGATAATTCAGTTGTTTACATTGGGGAGCGGATACAAATCACCACGCTGGGTGAAGAAGTACTATACATCTCTCGCCTTTCATTTCAGCATTGCAGATACGATGGCATCCGGGCAGATGGTATGGAGAAGGGCTGCAGAAATTGCCCTCATTGAAAAAATAAGGCCATTCCCTTGTCTTTGGGATCGCAAGAATCCCATGTTTCACAAAAATAAACTTTAAAAGCCACTTGCTGCCCTCCTCTTTTCTCATCAACCATTCTCGGCTCCACAGCCGTCTCCTCGTGGTTTTGGCCGCCGCCGCTTCTTTCTCCTCCTTTTCCTCCTCAAGTGCTATCACTGCAAGAGCCAGTACAACAATCACTCTTCCCTCAGCAAATTCAAGAAAAGCCATGTTGCACCTGATGCGGGAGAGTAGCTAGGACAGACTACGGCGTTTTTGTTTACATTTTTGCCAACCGTCGGCGGCGTTCGAGGAACGTGTGTGATAGGGTTTGTGCCTGGTTCCAGCAAACCAGGAACGCGTTCCGTCGGCAAACCATGATTTCAGGTACCGTGTGATAGGCCTTTAATACTCCTCTTGTTCCTCCACTTCTCTTCCTCCTCCCTCCTCCCTTTTATCGCTCTTCCCTCCTCCTCTCCCTTCTTTCTCTCCCACCTCCCTCCTCCTCTCTTTCCCTCTTTCTACACCCAGGTAAGCACACCCATAACCTCTTCCCTACATTTATCATCCCCCATAACAAAAGCCATAGGAAGGAATGTGCCTCCCACTTCACAAACATCCACACGTCACACCTCGTAAAAAAGAATGTCGTTTACAGTCCATTCGGTCCTTATATACCCTTATTGTATTTCTGCATCACACACACACACACACACACACACACCCACACATTCTCCCTTCCTCCCTCCCCCCTCCTTTTTTTCTTCTCTTCCCTCTTTCCTTCCCTCCGTACCGTTCATCTCTTCCTTGTTTCCTTTCCTTCTCATCTCCCTCAGTCTGCTCCCAACCATCTTCTTATCCTTCTCTTCTCCCTTGTCTTGACCTTCATTCTTCTCCTTGTTCCATCCCATCCCTTTTTAATATTCTTCTGTGCCATGTTGTCGTCTTCTTATCTCCCTTCCCTTCCCTATCCTTCGTTCTTTCCTCCTTGTGCGTCCACGTAGAACACCTGGCGTATGGGAGGGAAGGGCAGAGTAATTAAGGAGTCTGGCAGAATATCATCCACCAACCGTAGTCAGCTGATCCTTTTGTTTACATCACGATCCCGCATTCAGATCCTTTCACCCCCCTCTCATATGTCACATTCTCGTTCAGAATACTCATTTGATTTTCTTTGTAACGTGTACTTTTTAAAAATCTGAATTAATTTTTCCTGGCCTGGTACCCTGATAAAATCCTAAATTTAGCGTGCAGTATTTTGTGGTTTGCGATTAGGGGATATATTCATAAATTATCTTGAGCTTACTCGTTTGTTATAGTTGTCCTGGCTCGTACGGCTACCAAACACTTCATAGGCAAACTAAAGTGAACTATGACGATATATACGACGAAAATGAAATAATTACTGACAACAATTAAGAGCTACGGCATCTTATTTATCGCAAAAATTGGTCAAAATCCTCTATGAATATTTCCCGTGGGCCACCTGTGTTGATCGTGCCCTGTGATTGGTGGAGGTCAGGGCACGAGGGAGGCCCGCCATTGGTCAAGACTCGGGAGCTGCGGACGCGTGCTGGGCAGGTGTCGCGTGCTAAGTATCCTTCGTGGGGAGGCTGCCGGACAGAACATTTTCTGTATTTTTCAATTCCTAAGTAGGTTTATCCTTGAGGCAGACGCAATATACAGCAGTGGGCTTTCGAATGCTGTGTTCTGTTAGTAAGAAAAAAAGTATTGATAGTGGAAAGAGTGGTTAGTACAAAGAAAGGAAATATTTGGTAACTAGCAAGCGTAGGATTAGCAACAGCTGCTACTTGGAACTGGAAGACGATCGGTAATTCCCTCAGTCGTCCAATGCCTCTCGCTGAGGTTGGTACATCTCCCGCCAGGAGTCTTGACAAGTTATATCCTATTTAAATAAGTGAATTAAAAAAGAAAATGTGGATCTGTGTGTCGGGATTCGTTTTAAGCCCAACCACCAGGTGAGTGGGTTGATAACGGCTGTATTGACATCAGGATTTAAGTATTTGAATCAGTCTTGAAATGTTGGAGTGTTCGAGTTGATAATTTGTTGAAAGCGTTTTTTTTTTTTTTTTTTTTTTTTTTTTTTTTTTCATTACAAGAGGGGGGACTCCGATAACTGAAGTGTGTGGTTGCAGGGAGACAGTTTTGAGCGGGAGTGAAAGAACTGCTTTGAACGATGGATAGTGATGTTTCTTTGCCTTTTCAAGATCTTGTGTGTATGTTGCGAAAAACTGGATAGAGTTGGATAAATGGAGGAAGTTTGTCTTGCACGTTAAATGAATCTCTCTCTCTCTCTCTCTCTCTCTCTCTCTCTCTTCAAGTCAGTGTTCCGCATCACTACAACTTGCAGCTGTGAGGCTAGCCAGGTGTAGAGAGAGAGAGAGAGAGAGAGAGAGAGAGAGAGAGAGAGAGAGAGAAAAACACCTCCACACAATACATACACAAATATCACCACCAGCAACCAGTATCAGACGAGTACAGGACAAAAGCCTCTCCCACCCACCAACAGATTTCCATATTCGCCATTCACAAACAAACGAGATCATTATTGCCCAAATTAAACTACTCTCGCGCTGCCTTGTGAAATGACACCCAGTGTAACAGAGAAACATGCTAATTACAGTTTATGATACACTCGGGAGTCAGTGTTAGGTGAGTGCCGTATGTGTGGCATGGTCTCTGTCTGTCTGTCTGTCTCTCTCTCTGATAAATAGTACAATAAATTATACAAGGTCATTTATCGCAATATCTCGGTGTGTGTTCTTACCTTACCTAATTGTATCTTTACAGGAATGAGTCAAGCTCGTACTGTCCAGTGTCTTAAACCATATTTATCGTACATATCCTTAAATTTGTGAATTGTTTTGGCACACACTATTTCATTCGGTAGTGCATTCCATTGGTCAGTTGCTCTGTTTGGGAAACTGAATTTCCTTACGTCTTTATCACCTCTCTTCTTATGCAGTTTTTTGCAGTGTCCTCTTGCTGATGCTTCTCCATGTGTTAAGTAATCATTTATGTCTATTTTCTCCTTCCCTGATATGCACTTATATAGCATTATCATGTCACCTTTTTTCCTTCGCTCCTGTAGTGTTGGTAGATTCAGTTTATTTAGTCTTTCTTCGTAGCTTAGGTCCCTTAAGCTTGGTGTGTGTGTGTGTGTGTGTGTGTGTGTATACTATCGTAGATCACATAATCCTTCGCTTTTACATTTTTCAGTTTCGTTGGATTTGCCGTAAACGTTGAGTGACTACATCTGTTGCCGCTGCACTTATTGTATCTATTATAATACCTGTTAAAGCGAATTCTGTGTAATTGGCTAGTATAGAAGCCGATGCAACACTTCAGTAGTTCATTCACTCCAGATAGTATTAGCAGGTTGTATTAAGCTTGATTATTGCGGTATTAACTCTGGCATTGTCATATCACGTGAATGGAAAGATGTTGCTGGAGGTTATATGATGATGGTATAAACTGCATTTTCATGAGGCTTTCAGGCCAGTCTCGAGCGGTTTTTAGTATAACCCATAGGCAGAAGGAAGAGGAAAGAATGAAGGGGGGGGGGGAAGACAAGAGGGAGTGTAGTCACCCAGAGGCGGAAAGAATGAAGGAAAGAAAGACGGAAGAGGACGGAGGGAAAGAAGGAAGGGAGGATTCTCTTGACCTAGGATAGGGCTGTCATCTGAGAGCAGTACTACATCGAGTGAGTGGATGGTGAGCGTCCCCACGTACCACTAATAATAATATCGGTAATAATAATAATAATAATAATAATAATAATAACAACAATAATAACTCCAACGTGTTTCATTTTCTTTCAGCTCACCTGTGAAGGCCGAGAGGGGGTACTGCGGAAAGGGACCCCCAGGACGAGGCGTAGGGGGTAACATCACCAAGTCGTACAGTATAGAGGGATCTGCGCCCCCCGTACCACCCCACCACCTTCACGCACACCACCATCACCACAATGGCACACACACCGTACGCAGACCACAGGTAAATCGAAGGAGATGTATTCTAAGTATTATTATTTTGTTACTGTTAGGTGACTTTTGATTTATTGTCTTTGCCAACGTAGTTAGAGGAGGTTATGTAATCATCTGTGTTTGTACTGTATATCCACGTGATATCTTCAGAAGTTCTCAATGAATTTCAATGAAATTTTGGGCCATGGGCCAAGAAAGAATTGATTAAATTTTAGGGCGGATCAGGATCCTATGTATCCTGCACAATATCTCCAAAGGTTCTCAGTGAATTTCAATAAAATTTTTTGGAAGAGTGGGTCATGGGTCAGGGAAATATTGATTACATTTTGAGGCAGATCCAGATTCTATGTATTCCACACAATTTCTCCATGGATCCGGATCCTTTTTAATGGCATTGACGAAGTTATGGGCTCTCAGATTGCTTTCTAGTGCATGCTGTTTTCAATTTACTTAAATCTATGGAAGAGAGATTGTGAAGAGGTTATGGAGACTGTTTCCAACCCCGTGACATGAAATTATTTCTCAGAAGTCAACAAAATCGTCAGATGGCAAAAATAAACTAGGAAAATACGTTCATATGACAAGATATACAGTATTTTCCAAACCCACTTTAATTTGTGCCACAGCACGGGCTCAGACCCAAGACTCTGGGCTCACACTTCACGCTAATAACCAAACCTAATGCCACCTCATTTTTGTTTTTCTATTTTCCAGATTTTCAAAATTCTTTTACTGTATGGTTCCCATATACAATATAATTCTTTTGTAGAAGTTTGATGGTTTGAAGATTCAAACAGGTATGGTATAAAAAGTATCCCAGTTTATCAGCTGATTTTATTTTTAAAAATATTTTTGCAGTATGCATCACTAGATTCATTTGCCCAGTCCTGAACTTCTTAGCATTGATGGTAACATGAATTCTACATCATCGTTGTCCTTCTCTGCAGCTGCTCAGTGTCTTAAGTATTACAGGCAGACCCTTAGTTTGTATATCAGAACATATTCCTTTCACTTGGTTTTTGCTTACCAAGCAGTAAATAGTTGGGTAGTTACCAGTAAGAAGTGAACTTGTGTCCCCACCTCTGAATGTTCACTCATGTTTTATACATCAAAGTTCTTCATACCTAATTAATGGTAACTACAGTATTATGATCGTTGTTACTACATGTTCTGCAAGAGCAAAAGTGTTCTGTTAATTTATTATCTGATTGGAGAACCCTTTCCTTTAATGGAGTCTTCCAGTGTCTCCGGCAGCATTTTTCCACTCTGTATTATGTTTCAGCACCACCGCCCTCAGCCAGGCAGCCCTAGTGGGGTAGGTTTACGTTAGGTTAGATTTTAGGACTAATGTGTAATTTTGCCTGGGAAACACATTGAGCATATTTCCGAGAAAATAATGTGGTTAGTTTTGAAACGATGGGGCAAGTGCTGGTGGTGATCTGCCTATATATCTATCTATTGCCAGATGCCTTAATCGCATATGGGGTGGCCACAATCAAATCGCCTCCACGTCACCCTGTCCCCTGCCATGTCACTGCCCTGCTCCCATCTCAAACCCCTGTCTCTCATATACCTCTCCACTCCATCCCTTCATCTTCCCCCTCTCCCTCTCCCCCTCCACCTCACTTACACTCTCCTCGTCAGTTTCTCACTTTCCGTCCTCCCCACATGGCCAAACCACCTCAGTGTGCTTCTCTTATCGCTTCGTATCACATCCATGTCCACACCACAACGCTCCTTCACATCCTCATTTGTCAGTCTGTCTCTCCATGTGACACCACATGCTCCTCTCAAATAATTCATTTCCACAGCTCTCACTCTTGACCTGTGTTCCTCCAACAATGTCCAAGCTTCACCTCCATATGTTAAAGTTGGTATCACGATACTGTCCTGTAGTAACTTTTCACTTCCATGCTCACTTCCTATTTCTTATCACTGCTTTCAAGGAACCAGCAACCTTTCTTCCTTGCAGTACCCTTTTAAGCATGTCACCCTTGAAACTTCCATCCTTACATATCACACTGCCCAAGTACTTAAATGTACTCACATTTTCCATTTTCTCATCATCCAGCCTCACAGTACATTCACTGACTTACCTCTCTCAAAGACCATCACTTTACTCTTCCCTACATTCACCTTTAGATTCCGTTTCTTACACACTCCCCCAAACTCATCCATCAAGCCTTGCAGTTCCCCTTTGTCTTCACTCAACAACACAGTATCATCTGCAAACATCAGTACAGAGAGTTTCCTAACACTGCCCTCTCTCATCAGGGCCACTTCAACATTCACTACCCTACCTTGTATTTCTTTTATAACCCCATCCATGTACAGATTGAACAACCATGGAGACATGACACATCCCTGTTTCAACCCAACATTCAGATAGAAAAATTCACTCAGTTCACTATCCACACGCACTTCAGCCTTAGCACCCTCATACATACTCTTCACAGCATTCAACAACTTCCCATCTACTCCATATATTCTTAATACTTTCCACAGTCCTTGTCTATCCACCCTGTCATATGCTTTATCCAAATCCATAATGGCCGCATTCAATTTCTTTCTCTTCTCTAGACACTTGTCCACTAAAGATCTAAGAATGAATATCTGATCTACACAACCTTTCTCCTTCTTAAAACTTCCCTGTTCTTCTCTAACTAATTCCTCTGTTATATCCCTAACTCTGTCAGTAAGTATCCTACCTTATACTTTTCCTATTACACCAAGAAGATCAATGCCCCTGTGATTATCACACACTTCTTTTTCCCCTTTCCCTTTGTACAAGGGAATGATTATACCTGACTTCCAATCCTTTGGGACTCTACCTTCCTCCCAGGCCAATCTGCACATCTTCCACATCCATTCTACTACTATCTCTCCCCCATGCTTCAGGATTTCACCACACAGTCCATCAATTCCTGGGGCTTTCCCCATTTTGACTTTCTTCATTGCTTCCTCAACTTCCATCCTACTGTAGTGATTTGTTCCTGTCTTCTCACCTCCCTCCTTCTCCCAGCCATTTCCCAGCCACTTATACTCGCATTACTTTCATTCACTGTGTTCAACAATTCCTTAAAGTGTTCTTTCCATGTGCTCACTTTTTCTCCCTTGTCCACTAGTAATCATCCATTTTTATCTTTCAATGCCCTACTAACTTCTCACTCCCCTACCAACTTCACTTCCACCCTGTAGAACTCTCTTTACCTCTTTCCAGAACATTTTCTTACAGTCCCTCCACTGTACACTCAAATTCCTTCCAAATTTCTCATCCAATCTCCTCTTACTCTTTCTTACTAATCTTTTGACCATTCTCTTCCTTTCTACATATAACTCTCTCTTCCGTCTCTCAACTTCTTCTACACCCCTATTTCTCATCCATTCATTATATGCTTTCGTCTTTTGTGCCACAGCCTGTCTCACCTCTTCATTCCACTCCCCTACTAACTTCATTGCCACCCTGTCTAACTCTCTTTACCTCTTTCCAGAACATTTTCTTACAGTCCCTCCATTGTACACTCAGAGTCCTTCCAAATTTCTCATCCAGTCTCCTCTTACTCTCTCTTACTAATCTTTTGACCTCTGTCCTCCTTTCTACATATAACTCACTCTTCTGTCTCTCAACTTCTTCCACACCCCTATTTCTCATCCATTCATTATATGTTTTCTTCTTTTGTGCCACAGTCTGTCTCATCTCTTCATTCCACCATGCTGGTTCCTTGACCCCCTTTCATGTTCTCTTCACCCCACACACTACCTCAGATGCTGCACATATTTCTTCTGTGAATATCTTGCACACACCTTCCACGCAATCGTTCCTCCACTTCTCTCTCATATTCTGCCTCTTTCTCATCCTCTTGTGACCTTTCCACTCTCCTTGCATCTACTCCTTCCTCTCATCTTTCCGTTCTTCTATTTCTCCATTTCACTTGGACCTTGATTCTGATTACCACGAAATGGTGGTCAGAAAGTCCACTCTCCAACCTCTATATGCTCTTGCATCCACAACACACCTTTCTCATCCGTTCATCCACACACACATAATCAGTCATTGCCTTCCTTTCATTCCGTTCACCACCCACCCTTCTCGTCACTCGCCATTCGATGCTGAACCATAATATGAAAGGGAAGTATGCGTCCTGGCTTGGCACACTTCTGGCCTTTGTGCTTGTAGATTTGTAATGCTCAGGCAGAAGAACTATGTCAAGGGGATATTGTTAAAACCATGCAGTAGTTTTTAGACTTCAGCCAAGTCTCCTCTCTCCGTACTGTCCTCCAGCATCAACAGGCCAAAAATGCAACAACATTGTTCATTCTGAAGTTCTGCCGAATGTTGAACTTGCTCCAAGAGCTTGATGTCCTTGTTGTTAAATAAGGGTAATTGACAAATCAGCTTTATAGGTAGGAATAGAATGTAACAGACAATCTTCCTGTATTTGCTGTAGATGTAGTAGCAGAAAAGAACAACAGACATGGCACCTCATTACACCCCAGTACCTTCTTCACAGCTGCAGCAGACTGTGTCCCAGAGCAGTGGTGTGGGTGGGCGTCGTGCTGCTCCCAGAGGATCAGCTGCTGATGACACTGCAAGCCGCAATAGTCGATGGCGCGGCAGCAGTGGCCAGGGTGGTGGCCAGGGCTATGAACTCTCACAGGACTTCGCTGACATGCGGCTGGAAATGCTGGAGAGGAGGTGAGTGTGGCTTCTTCCTTGAAGTGAAAAGTGTGCAAGGGTGCAATAGGTTGTGAAAATGCATAGTAGTATATCAGATTGTAATTACTAATTTTAATACTGTGAGCAGAAATTGTCATTTCTCATGTAACAGTTACACTAGATGACCAGTTTTGATATTATGTAAAATAACAAAGGGGTGGATTAGAATATATTGCCACTTATAAGTACGGTAATTAGAAATTTTCATGTCACGGAAAACAGTGGGCAGTCAAGTCAAAACAGATTGTGGAGCATGTGGTGGTGTACTGATAGGAGTGGTCAGGTAGAGATCCAGATGGAAGACTGTATTGGAACTGAGTTGCAACTAGTAAGCTGATCGGAAAAGAAGAGAGGGAAAGAAAAAAAAAGTTAGGAGAGACTTTCAGATCTGCAGTGGACCAACAAACTGATGTTGGAAGAGTCAAGGATACAACTACAAAATACAATAGGCACATGTCCAGGTGGCTAAATTTAGCTGTTTTACTTGTGCTTGATGCTATGCTGTAAAAGCGTTGTGCAGTATTGTCTGGTATCTAACTTGCTCATTCTGTTATCCATTCATGTGAATGTGTGTGGCTTGTAGGGAGGACTGCTGGGCTTCAGGGTATGGACTGTCATCAAGTTTATTGCCAGAACTGCAATATTACCCAGCCCCAAATCCTGCTGTATATTCCGTACCGTTAGAATAGGTAGGGAAGAGAACAATAATTCATAAGAAATTGAGATGAATAACAGATGGACTTATATTCCTCGTAATATTGTTACACACACACACACACACACACACACACACACACACACACACACACACACACACACACACACACACACACACACACACACACACACACACACACACACACACACTGCTGAGTGCAGTATTGTCGAGCTGAACAATCTGCATATGATCCAGCATAGTATATATTTTAGCATTTATGTAATTCTTTATTTTGCATATTATTGTGCAGTATGGATAGCCTATTTAACTTTCAAATATTACTAATGGAATTGGAAGAAATAAGTTACCTTAATTTTGGTAATGAATTCATGCAGTGCACAACTATATTATTTCCATTATATGAGCTCTATTCTTTATGGTGAAAGTTTGCAGTTGTTTGTTGATTATTTTAATTAGTTTTGTTCCTTTGATAAAAGGCAATTAACCCCCACAGTTTGATAATTTTTTTTAAATATTCACTTTTATGGGCAGTTTTTGAAGCACAAGTGTTAAATATTTGTCATTAACCACTAAACTGCATGCTGTCACCCTTATACTGGATACAGTCATCTGATGGTAGAAAAAAATTATGAAAAATATGTCCTTGAAGTGAAGGAGATACTATCTATCTATTGCCAGACGCCTCAATCCCGTTTGGGTTGGCCACAAACAAATCGCCTCCAAGTCGCCCTGTCCCCCGCCATTTCACTGCCCTGCTCCCAACTCACACCCCCCTCTCTCATATACCTCTCCATCCCATACTATAATGTTATTTGATAGGTATTTATTTGTTGCAGTTTTTATTAATATTATTATTATTATTATTATTATTATTATTATTATTATTATTACTACTACTACTACTACTACTACTACTATTATGATTAATGTTTAGTTATCTGTAGTGTAATACTTTATGAGAGTAAGAAAAATCAAAGTCCTCTTACAAATACAGTACAGGTTAGTCTCTCTCTCTCTCTCTCTCATTAACCCACAATCCTTTTTGTTTCCCAGTTATGGTGGGATAGTAGCGCGTCGTGCAGCTATTACCATCCAGCGAGCCTACCGTCGACATGCAATGTACAAGAAGTTCCGCTCCATCACTGCCACAGCCAAAGCGCAGGAGAAGAGATTGTCGCGCCGCTTCACTGTTGACGTTCCTGAGTGGTCTGAAGGAACGCCACCTCAACCCTGCCATGACACAGAGCACCTCATACGAAATGAGTTTGACCAGTTGAATAGGAACCTTAGTGCCACAGGTTGGTACTGAATGTGGTGGTTGAGAAAAATAAGTTACTCTCTGTTTCTTTGTTGTTGGATCCTGTCTTGCCTCATTATTAGTTAGGAAGAATAGTGATGATGATGGTGATGATGATGAAAATGCGTGTGCTTTTGTTGGTTTTGTTAAATTAGCCAGCTTTGTTGAAGTAAGATGATATAACTTTGATCAGTTAGGTTAAGTGAATGTACAGTATAAGGAGTTTGCCATGGTTACATAAGTTCAATTTGTTTGATTGATTCATGTTTATATAGTAATATGAATTTATTAGAGCCCCAGCTTCATGCAGGATTAAGAAGATAGGTCAGGTTGAGCATTAGGAGAAGTGCCTTAAGTTGATGCAACTGTGTAGAGAGAATGGAGGAGGAGGAGGAGGAGGAGAACCGAGAATGTAGTGGAGGATTGGGGCAGAGGTTTATAAATGAGAGTGATGTAGCAGCCCGATGGTGGAGGACAAGGTAACATAGGGGTGATTTGTTTGTGGCCACCCTTCTGAGATTATAGTTGTCTGGCTGTATGTTACATTGATTATGCAGTTCAGATGAGATTAATTTGGTTGAGAAAGAGCAAGTTTAGTTTTTTTTTTTTTTTAATAAGGAAAAGAAAAAAAAAATGCAAATATTGGTCAGAGGTGAGTATGAGGCTGAATTTAAAAATATATGTTTTCTTCATATGATAGATAAACTTATGTGATATGTCCACGACTTATCCTTACAACTTCGAAACCTTATGGGAGGAGAATGATGCATGGCTTAGAATCATGTGTTTTTCTGTACAGTGTACACCAAAGTGTATATTCTCAAATTTTACTGGTAAATATATGAACATAAATATGTGCTTCATTGGTATCAATTGCATGGTCATGCATTTGGCCGCACCACACTTTGTCCCAAAGTCAGTGTGTGATGTGGCTGGATACATGATCACATAATATGTACTGAATCAATGGAGCACATATCCTTGACCGATTTGTCAGTAAAGCTTAAGAATATAATATGCACTTTAGTGCAAATCAGGGCTATTCAAAATTTTAGGAGTATGTCCGGGTTATGAAACTCTTAACACTTATACACAGAGCGAAACGTAAAATTCATATATAATTTGCTTTTACATCTTCTGATAAGCACATAAATGAAAAATGAAAAATTTTCTGTTTTTTGTTTGTTTATTTGCAATCTTCCGTGTCTGTCAACGGGCTAGTGAAAAACGAGTCAAGGGTTGGATTTGGCTCACAGGCCACCAGTTGAATAGCCTTAGTGTAAATTATGATGCAGTATCATACAGACTTCACCTGTAATTTTTCATAACTGTGAAGATAATGTGTGGACACTATGTATTCAGTACAGTATAGAAATTAAAAATAAGTTGCTTTACCTTATATGATAAATGTGTGTGTATGTTAAAGCTTAGGAATACACACCTTACAATTGGGCATTTGAGACCCATAGAACTATGTCAGTGACATGTTTAATTTGTACTGATATTCTCAATAACTTCATAATTAAATCTTACAGTGCAGAAGGTGAACCACATTATTATTATTATTTTGATATGAAAATGACTAGCTTATACTCGGGCTGTGTTATTACTTTTTCTTCTGCTTTCCAGTGTACGGAGGTGAAGGTAGACGGACAGGGCCAGTGCGTTCACATTCCATGCGTGATGCCCCTCGCACCACCACCACCACCACCACCACCTCTTCTGCCAATAACACCCTAACACGGCAACATGACTCCTACGACCTCCATGACACGCTAGCAGCCATGAGTGACACCTCCCTCTACTGCCATGTGTCTGCCCAGTCACCCCTCACACCAACACCCACACCCACACCTGCACCCACCCATGTCAGGAATGGCTCAGGGGACTACCAGGCACACCAGACAGAACTCAAATACTTTTCATCTGAAGACAGTGGATTGGTAAGTGCAATAATAAAATTGATTTATTTTCATTATCACTCATTTTTGCAAACAGCACCCATGCACAGACTTTGCCCAGACACAGGAATAATGAATATGTCCATGTAATAAGTTAGAGATTAGGTTTACCTAACAGTAAAGGGTGTAAGGGTGAGTTATAACAAACTGTTTAAACTAACCTCATGTTAATACAGTACTGAGAACTTAGCCATCCATTGATGGTAGCAGTGTAATTGGGAGAGTGGAAGTACTGTATTATCATCACTAGCATTCTTATTCATTCTTTAATGTTCCACTTGCAGTATCAGTGTGTTGTAAGTTGGATGTTGACTTTAGGCAGTTTTCAGTTTTTCTTAAATCTATGGTTGACAAGACCATAAGCAGACTTTAAGCATCTTATAGGTGGTAGGGCCAGTGGTAACAACAACACACTAACAAAGTTTTATTTTTATTTATTTACTTTTTTTTTTGGGGGGGGGGGGAGGGGGAAGAGTGTCTGAAGTTAACATTTGGATTGTACTTGGTTAGACTTTTTGACCCTCCCTGGTATCTTTTGTGTAAAATCCACAACCTGAATTTATTGGCTTAGATTTGGTCCTGCAAACTGCAGTTATTGCATCTTATTTTAAAATAATAATTATTGCGCTCCAATCAGATTGAGCCGGTGAAGGTTTATATCCAAGGGATGGTTGGGGTTGATTGCTCATGTAATACCACTCAGGGATGAGTGAGGCTGGTCACTCTCATCTTAAATGTCAGGACCAACTGCCTAGCCCCGGGCTCCTACGCTCCTAATGGGGCAGTGTAGGATTGGATGATGGATGGATAGATGGATTATTATTACAGTATTTTATATTGTCATGAGTACCAGTCTTACTCTCCACCTCATTATATGTTATCAAAATATATATTTTTTGTAATTTTTGTAATACTGTATTATAAAAGCATAACTGAGGGATCAGTATTTATGCCTTCATATAGGTGGGAATAAGGGTTTGGATGCTGCTGCAGCTGCTGCTGCTGGTGATGACAATGATATTTTTCATTGACTCATTCATTCATTCATCATCTAATCCAGTGTTGCCCCATGAGGTGCATAGGAGCTTGAGGTTAGGCAAGTTGGTCCTGACATTTAAGATGAGAATGGCCTGCCTCATTCATCCCTGAGTGGCATTACGTGAGCAGTAAATCTCAACCACCCCATAGATATAAACATGCACCGGCTCAATCCACTTGGAGCACCTTAATTGCCCACTAAACCACCAGGTGCCATAATTTGGTTATATGGTTACCACCCAGCATAGTAAATGGTTTCTGGTGTATAGGAAACCATTTGGCTTGTCACTCAGTGTAGAGTCACCCTTAGAAAGATGGAAGAGAAAAGAATGAAGGAAGGAAAAACAGAAGGGGAAGGGTGGAAAGAAGGAAGGAAGAGAGGAAAGATTAGGCATTGAGTGAGTGGATGGTGGCTGCCCCCGTCAGCCACTAATTACTAGTACTGTAATTATTATATCTTAACCTCTGTGATGTAATATGCAGATTGTATGGGTGCTAGTGTTGTGCACTATTGTTATTGTTTGACTTTTTAAAAAGGTAAATGTACATGCGTACATGCATGTGTGTGTGTGTGTGTGTGTGTGTGTTTTTTGTACTGTACATAGACATACAGCAATATATTCATATAATTACTATATTGACCTGATATATTATATGCCTTACAGGGGAGTCAGGAGGGCAGTCGACTGAGTGTGACGAGTCAGGCAAGGCGAGGTGGGCGAGCGGGGACTGGCAAAAAGGTACCCCCAGAGGTCCCCAAACGCACCTCCTCCATTAAGTCCAATGAGAGTGGAGGCAGCACAGAGAGGTAGGTCATGGAGTTTATTGTTGAAGAAGGAATGAGGAGTGATGCAGCTCCATATTTTCTCTTTTTATATGAACTGAGGGCAGAGGGATCACAGAGAGGCTAGGTGTGAAGAAGGAATGAACATTGATGCAGCTCCACATAATGTGCTAGGAATGAACATTGATGCAGCTTTTCATATTGTGTTTATTTATACTTGATTTATTCTGGTGGTCTGGTGGGTTATGGCACTCTAACCTAATGTGACCCATACATAATTAAATCTTGAGAGATGGAGTGAAGGCAGCACAGAGAGGTTAAGTTAACCCTCTCATGGTGAAAAAACTCAAGTACAGTATAGTACAGGCAGTCCTTGTTATAAGTCGTGGTTATTTCCCAGTGTATCTTGGCCTCTTTCTTACAGCTGGTTCTGTACCATAATTAGGGGGAGCTGGCAAATCAGCTTTGTATGTAGTAGTAGAACTTTAATACAGTAGGCAGTTTTTCTGTAATTTACTGTTATCTCAGCATTTTTGTTTTTTTAATGCTAAGAAGAAAAGCCAGTGCTTCCAAACCACAAAAATTTGTTCCTTTGAGGAAGAAGTATGAGTAAAGGCAAGCCAAATACAAGATCATTCATTTGGAGATACTTGAAGCTTGACACACTGCATTTTGAATGTGATTTATGATGAGGACTTAATGTATTTTTCTCTCCCAAATGAAAGACAGCTTTATTGATCTTAGAGTGTCATAGAAGCCTGGGAGACTTACTTAATATATCTTAAAAGGACTGAACATTTATGCAGCTCTTTTCATTTTTAAAGTGTATTCTGAGTAGCGTTTTGTATGGGTTTAGTATTTCATGGATGTTTTTGATTGTTATGATGGTCATTTGACTAACCATATCTTGTCTCAACATGCCTTTTTCTTGGAAGTACAGTGCATGTAATTTTGTTTTGTACCAGAGATATAATCATGTTTGTGTGGTGCTGCATTGTACTATATTTAACTGTAGGTATGTAGTATTGTATTTAGTAACCTTTTCATCCTTCAGCTGATATCATGGCACAGTAACTCAGACTGTCCTCCCAAATAGCTAATACTGTACCAGTATCTTACATAAACCCATGCCATACTCTGTTGTTATAAGTGAAAGATAATGTATATAGGTAGTTAAAAAAAAAAAAAAAAAGTATGGACAACTAGGCCAAACTGGCATTACTGAGCATATACAGTAGTAGGAATTATATAAAGTTCTACTCCTTCACTGAGCTGTGGCTTTCTACTGAACATGAGTTAATGCAGTAACCTACTGTTCAAGTTATCTTGACTGTCAAATTGCCTGTACACCAATTGTTGCCTTTATAAATTTTCCAGTTTAGTGTTGATTTTATATAGTTAAGTTTATTTTTCTGAAAAATGAGGGAGACGAATATAGATTTATAATTTTGAGTGGTTAATATGTATCTACAATTTATGTGTAGGTGTATGTGGTATCATTAGGGTAGAATGTCAACAGAAATCAAAATATTATTTCAAACTTGCTGATCCATCAATTTTACCTTCTTAAAATTGCTGATTATCATATTAAATGTTTCATTGGCTTCAGAATTAGTTTTCATCAAAATGTTAGTGAAAGTTGTGTGATCTTCAGGATAGAACTTTAGTTGGTGATATTCCATTGTTTTTAAGTACAGTAGCCTTTTTTCCTTTTTTCTTTTTTTAATTCAGAGGTCATTATTTCCTTCTTCAGTTTTGTGCCTTGATCTTAACTTTTAGTGATGAAGCACTGCACATTGTAGTACTGCATTACAGTATTTAGTATAATTTATCTCTTTCTCATTTTATTAATCTGCACTGTAATTTCTCTTCATAGAGTATGATTGTTTTCCTCTCTGTGTCACTGTCATGTTTCTCCACTTGTTTGCAGTACCCCAACTTTGTCTGCTGGTAATCACCGCCTGACGTGCCAACCCCCGTCCCTCACCCCTCCCTCCTCTACCCCTTCCTCCCTTACCTCAGAAGGCTGCCACAGTGACAGAGGGCCACTCACGAGGTATTTACTGTCCTCTGGAATGCAATTTTTTTTTTTTTTAAGCTACTGTAGGGTGGCAGTAAGATTACTATCTTTTTGTTTACCCCTTCAGCCTAAAAAAGTCCCCTTTAGTTTATTCATGCTATCTTCTGACTATTTTATTGAGCTCAGAGGAGACTTTTCAAACTGTGGGAAATTGATATAACATTTATGAACTCTGCACTGCTATAGTGGTCTCATAATCGGAATAATATTATCCGGTAGCAACAAGAATAAACCACATTTGGCATACTTTGGTTATCACAGTGATTCCAGTATGTAGAGATGAATTCATGGTACTGCCCTTGCTCGTAGTGTGTTCCTTCTTCAGTATGTTCTGTTATTTTAAGTCTTTGCATGTAACCATTCTCCTAAGTTTGTTTTCATTGTTAGTACCATATAAGTATCATCTTCCTTTGTAAATAAAAATTTCTTCAAATTTATATTACACCAGAAAGTATGTTACTATAGCAAGTTGATATGAGTGAAAATGTGGTAACTGTTTTAGTCATATGTTCATATATGAAAATGGCTTCTCATTTTAAGCATTTAGTGTTCTGAAGTGATAAGACTGATGTGAAGCCCCCTGAATTAGAAACGGTTAACCAAAAGTGAGTTTTGAGACAGTTGAGGTTTATGTTTCTCATAATTTCTATTTCTTATAAACCAACCATTGGCTTCCTAGAGCACCAGCATTTGAGCCCACTGAAAGACCATTCATTGGTTACAGGAAGGGCATTCAGTTGGAAGGCTACTCACTCAAACCAATGTCCTGACAAGGGCAGTGCCTTAGTTCTTTCAATAGTGGAGTGCATGATATAAAACTGCATCAGCAACCAGCCATTGGATTTTTTTATGCATTTGGTGTAAAAAGACAGAAATTTAATGTCGTGTATCACTTATTTGAGCCTGCTGCGGCATGGAATCCCAAAACTGGTGGTTGGTTGATTCACCCTCCTAACTCTGAGGAAGCCAAATTCAAGTCATGTATCGTGGTAGGTGGTGGCGACCATCATCCACTCTCTTGCTGTAGTGCTGCCTACTTCTTCCTTAGCCTTTATCATTCTTTTTCTGTGCCTGCCCACCTCTCTTCCTATTTCTCCCATCTTTCCTGTCACTTCTTATTGCTTTTCTTTCCTTTACAGGTGGCTTTACATTGAGTGACAAGCCAAATGGTTTCCTGTAAGCCAAGAAACTATTTACAATGTTGGGTGGTAACCATATAACCAAACCATACGTGCTCCCTACGTGTCAACAAGTGGGTTGGTGGAGGGTTAGTGCCCTTCCCCGTAAAACAAATAACTCAAAGTCAAATGGCCACCCTTTACAGGATTATGGCGTTTGGCAATAGATAGAAAGAGATACAGGATGTTCCATGTATTATGCACCTGTGTTCATGTGTGTTACAGGGACAGCTTAGTCACCATTACCAGTGTCTGCCTGGCAGCACAATATTCTGTTGTTCCTATATATTTTTTCATGTTTTGTAATACCTGCATCTTTATGTATGCTGAATACTGGGTTGAGTGCAAATTTCATGAAGCATACTAAATGTCTACATCTCTCACACCAGCAGACTGAGTCATCCCTGCAACACTTAAGATAGGAAGATAGGAGGATGCAGTTTATGAACTGCCATGTATAGATTCCATAATAGAGTGTCTTCATTGGGTTTACTTTAACAGGTCAGCTGATAATGGATCGCTATCGAGTGTCCAGTCATCAGGCTCAGATTCTTCCCTATCTCAGTCCACTTCTGACCGTGCCACTCCTCTGTCCACCCATGATCAAACGGAGCACACTGAGTATCATCCAACCTCACCTGTGTGGAAACGCAAGAATCAGGTGAGTGTTTTTAATATCTTGCTACTTTCTTGTGTCACATGGTTTTATGCATCTTGGTTTGTTAGTGGATGCTCCTCTCATTTCCATCTCTCCTTGATCATGTGCTACTCTCAGCTTAATCTGACTTTAGCCATCTAGGCTATTCAAGGCTAACTTTGGATGCTGCGTTTACTTCTGTCACTTGATATTTTTTGTCTGATATCAGCTTGATCTAGCTGGATGCCTCCGTGTATTATTGTTATTCTTTATCTGTGTCAGATTTTATCAGAGTTCAACTTGGAAGGTGTGAGTTTTCTTCTATCAGCAGACATTCATTTATTTGATTTAAAATTTTATTTTGTACTTTAAGCTTTTTTGTTCATTGCATAATCTTTACTGAGTTCAGCTTAACCATATTGGAGATGGTTGTTATCTGGTGTGTAACCACCAGTACAGTAATAATGGTATCCAGTACACATCAGTAGAACCTTGTATATAATAACTGCATATAATGTTTTGTTGTTTTCTACTATTTTGTTGTTGCTCAGTTGATCATTATTATTTTTTTTCTGTCTTACTGTTTGTGTTTGGAGCAGATGACTTAACTAGTATACTGTACATTACATTACAGTACAGTACAGTACAGTACTTGCTTTGACAGTATTTAGATTAATTGTATATTGTTCCTTAGTTTTTATGTTCATGTGCAGGTCTTTTTCTAGGTTTTCTTAAAATGTATACTCCGTACATGATTTCACCATTTTACTTCTAGAAGCTTTCGTCTTCCATCTATTACCATTGTCAGTTTCTAATTGAGGAAGTCTGTTTGAGACATTCCCTTTAAACTTGAATCTTAATCTGACTTTCATCTTGTTTCACCTTTTTAATATGTTCTTTACTTACTGTTTTAGTGCTTAAATAAATTTTTTTCTTGTAGATTAGACTTAAGAGAAAGATTTGTTGTAATTAATTTATATTTTGTAGTGGAATGTGCATACAGAATATATATTATGGGACGTGCTTTATAAGTTGTGAATTATAATGTGTCTGTCTTCTGTAGCATTTTTTTTCTTAAGTTCATAATATTTTCTCTTATTAAAGAATGCACAGTACTGTTATCTACTTAAACTCACAGCTAAATTAAGTTTGTTCCCTCTCACTCCAGCTGTCACTTATAACTTAAATATCTGAGTTTTCCCTTGAGGCTCGATAGACTTGTAAGGCCAGTCAGCCAGGAACCTCACACTAAATTGCACACCCACCCGACGTTTCCAGCAGATGAGCACAAGTGAGCCGATTCCCTGCGACGATAAGCGGTTGAGCCAGATCAGCGAAAACTCAGAAGATTCCCTGCAATCCCATTCCTCTGAAGGAATGACCTATTCCCAAACGATCCCCTCACAGACCCCACACTCGGCACGCTACGCCCACGCGCACTACACCCACACTCCCCACATGCCTAAGGTAGAGTAGTGGACTGCAGGGGAGGCTATTTGAGTATATAGTAGTACATAAGCAAAGATTTTTAACCAGTAGCAAATAAGAACAAGATGGCACGTAATGTCACCTCGAAGCTTACGACTGTTTCCAGAAGATGTTTGAGTAATCAGTAGTACATAAGAAAATGTTTTAAGAACAAAATAAGAAAATGTTGCAAGAACAAAATGGCATGGAATGTCGACTTGCGGCCTAGAAGTATTTTAAGCCTCGACAAATGGCTTTTTTTTTAATCATTATTTTTTTCTACAACCGTTAATATATTTTTTTTGTATGGATTGTTAGAGGCATGCTTAGGTAGATATATAGTTTGTAACTTTAGTCCAAAGATTTTTTCATTTATAAGGTTAACGTTGTGGCACTAAATATTGTGTGATCTAATACTGGACAGAATATGCAATACTTTTGAGTAAAACATTAAGCATTATAAGGAAATATTGGTATTATTGTTGTTCGATATACTGTATATGCCTAAATCTTGAGATGATCCTGAATACAGTACATTTTATAATACAGAGTACAGTATCTATCAAAGCGGTGTTAGAATTGATCCTGGATATACTATAGTTCAGCAAAACAGTGTATATGTATTACCGTACAGCAGTATGAGCACTGGCTCATACAAAAAGTCAGAGGTGCTGTATTTAGTAGTGTAGTCTGCTGCAAGTAAAAAAAGAAAAAAAAATTGTTTTGGATTGTTTTGTAGCTTAGTGATGGTACAACAACTCGGAGTCTCATGGTCTGTCACCACCCATTGGGGTAGTTATAGGCTGGAGCAACCCATTAGGGATTTTGTTTAATTTGAATAGTGGCTTATAAAATGCAGGGATGGTAACTTATACTGTATGGAATGATAGAGTTATCATGTGTTTTTTTTCTTGGTATCATGTGAACACAGTAGGCAGAATGTATTACAGTACAGTACAGTCCTATATTTTCACTGTGTTTCATTTTATTGTGATTATGCCAGCACCTTGTTGAATTCTGTATTTTTCCATTGTAAGCTATCTATCTATCTATCTATCTATCTATCGCCAGACGTCTCAATCCCGTTTGGGGTGGCCACAAACAAATCGCCTCCAAGTCGCCCTGTCCCCCGCCATTTCACTGCCCTGCTCCCAACTCACACACCCCTCTCTCATATACCTCTCCACCCCATCCCTCCATCTCATCCTCGGCCTCCCCCTCCCTCTTCCCCCCTCCACCTCGCTCACATACACTCTCTTTGTCAGTCTTTCACCCTCCATCCTCTCCACATGGCCAAACCACCTCAGTGTGTTCCTCATAACGCTTCCTATCACATCCACATCCACACCACAATGCTCCTTTATATCCTCATTTGTCAGCCTGTCTCTCCACGTGACTCCACAGGCTTCTCTTAAATAACTCATTTCCACTGCTCTCACTCTTGACTTGTGTCCTTCCAACAATGTCCAAGCTTCACTTCCGTACGTTAGAGTTGGTATCACAATACTGTCATGTAGTAACTTTTTCACTTCCATGCTCACTTCCCTGTTTCTTATCACTGCTTTCAAAGAACCAGCAACCTTTCTTCCCTGCTGTACCCTTTCAAGCACTTCACCCTCCAAACCTCCATCCTTACTCATCACACTACCCAGGTACTTAAACGTACTCACATTTTCCAATTCCTCACCATCCAACCTCGCTGTACATTCACTAACTTCACCTCTCTCAAAGACCATCACTTTACTCTTCCCTACATTCACCTTTAGATTCCGTTTCTTACACACTCTCTCAAACTCATCCACCAAGCCTTGCAGCTCCCCTTCGTCTTCATTCAACAACACAGTATCATCTGCAAACAACAGTACAGGGAGTTTCCAAACACTATCCTCTCTCACCAGGGCCACTCCAACATCCACTACCCTACCTTGTATCTCTTTCATTACCCCAGCCATGTACAGATTGAACAACCATGGAGACATGACACATCCCTGTTTCAAACCAACTTTCAAAGAGAAAAATTCACTTAGTTCACCATCCACACGCACTGCAGCCTTCGCACCATCGTACATACTCTTCACAGCATTCAACAACTTCCCATCTACTCCATATATTCTTAACACTTTCCACAATCCTTGTCTATCCACCCTGTCATATGCTTTCTCCAAATCCATGAAAGCCACATACAACTTCTTTCCCTTCTCTAGAAACTTTTCCACTAAAGATCTATGAATGAATATCTGATCTACACAACCTCTTCCCTTCCTAAAGCCTCCCTGTTCTTCTCCAACTAATTTCTCTGTTCTTTCTCTAACTCTGTCTATAAGTATCCTACCATACACTTTTCCTATTATACTAAGAAGACAAATGCCCCTATGATTACCACACACTTCTTTTTCCCCTTTTCCTTTGTACAAGGGAATAATTATACCTGACTTCCAATCCTCCGGGACTCTACCTTCCTCCCAGGCCAATCTGCACATCTTCCACATCCATTCTACTACTATCTCTCCCCCATGCTTCAGCATTTCACCACACACTCCATCAATTCCTGGGGCTTTCCCCGATTTAACTTTCTTCATTGCTTCCACAACTTCTATCCTACTGATTTCTTCCAGTCTTCTCAACTCCCTCCTTCTCCCAGCCATTCCCCAGCCACTTATACTCGCATTACTTCCATCCTCTACGTTCAACAATTCCTTAAAGTGTTCTTTCCATCTGCTCACTTTTTCTCCCTTCTCCACTAGTAATCTACCATTTTTATCTTTCACTCCCCTGCTAACTTCACTTCCACCCTGTCTTACTCTTTTCACTTCTCTCCAGAACATTTTCTTACAGTCCCTCCACTTTACACTCAAATTCCTTCCAAATTCCTCATCCACTCTCTTCTTACTCTCTCTTACTAATCTTTTCACCTCTCTCTTTCTTTCCACATATAACTCTCTCTTCCGCCTCTCAACTTCTTCCACGCCCCTATTTCTCATCCATTCATTGTATGCTTTCTTCTTTTGTGCCACAGTCTGTTTCACCTCTTCAGTCCACCACGCTGTTCCTTGCACCCCCCTCCGTCTTCTCTTCCTTCCACACACCACATCACATGCTGCACATATTTCTTCTGTAAATATCTTACACACACCTTCCACGTCTCCCATTTGCTCCAATTCATATTTGCCCAATCGTTCCTCCACTTCTTTCTTATACTCTGCCTTTTTCTCATCCTATTGTAACCTTTCCACTCTCCTTGCAACTACTCCTTCCTCTCGTCTTTCCCTTCTTCTATTCCTCCATCTTACTTGCATTCTAATTCTGGCCACCACCAAGTAGTGGTCAGAAAGTCCACTCCCCCAACCTCTATACACTCTAGCTTATAAAATGGTGCAGAAGCTAGGATAAATGATGTCTTAATGTTACAGAAGTTAGTACAGGCAGACCCCAAGATATGATATACCTATATGCGATACCCCAGATTAGTGATGGGAGTAGAAATACCATCATACCTCGCCTAACAAAGGCCAAACCCTAGTTTAACGATGGCTTTTGATTTTTTAAAACCGATTTTGATGATATTTTAAGCTTAAATTTTGTGTTTAGGTTATTTTATAAACTGTTTTTAGACTTAGATTAATGTGTTTTAGTCATAGGTGGAGTGAAAATTGACATTTTGGGGTACAGTTTACTAAGTTTGATTTTTTCAGACTTATATTTGATGATTTTCAGATTTTATTTTTAGGTATAGGTGAGTTATAAACTGCTTTTAGGCTTACTTTAGCTTGTTTTAAAGCTATTTGGGGGTTTAGGTTAGCTAGAAATTTGTTTTTGGACACATTTGGGACATGGTTGGGGGGAAACCTAAGGCTTAAAAACTCATTCCTATACTTTACATGTTAAATCTACCCCGAGATATGATACCCCGCCTAGTGATGGGTTTTTACTTAACCAGTTGCATCGTTAAACTGGGGCATGCCTGTATTTATAGGCATTATATGAAGCCCTAATTATCAGTACTCTTTTGAAATTGTTTATAGTCCAGGAGTATTAGAGTCAAAGGTGGAGTAAATTAGTAACAAGCTGAAAATTTGCACAGAGGTCCAGGAAAGAGTTCTAAATAACATACTGAAAGTCCCCATGAATCGCATTTGAGGAATTTTTGTAATTCAAGATGGCCATTCACAAAGATAAGGCTTCGAAGGAATGACCGAGTAAAGACAATGGGTGATAAGGATACATCTGTCAATGTCAGAGGGCAAACCTCAGTTATAAATCCCAGTCTCTTGTTCAGAAGGATTACATGTGTTTTGAATAACAGTTCTGACATGGCAGAATTCTTGACACATGAGCTTGCTCCTCAGCCACCTTCACTTTTCAAAGATGGTCAAATGCGCAACGCCATAAAGAGCACTTTGGGTAATATTCTGAAATCACACAGTACTCTGCATTCCAGTGTGCCACAAACTAGTATCTTTGTTGTAGATGGTGGTCATCTGCTCCATAGTGTTACTTGGCCACAGCAATCCACCTACAAGGACATTTGCCATAGGTACATTACATACGTGCTGAAGCACTTTGGTGTTGGATCCACAGTCGTATTTGATGGTTATAACAGTAGTATATCCACAAAGGCATGTGAGCAGAGGCGTAGAGCACAAAAGTCAACATCTTGTGACATTGTTTGAGGAAAACATGCCTACAACCACCACCCAAGTAGCATTTTTGGCAAATAGGAATAACAAAAACAGACTAATTCAGTTTGTGCGTGAAGGTATGCTTTCAGCTGGAATTCGTGTAAAGCAGGCTGAGGCAGATGCAGATTCACTCATCATCACAACAGCACTCACTATCTCTGAACATGAAGAGTTACCAGTTGTAGTTGTTGGAACAGACATGGATCTGCTAGTCATGATGGTTGCCCAGGCACAACCTTCAGAGGATATCTACATGTTATGTTCACTTAATCCAGTCATGCTTTATGATGTAAATGAAGTTCAGCAAGCAATTGGAGACACCAGTAAACACATTATGCTTCTCCATGCTATAGCAGGGTGTGACACGGTGTCTGCCATCTACCGTCAAGGCAAACAAAAGGCATTCAATGTAATTCACAAGAATAAACAGTGCCAGAATTTAGATACTTTCACAAACCCTCAAAGTAAGCATGAAGAAGTGAAGTCAGCTGGAGAACATTTTTTGTTGAAGCTGTATGGTGCTGCCAAGTATGAATCTCTGGACAAGTATCGCCACATCGCATACAAAGGACAATCAGTAAGGCTTCCCTGTCATCAACATTTGAACTTGCACGTCTACCTCCGACTAGTGCAGCTGCAAAGCAGCATGTACATCGCACATATCATACCATTCAAGAATGGCTTGGCAATCACTTACATACAGAAGAATGGGGCTGGAAATCACAATATGGTATTCTAACACCAGTGGAAACTGAAAAGCCCATAGCACCAGATTCCCTTCTTCATGTAGTATTGTGTGGCTGTAAGGAAGACGCTTGTGGTTGAATGGCATGTGGATGCAGGAAACTTGGTCTGTTCTGTAGCTCAATGTGTAGCAAATGTAATGGCCTTACATGCAGAAACACAACACCAACATAAACTGAAGTTAATATTGATGATGACCTTGTTGATTATTTTCACTAGCAAGACTAAGGTGTCATCCCATTGTTTGTATCATGTAAAATGTTGTCTTTGTGCCACTGTCATTATTGGGAATCTAGGTACAATATGACTTTGTTTTTATTTTACTATTGAGATATTAGATATATGAAGTGTTATAGCTTAGAGTACAGGAGAATGAAACATATATTCTTTCAGTCATAAAATATCTAGTTATGGTTTATATAGTGCTTATTTTTTTGTAATTTTTCATTTGCTTGCTTGAAATCATCATATATATGTTTCTATTGTATTAACTGTGACTAAAATTTCGAATTGTGACAGTGTTTGTGTCTGAATTATTCTTATTTGTAAAGATCCTGTTGAAAAGTGATATCGGCAGCCATATTGGACACCATCTTGAATTGTGAAAATTCCTCAAGCAGGATCACTGGGGACTTTTAGTATGTTATTGAGGACACTTTCCTGGACCTCTGTGCAAATTTTCAGCTTGTTACTAATTTATTCCACCTTTGACCTATATTTGAGCTAATGCTCTTGGACTATAGTAAATTTTACTAATGTGTCTGTGGAAGTTAAGATAATTACCATAATAATCACAACAACCACCATTTAACTAACAGAGCATTTAGAGGATTGACTTTATTTTTCCTTCTCCCCTCCCTCCTACAGAGAATGAAGGAAGAATAAAAATGTTTTGGTAGGTGGGGGCACTCACCATCCACTCACTCGATGTAGTGCTGCTGTAGGGTGTCTGCCCTTTCCTCTCCTCCATCCTTCTTTCCTTCCATCCTCTTCTGTCTTTCTTTCCTTCATTCTTTCCTTGTCCTTCTGCCTACGGGTGACTTTACACTCCCTCTTCTGTCTTTCCTTCATTCTTTCCTCTTCCTTGTGCCTGTGGGTGACTCTACACTGAGTGACAAGCCAGATGGTTTGCTGTACACCAGGAAACCATTTACTACACTGGGTGGTAACCATATAACCAAATTTTGGTGCCTGGTGGTTTAGTGGGTAATTATTGCGCTCCAATCGGATTCAGCCGGTGAAGGTTTGTATCCAAAGGGTGGTTGGGGTTGATTGCTCATGTAATGCCACTCAGGGATGAGTGATGCTGGTCACTCTCATCTTAAATGTCAGGACCAACTGCCTAGCCCTGGGCTCCTGCTCCTCGTGGGGCAGTGTAGGATTGGATGATGCATGGATGCAGTTAAACCATGAGAAGAAGGGTCAGGATTCATATGGAACAATTAACACTTTTGAGAGTTGTTAGGCATGCAAAGTCACCCCATAGATTCTCTCCACGTTATCACACTCAGATGTTTTTTACAGTGCGCTTATTTTTCATGAAAGATATCAAGCATTTTCTTGTAAAATAATCTGATTTGTAAAAACTTTTTAATGAGTTAACCATGGTGTCATGAATGAGGAGATGAGGTTGACAATTACCATATCCACAGTGGCATCATAAATAGCCAAAATCAGTTACCATGAGGGGTGTAATCTGGGGAATGGTTGAGGTTTATTGCATACATATTGCCACTCAGATGAGTGACAGGTTACTCTTGTCTTAGATGTCTGGACTTAGCAGCTTAAGCCCATGCAGTAAAAGATGAAAAAATAAATATTGTAGAACAAAATAAAATGAATAGGTAATGCACATCTTACCTCAGTGTCCCAGTATTACGAAAGGATGGTTAGAACCTAGAAATAAGGAAAGAAAATGAAAGATATGGAAGTTAGACATTGCCAGCAGGGAGTAAATCCTTTAACCTCAATCAGATAATGTCAGTTTTATTGTTGTATCTACCATGTGATTATATTTAACTTAGGAAGGACTTATAGTCTTGGAAGGATTAATGAAGGTTATGTCTACCCAATCCATTGCAAAAAAAAATTTTTTTCATAAACTGAATATAGTTGCAAGCAGATGGCAGAAATAAAATAATAAATACATTTTTGGGCTGAATGGGCTAATGTTCTGAAATATGCTTGGATTCCACTTCGTTTTGATGAACCAGAAACCAGATATTGATTTCCAGTTCACCCTACCGCCAGTTAAGTGATAAATGATAACATACAGTGGTATGAGGCACTAGGCCTACACACTGTACGTGTATAAATAAATATTGTACCTCAAAAGCTCATGGCAAGTAATACATTAACCTCACATATTGTGCACAACAGGTCCCTGAGGTGGTAAGAAAGAGGCAGTACCGTGTGGGACTTAACCTGTTCAACAAGAAGCCTGAACGAGGGATAACGTACCTCATTGGCCGTGGTTTCCTTGAGAACTCACCTCAAGCAGTTGCTAAGTTCCTGCTCACTCGTAAAGGCCTCAGTAAGCAGATGATTGGAGAGTATCTTGGCAACCTCCAAAGTAACTTCAATATGGCTGTCCTTGAGTGAGTAGAGGGAATGTTTTCACAGGGTGTCTTTGATTTTTGTAATTGCAGTTAGTACTTTAAGTTTATTATTATTATTATTATTATTAAGTCATGCAGCTATGAAATTTTTACACAGTACTTTTGAGAAGTTTTTTGGGTGCTAGAGATTACATTATTGGGTTTTGAAAGTAATTGCCCTATTGTCATGTTATTTTTTGTAAGGAAATGAATCAGTTTCTATGTCCAGAGTTGTATCATGCAGTATTAATGAATGTTTGAGGAAGCTTAATTACAAGTACTGGCAGTTTTGCTTGAATCTTTTAGTGATAATTGTTTTAATATGTTTCTTATTTACTCAGCTGCAAACAGCTAAATAGTTCATATTTCCTGTATTTAAAGTCAGACTCCAGTATCCACTCCTACTCCTAGTTTCTTTAGCAAATCTCCAAATCCCTGTTTTCATGTTACAGATGTTTTGCCCATGACATTGACTTGTCTGGGATGCAAGTAGATGTAGCACTGAGGAAATTCCAGACACATTTCCGAATGCCAGGGGAAGCTCAGAAAATTGAAAGATTGATGCAGATATTTGCCCAGCGGTACTGTCAGTGTAACAGAGACATCGTGGCCAAACTGAGAGATCCAGAGACCATATTCGTGCTAGCATTTGCAATTATAATGCTCAATACCGATCTCCACACAGCCTCCATGAAGCAGGAGAAACGCATGAAAATTGAAGACTTTATAAAAAATTTGAGAGGTGAGTTGGTGCAAATTAAATTGTTGACTAGATGATGTAATGTGGCACCTGTTGGACCTTTTTCTAATGTTCTCATTTCATTTCATTTCATTTCATTTTGTTTCATTTATAAAGGCTCCAACATGCTTGCATGCATTGGCCTTGGTCATCTAATGGTGGCTGTCCACACTGCTTGATCTGTAGCAGCCACCCTGTTCTGTTCTCCATCCCTGAGATCACATTCTGTGACCTCATCCCAGGTCTTTTTCAGTTTGCCTTTCACTACCTCAGCATTCACACCACTTACACTCTGCACCCAGTTGTCATTCTCCTTCCTCTCCATATGTCCAATACATCTCAGTGTACCCCTTTTCATTACAACACTGTACATTCAAGTCCCATCCTACCTCTCAACTTTTTTCAGTCCTAACCCTCCAAGCCTGTCATTCAAGGATACACCATACATCTGTCTAATCATTATCATCTCTGTGTGTTTGAGCCTTTTAATACCTTTCTTACCACCCAGGTCTCAGAACCATACAGCAAAACACTCCTAACACATGCTGCATTTTACAACCCCTTACCATGGAGGGAGAGCCCACTTAATGTCAACAGAGGCAACAGCTCCTTGAACTTCTTTCAGTCACCCCATACTCTAACCACAGATTGCTCTAGCTTCACCTCCAGGACATAACATGTCCCCCAAATTACAAAACCCCTCCACACATTCCAACAATGTCAGTCCTGTCCTGCCTCTTAGTCTTTGCATGCTCCCCTCTACACACTGCTCACATGGAATCAGCATTATTTCACAGCCTACTTCTAGTACCTGGTACCACTGTATCACCTATGCACCCAATTATCACAGATACTGCACAAAAGGGAGTTACTTCCCACACCCTTGTGGCCAACTGCTCATGGCCACACTTCCTCTACTTTGGCAGTACCACCACCAGCCATATTTATCATCACTTTTGTTTTATCTGTGTTTATTCTCAAACCCTTGTACCCTATTCCATCTCTCCACTTCCTAAATCTTTCCTCTGCCTCCCTGTCATTCTGCACAATGAACACCAAATTATAAGCATTTACCTCCCATAGGAGTCCAGTTCTGAAGTTACGTGAGAGAGCTCTACTCTTTTAAACTCATGCCATATTAAAATTGCCCATTCATTAATGTAGACATAGTAATATCTGCATGCAGCCCTCATGCACATTTTGTATTTGATCCTTTATGTATCAACACCTTCATAGCACGAGTCATTTTTTTTTTTTTCTAGCCACGTGTTTTTAATGAAAAAAATATTCTGCTAGTCCTTTCTGCATAAAATTTTTTTCCTAATAATTGCACCAGAAAACTTAAAATCTTGCAGTTAAAGTCTAATCATTCACCAGAACTTAACATTTATCTGCATCTCAGCTCTTGCCACACACAATTAGTCAATGCTGTAAAATACTCTGTATAGATTGCTTACTTTTAGCAGGTAGGATAGAATAATCTGCATACTGTGCATCAGATTTTAAATATTTCATTCATCACTGCCTTTACTCCCTTTTCCATAATTTTTTTACTTTCTCGTAACCCCACCTGTCCTTAACCCCTAATAGACAGGTGTCTGTATATGCTGTCCAAGGGTACTAGGACCAAAAAGACGGGTGTCCGCATATGCAGTCACACACCCCCACCCCCCTACCACCACACCCACACACCACCTGCCACCCACCCCCACCACCCCACCTCCAAATCCCTACTGCCCCCAACCCCCCACTGTCCCCCAATACCCTCCACAGCCTCTACCACCCCTAACCCCCACCCTTCCACCACCCCCACCCTCCCCATCCCATCCCCCATGCCCCCCACAATCCCCAATCCCCCAATCACTTCCCCACCATCACCCACCACCCTCAATTGCCCACCACCCACCACTCCCTATCTCCCATCCCCTATCCCCCACCCCTATCCCCCACCCTTATCCCCCATCCCTACTGCCCTCCCCCTACCCCCACCACCCCCAACCCCCTACCCTCCTCCACCCCCACCCCCATACCCCCCAAACCCCCATCCCCCAAAACCCACCACACCCCCAAACAACCCCACCACTCCAACCCCCATTGCCACCCCCACCCTTTTCCCTCCACCCACCACTTACCACCCCCACCCTTTTCCCTCCACCCACCACTTACCACCCCCACCCATCACCTCCCCACCCCCACCCATCACCTCCCCACCCCCACCTCCCCAAAGCACTCAGTCTCATTCCCCACATCACCCCACAACCCCCACACCCCTCCACACTTTCCCCCCCCACAAATGCCCCACCATATCGCACCTGCCGATTATGCCCGTCCTGAGTATGTCAAAACATTACAGTGCCCATCTTTTAGGGGTTAACTATCATCATTAAACCTCATTACCATGGACAGCAATACAAGTTATTGATATGTGACATAATGCTTAAGGAGCGGGTGATGAAAAAGATGGCCTATGCACCTAGGAGGAAAGTATGGAAGTTGAAAAACCAAGCAGTAAGGGATGCCTTCTATAGCAAGGGATGAGTAGAGTGGTGGCTGAACTGGGAGCTGTTGACAGAAGTGTTAATGAACAGTACAGAGCTCTCAAGAACAACCCCCTGAGAGTTACTAATTCAGTGTGTGGATGGACAAGGGGCCCCCCCAAGACATGAAGTAACTTGGTGGTGGGGTGAAGGTGTAGAAGCTGCAGTTAAGGAGAAAAGAAGGCTTTTCTGGGAATGGAAGAAGGGTGGTAACAAAGAGGAATACTTGGTTGCGAAGCATAGGGCTAGAAAAGAGGTTTACAGGGCAAAGTCAGAGTCCAAGAGACTTTTACTTGATAACCTAAATAGTGTGGAATGGAAGAATTAGATATTTAAGGTGGCAAATCAGATGAAGAGGGAAAACAGGGATATCATAGGTGAGCAGTGTGTGAAGAATGATGAAGGGAAGGTAGTGGTGAACATTGGGGATATTAAATTTGCCTGGAGAGAGCATTATAACCGGTTGTTGAATGAAGAGTTTAACTGGGACAGGGAAGATTTGGAGCCAGGAGATCCAGTATTTGGCCCTTGCCCTTTGATTGATGCTGCTACTGTTAACATGGCAATAGGCAGGATGCAGGTGGGAAGGCACCAGGTGTGTCTGGGTTGACTACTAAAATGTTGAAAGCCTTAGGAGATATATGAGTGAGGTTAGTCACTTATGTGATAAGCACTATTATATATGAGTGTGTGCAGGATATTCACAGAAGAAATATGTGCAGCATGTGACGTGGTGTGTGGGGTGGAGTAGATGGAGGGGAGTGCAAGGAACAGCATGGTAGAATGAAGAGGTGCGACAGGCTGTGGCACAAAAGAAGAAAGTATACAATGAATGGATGAGAAATAGGGGCATGGAAGAAATTGAGCGGTGGAAGAGAGAGTTATATGTAGAAAGGAAGAGAGAGGTGAAAAGATTAGTAAGAGAGAGTAAGAAGAGAGTGGAGGAGGAATTCGGAAGGAATTTGAGTGTAAAGTGGAGGAACTGTATTGGAGGAACTGTAAGAAAATGTTCTGGAAAGAGGTGAAGAGGGTAAGGCAGGGTGGCAGTGAAGTTAGCAGGGGAGTGAAAGATAAAAATGGTAGATTACTAGTGGAGAAGGGAGAAAAAGTGAGCAGATGGAGAGAACACTTTAAGAAATTGTTGAACATAGAGGATGGAAGTAATGCGAGTATAAGTGGCTGGGGAATGGCTGGGAGAAGGAGGGAGGTGAGAAGACAGGAAGAAATCAGTAGGATAGAAGTTGTGGAAGCAATGAAGAAAGTCAAATTGGGGAAACCCCCAGGAATTGATGGAGGGTGTGGTGAAATGCTGAAGCATGGAGGAGAGAGAGTAGTAGAATGGATGTGGAAGATGTGCAGATTGGCCTGGGAGGAAGGTAGAGTCCCGGAGGATTGGAAGTCAGGTATAATTATTCCCTTGTACAAAGGGAAAGGGGAAAAAGAAGTGTGTGGTAATCATAGGGGCATTTGTCTGCTTAGTGTAATAGGAAAAATGTATGACAGGATACTTATTGACAGAGTTAGAGATATAACAGAGGAATTAGTTGGAGAACAGGAGGCTTTAGGAAGAGAAGAGGTTGTGTAGATCAGATATTCATTCTTAGATCTTTAGTGGAAAAGTTTCTAGAGAAGGGAAAGAAGTTGTATGCAGCTTTCATGGATCTGGATAAAGCATATGACAAGGTGGATAGACAAGGATTGTGGAGAGTACAGTATTAAGAGTATATGGAGTAGATGGGAAGTTGTTGAATGCTGTGAAGGGTATGTATGAGGGTGCTAAGGCTGCAGTGCGTGTAAATGGTGAACTGAGTGAATTTTTCTCTTTGAAGGTTGGGTTGAAACAGGGATGTGTCATGTCTCCATGGTTGTTCAATCTGTACATGGATGGGGTAATAAAAGAGGTACAAGGTAGGGCAGTGGGTGTTGGAGTGGCCTTAGTGAGAGAGGGTAGTGTTTGGAAACTCCCTGTACTATTGTTTGCAGATGATGCTGTGTTGTTGAGTGAAGATGAAGGGGAGCTGCAAGGCTTGGTGGATGAGTTTGGGAGAGTGTGTAAGAAACAGAACCTAAAGGTGAATGTAGGGAAGAGTAAGGTGATGGTCTTTGAGAGAGGTGAAGTCAGTGAATGTACAGTGAGTTTGGATGATGAGGAAATGGAAAATGTGTGTCCGTTTAAGTACTTGGGTAGTGTGATGAGTAAGGATGGATGTTTGGAGGGTGAAGTGCTTGAAAGGGTACAGCAAGGAAGAAAGGTTGCTGGTTCCTTGAAAGCAGTGATAAGAAACAGGGAAGTGAGCATGGAAGTGAAAAAGTTACTACATGACAGTATTGTGATACCAACTTTAACATGGAAGTGAAGCTTGGACATTGTTGGAAGGACACAAGTCAAGAGTGAGATCAGTGGAAATGAGTTATTTAAGAGGTGCCTGTGGAGTCACATGGTGAGACAGGCTGACAAATGAGGATATATAGAAGCGTTGTGGTGTGGATGTGGATGTGATAGGAAGCGTTAGGAGGAACACACTGAGGTGTTTTGGCCATGTGGAGAGGATGGGGGGTGAGAGACTGATGAGGAGAGTGTATGTGAGTGAAGTGGAGGGAGGGAGAGGGAGGGGAGGCCGAGGATAAGATGGAGGGATTGGGTGGAGAGGTATATGAGAGAGGGGGTGTGAGTTGGGAGCAGGGCAGTGAAATGGCGGGGGACAGGGCGACTTGGAGGCGATTTGTTTGTGGCCATCCCGTACGGGATTGAGGCGTCTGGCAATAGATAGATAGAGTGTTGTTCCAGATGATTAGCTGAAGAGTGTAATTGTAAATGTGTACAGGGGAAAGGATGATGCCCTGGAAAGAGGAAATTATAGAGGCATAATGCTTTTGGATCAGATAATGAAGGTAATAGAGTTAAAGAAAGTATGATTAGAGAAAGAGTGAATATTGATGAGATGCATCTTGGGTTCATGCCAGGCAAAGGGACCACTGATTCCATATTCATTGTTTGACAGCTTCAGGAAAAATATATAGGAAAGGTAAGGGATCTGTACTTTGTTTTTGTTGCTTTGGAGAAGGCCTTTGACAATCTTAGAGAGTTGGTGAAGTGGACCGTGGTAAAGCTTGGGATCGAGGAGTGGCTGATAAGGGTGGTTGTGGCTACCATATGTACTGTATGCAGATGCTCGTACCCAGGTAAGGATGAATGGAGATTTGTGTGATGAGTTTTCCGTGGATGTCGGTGTGCAGCAGGGGCCACTCTTGAGCCCCTTATTGTTTATCATGGTGCTTGAAGCCCTGCCACATGGCGTCTGAAATGGACTGCCATAGGAGATGTTGTGTGCTGATGATTTGGTGTTGATTGCAGAGAATGAAAAGGAGGCAGAGGAAAGACTGAGGAAGTGGAGAGATGGTATGGATCACAAGGGCTTAAGAGTAAATGCAGATGAAACAAAAGTAATTGTATCTAGGGCTGGTGGCAGTACAGTACTGTCAAGAAAGAGGGAGACTGGCCATGTGCAATTTGCCACATGGGCATGGGAAGTAATTCCATCATGTGCAGTGTTTGTGATAAGTGGGTTCATAAGAGATGTTATGGTATTAGAGGTAGACTGTGAGATAATGCTGATTTCATGTGTAGGGTGTGTCAGGGAGAGCATGTGGAGATTGTCAGGCATGAAAGGATTGATCTTGCTAGTGAGTCTCGAGTGTGTGAAAGAGTTTTGTTATTTGGGAGACATGTTATGTACTGGAAGTGGGGCTGGAGCTAGCTGTGTGGCTAGAGTGAACAGTGGTTGGAAGAAGTTCAGGGAGCTGTTGCCTCTCCTGACATTGAGAGGGCTGTCCCTCCATTCAGTGGGATCATTGTATGCTGCATGTGTTAGTAGTGTAATGTTGTCTGGTAGTTAAACCTGGCCAGTAAAGGAAGAGGATATTCGTAGGCTCAGATATACAGAAATGGCAGTGATTAAGTGGATGTGCAGTGCATCCTTGGGTGCAAGGCCTGGGGGGGTTAGGTTTATGATGGAAGAATTGAGAGGTAGGATAGGACTAGAATGTATTGGTGTTGCAATGAGGAGAGGTAGATTGAGTTGGTTTGGTCATGTGGCAAGGGTGAGGGATGATAATTGGGTGCAGAAAGTGAAAAGTGTTAATGTTAGGGGTAGGGTTGGGAGAGATGGACTGAAAAAAGTCCTGGGATGAAGTCACTGAGCGTGACCTCAGGGATAAGGGACTGAATAGGGAAGCTGCCAGAGATCAAGCTGCATGGAGAGCCGCCATTAGGTGACCAAGGCCAATGCATGCCACATGCCGTACATGAAGCATGCAGTATCAGAGGAGCACAAGTGCAAAACTAGAAATATGAAGAAATATGCAGTTAAAGCTTCCTAAATTGCAAAGCACTGCAACTTTGAAGCCAATATTGATATGAATCAGATTCAAAATATGATTACAATTATCTTTTTTATCATCATTCCTAATCTGTTTTTTGACATCTCGGGGTGAGGTGAGATCTGATAAATTACTGAAAAGTAAATGTACTGTTTGCAGCATAGAGTGCAGTTACCATATATGCATTGTTTGTTAAGTAAACAACATTAGGGGATTTTTTTTTTTATATGAAAGTAAAGTGAAAATTATTACAGCATTGTGTAAGGTTGTGGACAGTGTATGATACAGCAAATTTGGCTGCATTTTCTGTTTGCCTTTATCCATATCCATTCATCCATCATCTAAACCTGTGGTGCCCCATGAGGAGTGTAGGAGCCCAGGTCTAGGCAAGTTGAGCCTGACATCTAAGATGAGAGTGACCAGCCTCACTCATCTCTGAGAGGCAGTACATGAGCAATAAACCCCTCTGTCTGTATTTCCTACTTCTTATGATCTCAAGTCTTTCAAACACAGTGTGTCCAGGCATCTCGAAATGAATGGATCTTGAGTTTGGCTCTCTTTTGTATTGTTTTTGTTTTTTTCTTGGAAGGAATGGTTTGTGGGCTCCTGGCCTTTGGTTCCTTCTTTCTTGCATAAAAAAAGAAAGAAAAACACCCCTTGGATATAAACCTATACAGGCTCAGTCCAGTTGGAGGGCCTTAATTACCCACTAAACCACCGGGCGCCATAATTTAGTTATATGGTTACCACCCAGCATAGTTGTGTAAATGGTAGGAAACCATTTTGCTTGTCATTCAGTGTAGAGTCACCCATAGACAGAAGGAAGAGGAAAGAATGAAGGAAAAAATGACAATGAGGAAGGAAGCAAAGAAGAATGGAAGAGAAGAAAAGGCAGCCACCCGATAGCAGCACTACATCGAGTGAGTGGATGGTGAGCACCCCCACCTACCACAACCATATCCATATACCATACATTATTTTTTAATGCAGTGTATGTGTTAAAATGTGATTTTTTTTTTTTTTTTTTTTTTTTTTTTTTTTTTTGTATGAGTGAAATACACAGTAATAAGATTTTGATGAGGTAATATATTATTACTGTACATACTGTACTGTTAAATCGTCCCTGATTCATGATACCCTACCTAGCGATGGTTGTTTTTTACTTAACCAATTACATCGTTAAACTGAAGTTTGCCTGTTGTTTGAAAGGTCTCATGATATGAACAGTCGTTGGGTGGCAGGGGTTAAGGCCTTTGACAAGTAAGGTGAGAATGGATAAAGAATAATTTACAGTAATAGCTAGGCTGTTTATCTAAGTTTTCTAGTTCTTTGATATTGTTTTTTCACACGACTCAGCATGATATGAAGAAAGAACTATCCATTAAAAGGCTAGTTTTGTGGTGGATTTTCCTGTGGCCGTAAAATGTAAACAAAGGAGTATATACCCATTAGTTATCCAGCCCACTTTAATAGTGTCCTGAGCCTCAAGAAAACTCTAGATTAGGTATCATAATATTTTTTTGTGGCACTTCCTGTTTTGTTGGGTCTGGTTAGTACTTGGATGGGTGACCGCCTAGGAACACCAGATGCTGTTGGCATAACGTTCTCCCTACGTGTCAGGTGGGGTTGGTGGAGGATTAGTGCCCCTCCCTGTAAAACAATTAACGCTAAGCCCTTGGCCACCCCGTTTGGGATACATGACATCTGGCAATGAATGAAAATGAACTGTACTGTACTTCACTTTCCAATTTAACATTGAAATATGAACAGGTATTGATGACGGGTATGACATTGAGCGTGAAATGCTGGAGGGGATGTACCACCGCATCAAGTCTCAAGAGTTCCGGCCAGGCCATGATCATGTTACACAGGTTCTAAAGGTAAGGCTTCAGCTGATATATAAGTTTTGTAGGTTTATACCTTTTGTTGTAGAAATATTAAGAAAAAAACTAACTGGCAGTTCTGTTTGAGTTTATGTGGCTTTCAACCTATGACCTTCATCAGCCAAAAATTAATCACCCGTTCCTCTTATGATCTTCATTCATTATGTCAACTTTAGTGCAGTTCTAGCCAGTAGTTTTTCATAATCTTCCTAACAGACAGAAAGACAGACAAACTGAGCCAAACATATAAACCTGTCATGCTTTTCATGTGCATTTAACATACACTATGCCCATTCATAAAGAAAGAATCAGTAACAGAAAATCTGAGTCCATCCATTAAAAAGTGGTTAACAGTTAAATAGGAAAATGAAGGTACATCCGTTAGAAGAAGGTGTAACAAAATCAGAAAATAAAAGTCCATCTCATAAGAGAAAATGTAGCAAAAGAAATAAAGAACATTATTTTGTGGTAGGTGGTGGCAACAATCATCCACTCACTTGATGTAGTGCTGCCTGCTTCATCCTTCACCTCTATCATTCTTTTTCTGTGTCTGTCCTTCTCTCTTCCTGTTTCTCACATCTTTTCTGTTACTTATTATTACTCTTCTTTCCTTCTCAGGTGGCTTTACATTGAGTGACAGGTCTAATGGTTTTCTGCAAGCCAGGAAACCATCTACAATGCTGGGTAGTAACTATGTAACTAACCCACATGTGTTCCCTGTGTGTCAACAAGTGGGTTGGTGGAGAGTTAGTGCCTCTCTCCATAAAATTACTAACTCAAACTGCCACCTCTTACAGGATTATGGCATCTGGCTATAGATAGATAGATAGATAGGTAGGTAGATAAAGTTCGTCCAGTAAGAAAATGAAAATAAAGTCCATCCATTAAGAAAAAGAGTAAGAAATACAGTCTAAAAAAATAAAATTCTTTTCATTAAAAGAAATATGAAAAAGCCTGTGCATTAAGAAAGAGGAACAAAAATAACATAAGTCCATCCATCAAGAAAGAGTTACAACTACTTTTATAATAACAAAAGCTGATCTGTTACGAAAAAGTAGTAAATAACATCACGGAATATAAGGTGGGGGCGCACGCCGTCCACTCACTTAATGTAATGCTGCTTTGGGTGTCTGCCCTTTCCTTTCTCCCTTCCTTCTACTTCTGTCTTTCTTTCCTTCATTCTTTCCTCTTCCTTCTGCCTATGGGTGTCTACACTCCCTCTTCTGTCTTTCCTTCTTTCTTTCCTCTTCCTTCTTCCTGTGGGTGACTGTACACTGAGTGACAAACCAAATAGTTTCCTGTACACCAGGAAACCATTTACTATGCTGGATAGTTATCATATAACCAAATTATGGCACCTAGTGGTTTAATGGGTAATTAAGGCACTCCATTCAGATTGAGCCTGTGTAGGTTTTGCTCACGTAATGCCGTGCAGGGATGAGTGAGGTCGGTCACTCTCATCTTAAATGTCACGACCAACTTACCTAGCCCCAGGCTCCTACGTCCCTCATGGGGCAGCATAGGATCGGATGATGGATGGATGCATGGATTTCTTTTATATCTACTTGTATTTCGTCCAGCACTAAGTCCTTAGGTCTATCGTTATTTTCACTAAACTCTCTCTTGTAAAAAATGGTTTGAAAACATTTGTTCATCACTTCAGCGTGTGTGCCTGGATCCTTGTAAATGACTCTATCTACAGTACTTCAATCTGTATATCCCTTCCATGTTTTTTAATTTTCCATTTACACATCTGTAGAGGAGCTTTGGTTCATCCATGCATTTGTCTACCACACTCTTCTCGTAATTCCCTTTTTCTTCTCTTCGAATCCATACGTATTCATTCCTTTCCAGTGTATTTCCCATAGATTGTTTCTTCCCTGTGTGTGTGTTTGTGCACGCGCACGTGCGAACGCTTAGGGACTCCATGCTGATCGGTGTTTCCTGTGTGTCCATTCTTTTACAGAATGAAAATTCTTTAAATGAACATAATGTTCAACCAGCTCAACGCGGTCGTTAAAACTGAAATTCGTTAAAAGACTGTTCTGTATATCAAAGGTTTACTGTAACATGATCTTTCCAAGATAAATCGCCAGAAAATGAAACTATTTTTTTTTTTTTTTTTTTTTTTTTTTTTTAATGTGTCTGACTCTAGGCATAAGCTTCACAGCCTGTTCTCAAGGCCCAGTAGTCCTCATACGTTCCATACACCTCCACACGTCACCACTTCGGCGCTAACACCCACCGTCCATATTGAATACGTGCTAGGGCTGTCTCATACAGGACCGGTATGCTGTTATTAGCGGGGGTATTTGTATGACATGTCATCGGGCCTTCTGGCAGATCAGTAAAGTCTGCTTTAATGAAATTTAAATCCTTAAACTGTTCCCTGCCCCAGCTGAGATTTGAACCTGGGTCCATTTGGACTGCAGGCCACCTCTCTACCATTTCAGCCACTGCCTACCCCAAGTATGTTCAGATATGATATGGGATTGAGTTGGATGTTGTAAGAACACAAGAAGGAAATTCTGACATAAAACAAAAGTTTAAATGACAACAGCAACTCTTATGTAAGTTTCATAAAAAAAAAAAAAAAAAAAAGTTAGTCAAACTAGACAGCTATATTTCCACTGGGACAAGTAAAGCTGAATAGTCAGTTTTCCCCAGTTCACAGTATCAGTTGTATGGATCATGTTGCAACATTTTAGAACACTTTCCTGACACATAAAGACTGCACACACTCATAAGAAAGGTACTCCTCTTCGTGACCATCTTTTCTGAAGGGTTTCCAAGAGTAAGAGACAGTGGATTTAATACAGATGGATTGTATAAACTTCAGTAAGTTGTCTTATTACCACATTCAGTTTGAAATCATTATTCTGCATGGAAACACAGGAAGACCTTGTTATAATTCATGGATGATTTTCAACTTGTACAGTATTTCAAATTTTCCCGTACACTGGAAATTATGGGAAACTGGCAAATTAATTTTATAGGTAGCACTGGAAATTTAGTGGGCAAATTTTATGCAGTTTATTGTGAAGTAAAAAAAAAAAATAAATAAAAAAAATAAAAACCAAGGACATACCCTGGTTCTTAAATCCTTCAACTTGGTGATGTATTATATTGTACTCTTGCTGCTGATAGACAAATTATCATAGATTTTTGTTCAACTCTGATATGGAAAGTGTTGGTTAAGGCTACATTTAACCCCTTTTGTTCAAAGAGTCTATAATCTTGAATAAAATTGTCAGGAGGTAGTATGAATAAGCAAAAAAATACATCATTTGAGTGAAGTAGTTTTAAAGACTTCTTAACATTCCATCTCCCAACAGGTTCAGCAAACAATGGTGGGTAAACGACCGAACCTAGTCTTGCCCCATCGACGCCTTGTTTGTTATTGTCGACTCTATGAGATACCAGACATCACCAAAAAGGAGCGTGTTGGAGTCCATCAACGAGAGGTGTTCTTATTTAATGACCTGCTAGTGGTGACTAAAATATTCTCCAAGAAGAAGAATTCTGTAACTTATACCTTTAGGCAGAGCTTCCCACTTGCTGGTCTGGCTGTTTCTACCAAAGAGGTTCCGCGTAAGTTCACGATGATTTCTTTCTTTTCATTTTTTAAAAAAGCAAGTTTAGAGTAAAAATAGTCTATCATTACGTTCTTGTGAATTATTCCCTAAAATTTCATGTTGCCAAATATGTTTCCATAATTGTGCAGCATTGTATAGAACACATTTGTAGATACACGACCACCTGCTCCACAGTACCAATATTCTTTGTCGAACAACAAAGCTGAGTAGCAATAATATTTGGCACACCTCAGTTAAACAAACATTATTCCTTATCTAAAACTGAGGCTTTAGCTGGTTAATAAAAGTTACAAAGTTTTTGTATGCCAACAACATCCACTTTGTTTAGTTTGGCAAAAGAAATCTTTGATTGTCTGGTTTGTTATGGTCTACAAATAACTTTGAGCCTTAATTGATTACATAGTAATTTTCACATGTTTTATAGTATTCCATTTGAAGTTACTCATTTAATACAGTATAGCGTGGATGCTTAATAACCTGAACTGGAGCTAGCTCAGTGGCTAGGGTGAGAAGTGGTTGGAAGAAGTTCAGGGAGCTGTTGCCTCTCCTGACATTGAGAGGACTCTTCCTACGTGCTAAGGGGTCTTTGTATGCAGCATGTGTTAGGAGTGTAATGCTGTATGGTAGTGAGACCTGGGCAGTAAAGGAGGAGGATATTCGCCAGTTCAGACGTACAGAAATGACAATGATTAGGTGGATGTGTAGTGCGTCCCTGCGTTCAGGGTCTGGGGGGGCTGGGTTTACGATGGAAGAGTTGAGAGGTGGGTTGGGACTGGAGTGTATTGGTGTTGTGATGAGGAGAGGTAGATTGAGATGGTTTGGACATGTGGAGAAGATGGGGGATGATAATTGGGTGAGGACAGTGAAAAATGTTAATATGGGGGGTGGGGTTATGAGGGGTAGACCGAGAAAGACATGGGACGAGGTCATTAAGTGTGACCTCAGGGTTAAGGGACTGAACAGAGAGGCTGCAGTGGATCGTGCAGCGTAGAGAGCCGCCATTAGGTGACCAAGGCTGATGCATGCAAGCATGTTGGAGCCTTTAAAAGCAAAACGAAATGAACCCACCCTAACCCTTACCTAATCTCTCTGCCTTCAGATTACCCTTACCTAATGGAAATCCGTCACCGGGTTGACAACAAAGTCCTAATAATATTTAATGCACGGAATCAACATGATCGCACCAAGTTTTGTGAGGACTTGAAGGAGAGTGTTTGTGAGATGGATGAGATGGAAAGTTTGAGGATTGAGGGTGAACTGGAGAGACAGAAAGCATCACTCAGAGCATCACGACCCAACTCCACTGCAGAAAATAGGGATTCTGGGGTGGCAGATATGGAGCTCCTAACTACAACGTCGGAAAAGAATGGGACTCTAAAGGCAGATTCGACGCTGAAGCGGTCAGCACTTAGCAACTCGCTATTGGATATCCATGAGGCGGGTAAGTTCAGCTCATAGTTTGAAAGTTTGGAGTGTTGTACTGATTTGTGCTGCATGTTAGATAAGTGAATAAATATTCTGCACAGTACCATATTTTGATGAAAGTTTTGTGATTCTCTTTGGAACCAAGAATCAAAATACTGTATTTGAACAGAGTATATTTTTTTATCAGATTTTTATAGTAGTACAGTACTTTCACTATCATAAATATAACGAAGCAATAATTGTACTTAATTAGTGCAGTATTTGCCACATTGTGGAGATGACTATTCTGTGTAAATTATTATAATTCTCCAAGTCCTTTCTCATATGTATTGTTCAGCTTTTTAGTAGAACAGTTGCAATATTTTCTTGGCACTCGTATGTAGCAGTTAAATGTTTCTTTTGGAACCTTTGAATAAGAAATATTTGTGTTCTGTCCATTATTTCTATGGATTTCAGTTTATTGTGTAACTATTGCCCATATTTCTTCCTTTTTTACCAGTAGTAAAAAGTGTTAATATGATCAGTGGAGTAAATCATTGCCAAGCGGATATTGCATAGCAGTGCAATTTTAAGACATTTTGCGGCGTTGAACAGAGTGAAGAATTTTGACTAACATTTTGACACCAACTACCTTTTTTTGTTTAGTACTGTAAGTTTTGGCTCCCCAAGCATCCGTCCTGCTCACCTGCCTCACCACCGCACCACCACCACCACCACGAGTCACTGCAGTTTTAATACAGTAATGAGCTAGACTGCTGTATTTTACATATGCCATGTTTTGCAATTAGATTTGCCAAATTTTGTCCACGGGAATTCACAGCTGCACAGCTTTTGTATTATGAATTATTTTATGCTGTATTTTGTATTGTTGTAGTTGAAGTAATTTGTACATTGGAGTCTGTATTGCATTGTTGTTGTTGTACTCTTTAATGTGTGTAGATTTTTTGCCTATGGATGCCCATACTGCGAGTTGTGAGGAAGTTTTTAAAAATGTTGCTGTTAAACTTGTATACTGTACCTCTGAAATTTTATGAGTTACTGTTTTGAACATGCAGTTGACTGAAATCAGTAGCACTTCATTGTACTGGTATGTCTGTCAATTCCGTTGTCATCATCATCATCGTGACTTTTTTTTTTTTCCCTCCCCACCCAAGAATAGGGTGAAGTAGGATAACAAAACAAAATAAAACAAAGCAAAAAAGGAAGAGAATGTATGAAAATGAGAAAACTGTCAACAGCATACCCATTGAAATTTGCCAAACAATCTTTTGCCAGTTTTATGATTTGTATATTGTATGGTCAATATTTTAATATGCCATTATGATTAATATTGTCTTAACTATATTTCCCATTAATAAATGGGATAGGTAGGATCCAGAAACAGAATAAGGAAAACCTCTAAGGAAGAGGCTATTAATCAAGTGCTTAACAAAATTAACAACAAAGTAAATCTCTTGGCTCATTCTTCAGGCCTTCAAAATTCTTAGCACCACTTGACAGGCAAAACCATCCCTGCCTCGTGCTTCATTTGATTTAGGTGCTCTTTTAATATTTTTTGGGTGAAACTATTTCAGTGGCTGCCAGGTTTAGAATGTGGTGTAGCCTATGTCATGTACATCATCCTTTTATTTGTATCCCTGTCTCTTCATAAGATAGAGTACATGCAGTACTGTGCTTTTGTACATATTCACTAACATATCAAATCATCATTTTGGCCCTTCATGTCTTATCTCATTCTCAGATTCACTCACTTACTTTTTCCTCACTGTGACCTACACGTCTCACCCAGCACTCCTAAAAGCCTTTCACACCTCTACCTTTATTGGATGAGAGCAGGTCTCCTCTTCAGTGATAGAACGTAGCTTTCCTTAATCATACAGTATTGTAAAGTTTGCTGCCTGTGTCAGTTGCATTCTCATCCAGTCTCTCTACTGCTTTCTAATGTTGGAGTTAACTGATACACTCAGTCCTTCATGTATAATATGTAAATGGAGAGCCCTGGAATGGTCTTAATCAGTCTTTACAGTATTTCATTTTATCTTTGAACTCCAGTCTTGCAAATATAATGTCTCCAGGCATCTCACTGTGAATAGATATTGATTTTTTGTTTTTCTCTGGAAAGCATAGCATTTTTCCTGCCTCAGTTTTTTCTTTTTTCTATAGAATAAGAAAGAAAAAAACAGCAGTTATGATACATTCATTCACTCATCACTTAATCCAGTGTTGCCCCATGAGGAGCTTAGGATCCTGGGGCTAGGCAAGTTGGTCCTGATATTTAAGATGAGAGTGACCATCATCACTCATCCCAGAGTGGCATTACGTGAGCAGTAAACCCCAACCACCCCTTGCATATAAACCTGCACTGGCTCAATCCGATTAGAGTGCCTTAATTCCCCACTAAACCACCAGGTGCCATAATTTGGTCATATGGTTACCACCCAGCATGGTGAATGGTTTCCTGGTGTACAGGAAACCATTTAGCAAGTCATTTGATGTAGAGTCACCCTTAGACAGAAGGAAGAGGAAAGAATGAAGGAAAGAAAGACAGAATAGGAAGGATGGAAAGGGAGGAAGGAAGAGAGGAAAGGACAAGCACCTGAGAGTAGCACTGCATTAAGTGAGTGGTTGTTGAGAGTCCCCACCAACTACTATATATAGTATACACATACATACATACATACATACATACCCATCATATTCATATCCGTTCTTGTACGTGACCATACCATCTAAGTACACTCTTCTTTTCCCCAGTCAATAGAATTCCTCATTCTATATCCCACTTGAACGTCAGTGTTTCTTTTCTTATCCAAGTTACACAATCCATATGGTTTCCTTAATAGTCCCAAGCCACACCTGTCTTGACTCTTCAAACCCATTATCATTTGAGTATCCCGCTGACACACCATTGTTCAGTTCCTTACAACCTCTGTACTGACCAGTCTGTTCTGTATCAAGGTCTTCATTGCCTCAGCCACTTTCCTTCCTTATTTTGCTTTACTTTTTACTTCTTTTACATACCTGCTTCTCTTTCCTGTTGTTATCTCAAAATATTTAAAATTGTACACCAGCTTAGGTCATTTCTATCTACCCTTTCACATAGTGAGTTGTCTTTCAAAACAAACATCACGTTACTCCTGTGCACATTACATTTCAAGGTACAGATTTTAACATTCACTGAACTGTCAGCCAGTCTGAAAAGCTCTCATTCACTATTAACACACAGATCAGCATTACCTGCAAGTACACTATGAAGTACAGTATTGTATTCATCACCATCTTCATTAGTATATGCATCAATGATGTTTTGACCTTACTTATAACCTCATCTCTGTATATTATATGCTGTACAGGTATCTTGTCTGGGTATAGGGATATTACACTTTCTTGGCTCACTCCAGCACTGATAATGAACTACTCATTGAAGAATTCAGCTCCCTATTCACATGTTTTGCTACCCTCATAAAAATTCAGCATTCAACGAATTTATTCCTACTTCATATACTGTATATACACTTCCCTTAATTCTTTCATGTTTTTTCATTGTACAGTACTGTATTAGCAGAGATTGTTTACACCAAACATGAGATATACTTTATCAGTTTAAATTTTCCTGTGCAGTAATTAACTGATTATGAAATAACATAAATGGCAGCCAGTAAAATGGAGTTGAAGTCTTGACCATGAGATATTTATGACCCGATGTCTGCTCTTTTATATTTCAGTTGTAACAGTGGAAGTTTTTACAGTATTACTGTATATATGATAATTTTTTGTTGATAATTAGCCATACATACTCAAATGCTATACTTCATAAAATTTGTTTAGGGAGTATGCTCTCTGAGTATCTTTCCAAACAGTTTTCAGGAAAGAATAAAATGTGCCTAAACTTCAGTTAAAATCTGTGTCGTTCATTTCATTCACACAGTCTGTTGATTTCATTTTAAGCCAACTTTTAAATAAGTATTTCATATATTTATGAATTAGTCTGTTGATTTCATTATAAGCTGACTTTTAAATAAGTATTTCATATATTTATGAATTAACATGTAATGACAGCATCCAAAAAATGCAGATTCCATTGAACCTTTCAGAGGTTCTGTTAATGTTGTACAGCTTTATAGAAGGGGGTTTGTCAAGGAATACCTTATTAAAAATTAAAAGTGAGAGGGTAATTTGGCTAAGTGATCACCAGGGCATTCTGGATTAGTGTTCCACTGTTGCCATATCATCCAAATTTAAATGAAAGATATACAGGTATTACGTATTCATACTTTTAAGTTCTGGTGAGTTAACACTCGTTTTTCATTTGTAATTTTCTTGATTTATTATTATAATGTCTTGAAATCAGTTTCATGCTTTTAACCACTCAGTCACAAACCAGAACCTTAGTGTTATTTCATTTTCTTTCATTCACCTGTAAATATCAGGTCAAGTATTGCAAGTTACCAACCTGTATTTTCTTTTTCTCATTTGCCTTAAAAAAATTGTAACTTAAAAAATAATTATGCATGCAGACTTTGAAGACTGAGGACTGCCTATCATTGAAATTAATTACTGTACAGTATATTACTGCTTTTCCTTTAAGTGTACTATAATGATTTCTCATTTCAAGCATACATTGATTAATTCTTTGATTTATTTTTGAAGCTGTATAATATCTGTTGTTTGATGGTCTGTGTCTGCTTACCGATTTACCTATCTGTCTGTCTGGCTATAGCTGGATGTCTTAATCTCGTAAAGAGTGACCACAGACACATCACCTTCATGTCATCGTGCCCTCTGTCATTAGGTGACCCTCCCTCCAGCTCACACCCTCCTCTCTTATGTATCTATCCACCTCATTCATGCATCTCATCCTTAGCCTCCCCCCCCCCCTCAACCTTATTCGCATACTCTACTAGTCAGCTTCTCATTCTCCATCCTCTCCACATGGCCAAACCATTTCAGATCATTTCTCCTAACACTTTCAGTTACATCCACCTCAGCACCACAATGCTCCATCTCTTCCTAATTTGTCATTCTGTCTCCTTCCATGTAACACCACATGCTTCTATCAAATACTGTACCTCTTTTTCTACTGCCCTCATTCTTGACTTGCATCCTTCCAACAGAGTTTGAGCCTCACTTTCTAGAGTAGGTCCCAGTGTTTTCATACAGCAACTTTTTAACTTACGTACTTACTTCCCCATTCCTTGTCACTGCTTTCAGTAATGGTGACATCTGCCAAAGAGCTATTAACACAAAGAAAGGATATACAAAATTAAGATGAGTGAGAATTAAGTTGTTACTCTGAAGTCATGATTATTCATTCTCTTCACCCTAACCACATGTCCTTCATTCACCATGTGATAGTGAAGTCCAGAGTAGTGCTTGATGATATAATCGGAACCATAACCCAGAGGAGAAATACAACCCCAGTTTCTTTCCTACCATCTCCTCAGCTTTTTCCACAGTAAAACTGCTGGGCAATAGAGTCATCTTATCCACTAGATTACCATAATTCTATCACCACAATGATATATTTTATATTTTATTCATGTCTCCACATGATTCTGTTTCACATTTGAGATACTTTTTGAGCTGTAGAGAATAGACATAGCTTTAATTAATCCCTTCAGTATAGGGTGCTTTCCTAAACTGAGTAACATCAGGCATGGACTGGGGGATGGATGTGGAGGGTATATGCCCCCTATGTTTTTGACAGATCTATCAGTTATTGCATGTACTTTAAAAAAAAAAAAATGTTATCAAAATATATGCAGTAAATGTCATCTTACTGCACGGTATTGAATTTACACATGCCTGTATTGTTGTACCTCAGTGACTGAGGCAAGCAAAGCGCATTGTCATCATCATCATCATCTGGACCTCCTTTCCCACCCTAGGGCAGGGTGAGGAGTAGCAATGTCCAGACAGCCCAAATTTGCCTAATCCAATGGGCCACGCTTCCATTCGCTCACCATTCAAGCCCCCAGAATCCTGACTTTATTTGATATGCCAAAAACATTCACCACATTTTGTAGCTTCACATAAATGTATGCGATAAAGTCCATCCAGACGTTGTCATGTTAAAAAGGGGTGCCAAATCATGGAATGATTTTAAGTTCTACGAAGAATCAAGTTCCCCCCCTTTTCCAAAGTGCTTGATCTGGCCCTGAACATAATCTTGCAGAAGCAAAAATAAAATAGAAAAATGGTCTATCTATCTATCTATCTATAGCCCGACGCCCTAATCCCGCAAAGGGTGGCCGCAGACAAAACGCCTCCAAGTCACTCTGTCACCCACCATTTGACTCCCCTCCCCCCAACTCACCCCCCCCTCCCTCATATACCTCTCAACTCCATCCCTCCACCTCATCCTCGGTCTACCCCTCCCTCTCCCCCCCCTCCACCTCACCTACATACACCCTCTTAGTCAGTCTTTCATTCTCCATCCTCTCCACATGTCCAAACCACCTCAGTGTATTTCTCCTAATCTTTTCAACCACATCCACATCTACCCCACAACGTTCCTTCACTTCTTCATTCGTCAACCTGTCCCTCCATGTCACTCCACATGCTCCTCTCAAGTAACTCATTTCCACTGCTCTCACTCTTGACTTGTGCATCATCAAATTAAAGGGGTTAATATCATAGTTATTTTCTGAAAAGAGCTTTTATGGACAGTATTACATGAAATTGAAGACAAGTTGGCAGTTTTAGTATGTCATAATCATCATCATCATCTAGTCCTGTGTTGCACCATGAGGAGTGTGGGAGCCCGGGCAAGGCAAGTTGGTCCTGACATTTAAGATCAGAGTGACCATTCTCACTCATCCCTGAGTGGCATTACATGAGCAGTAAACCCCAACCACCCCTTAGATATAAACCTGCACGGGCTCAATCCAACTGGAGTGCCTTAATTACCCACTAAACCACCAGGCACCATAATATGGTTAACACCCATCATAGTAAATGGTTTCTTGGTGTACAGGAAACTGTTTGGCTTGTCACTCAGTGTAGAGTCACCCATAGACAGAAGGAAGCGGAAAGAATGAAAGAAAGAAAGACAGATGAGGAAGGAAGGAAAAAATAAAAGAAAGGAGAGGGCAGTCACCCGAGAGCAGCACCACATCGAGTGCGTGAATGGTGAGCGCCCCCACCTACCAGCATTTAGTTTGTAGTTTTCTGTAAAAACATCAGTCTGACATAGGACTTACTGTATTTAATGGATAATCAGATTAAAGTAGTGAACCAAATGCCTAGGTACAACACATTGAAATAGTCCATCCAGATCACTGTTTGTTATAGTCCAATTGTCTCATGTCCATGATTGTATTGCATAGTACCAGTTTGGGAAGTTTTGTGACTAATGCAGTTTTACGTAGATTAGCTTTTGTAACCTTCTGAAAATGTATTACTGGCAAAGATAGCAGTATGCAGTGGTAAGAGGGAAAGAGTACACTGGTTATATTACAACCCTCAGTTTGGCATCCATTATTTATTTACTAAATCAATGATGGCTTTATAGCTTGAATAAGCTTATTGTAGCTGGTGTATGTAAAGAAATTTATCAAAATTTTATTACATTGTACACTAGTATAATTTAAAGATTTTCATTCACCAGAAAAAGATCATGATGTTCATATAAAATAATCATGTTGTATAGTATGCACAGTTTACATGTAATGAGATAGTACAGCAGCTAACAGTGACATTGATTGATGGTGGTCTGGTGGACAGAGGGAGGTGGGCAGACATTACGTCGGGGAAGTGTTGGATCTCTCGACTCTGGCATGTCCGTCGTCTCCTTCCAGTCCACTAGCCCTCAAACGGATGCAGCAGCAGATGCTGCTCCAAACAGACGCTCGGGGCCCACAAACAACTCCTTCCTCGGACAGCTGTTTCGTCCACGTAGAGCCTCAAGAGTGGAGCTGAATGCAACTGGGGTGGAGGTGTGATGGAAGAACTATGAACAGTTGAGAGAAATATTTGTCATATGGTAGAGGATGGAAGGGCATAGTCATGACCTATGAAGAAGAACCATCAAGTAGAAGCATGTGGTACCATGAGATGTAGGATCAAGAAGTCAGGAAGCTGCATGCCGGAGAACTTTATGGCAGAAAGAAGCTATGCAATCTTCCACAGTGTAGGCACTATTTGAAAGCACTGTGATATTTTCTTTTCTTTGTGTCAGGAATGAGATACATAATTTCCTGCAGTGGAAGTATAAGACTGTACAGTCCCTTAATACTTTACTGATCTGTACATATATTGCATTTCTTTTGAAGTTTTGTAGTCCTTACCTGAGATTTAATGAGATCTGTTTGCATTCAGTGGTATATGTTATATACTGTATATTCTTTGTTTTGAGACCCTGTCCTTTTCATTGTGTAATGATTCTTGTTGATGAGTGTAACAATTTATCTGTGTCAATCAGCTGTTGGAGGGAGTCGAGTCTGTTGCCATTTTCTGAGTGGAGTGGGTGCGGGCCAAGTCAGGTTGTATCTAGCCATATTCTAGTCTTTCAAGCGTACACACAAGCATTCCAAGAGGACCTGTGAGGGAGCAGGAGCCGCTAGTACCATCACTAAACCAGGCTGTTCCCAGGTCCTATATGTATGTGTGCCGGCGTTGGTACTTACGGCCACATTATCACAACTTAACATCAGGTGCTTGGCTTTCCTAGGTGTCTGTTGTTATGCAGATGAGCATATCTCTTGTTACACAGTATGCAAAACTCATAATTTCTTTCACAAGAGTTGTGTTCGTTTGTGTATCATACTTGCTTATTCACTTAGGTGGACAGACATCTGGTGGGAAATTATGGTAGTGTGGGTCATATTCTTGAGTTAGCGGTTCTGAGTTAACAAATTATACAGTGCCATTTAGTCAGATGTAGTCACACATATATAATACTTTGTAACATATGTACATATTGTAGGTGATGTTAAAATAATAATCAGTGTAATATATAGCTAATAACTACAACTAAATAGATGAATATAATCCACAAGTGGGACTCACAAGGTCTCCAGGCATTTTAGCATAGCAGTTGCTAGTCTACAGATATCAGGATTTCAAAGAGATATCCAGAAATAGTTATAATTTTATTCAGTGTAAATGTGTGCACAAGAGTTACAGGAATCTAGCAAGGTACAGTTTAGTTAGGATTAAACTGTACACTTCTCCCAATGGAACGACCATCTAGTCAGCACACAGCGTTACGTATCCAAGGCTTCATATTAAACTGTTAGCCTGGTATAAGTTTGTGCCGTGTACCAGGTTACTGATATTACCATAATACAAAAAACGTGCTTGTAACACTGTACATAATGAATTATATTGTTATAATTTTGCCAGCTTGATTATACAGGCTGTCTTTCTATATGACAAATAAAGATTATGATGCAGATTTATGTTGTACTTAGCTTATTACCCCACCATTAAGTTGCAGTGGTAAAATATATTTAGTATAGTGTGTACATTAAGGATAGACAGATTTCAGTGAAATGTCATGTGTGACATAGCAACTGAAATTGATCCATGCATGTTGAAAAACGGCTTTCACATGCATCAGTTTTGCACTCTGTCTTGTTCCTTGGAAGAACTGTGCTTCTCAAGTAAGATGTGGGAATCCGAAACATACCTGTAACCTACATCTTACCACACAGTATAGTACTACAAGACTTAAGGGGTCAACTCATAAGAGAAGCCTTTCTGAGAGTCATTTGAGATTTAACTAATGGACAGGAAGGGTATCACCAATTAGTTAACAATTCTTTAATAAATTACCAAGAATACACTCGACTTAGAGATATCTAGTGACGTATATAATAGAGGTACATCAATTGTCTAGAAAATAGTAATTTAAATCTACAGTAAATGTGATAGGAAACAAGCACTTTTCAGGAAATTGAAGCATGAATAACGACACCTTTAAATCACCTTGTAACATCAATTTTTGTGGTAGGTCGTGGCAACCATCATCCACTCAGCCTAGTGCTACTTATTTCATCCTTTACCTTTATCATTCTTTTTCTGTCTACCCTCCTTTCTTCCTATTTCTTCCATCTCTCTTGTCACTTTTAATTACTCTCCTTTTCGAGTGGCTTTACATTGAGTGACAAGCCAAATGTATTGCTGTAAGTCAGAAAACCATTTACAATGCTGGGTAGTAACTATATAACCAACCCATACGTGTTCCCTACATGTGAAGAAGCCGGTTGGCGGGGGGATTAGTGCCACTCCCTGTAAAACAACTCAGTCCTGCCTCATCTTTAAACATACTTGAGGTTTCATTCTATTTGGATTTATCTTGAAAAAAAAAAAAATCATAATTATTATCTCTTGTTAAATCTGCTTCCAAGATTATGCCCTCTTTACCCCTGCACAGTTGTTGACTTTACACGTGGGTTTTATTTACCCCTGTGTAGAGTACAACTCGTGTGTTTGGAGGCTCCCCTGATTAAGCTCTTTTTCAGTAAGATGAAGTCAAAGCCTTTTCGTCTCATTAACACTCCTCTTACTAGCTCCCTTCAGCCTCTGTCTCTTTATCTCATTGTCTACTGCTACATCAATAGTCACTGCTCTTCTGAACTGTCTGCTTGCATCCATCCACCACAATGGAGGCTGTGTGGCACCCGTCTAGCAACAAACTCTCATCCCATTTCTGCCCAACTCTCTAATGCAAGAGTTAACCATTACTCCCAGTTCTTCATGCATGCAACAGGTCACCTCTGGAACTGTCTCCCTTTGTAATTCCTACTGCCTACTACCTCCAGTCTTTCAAAAACAGTGTGTCCAGGTATCTCGAAATGAAAGGATCTTGAATTTGGCTCTCTGTTATCTTGTTTTTACCTTCTCTCGGAGGGAACAATGATGCGGGCTGCTAGCCTTTGCTTCCTCCTTTCTTGCAAAAAAAAAAAAAAAAAAAAAAAGCAAACGGCCATCCCCTACGAGATTATGGCGTCTGGCTCTAGATCACTGAACTCTGAAGTAGATAGAACATTGATATTCTGTATATATATATATATATATATATATATATATATATATATATATATATATATATATATATATATATATAATTGTGTGTGTGTAATCAGGGATAAGGGACTGAATAGGAAGGCTGCCAGAGATCGAACCTCGAGCAGTGTGGAGAGCTAGATGAACAAGGCCGACGCATGCAAGCATGTTAGGGCCTTTGTAAAAGAAATGAAAAGATATCGTAATTATAAAAACACTACAGAGGGCTTCATATTTTTGCGAAAAATATTCATTATATTCCAACTGAAATGTCAGAGTGGCCGTAATAGTAAATGGTTTATATGCAACAAGTGAGAGACGAAGCCCAGTCCAGCTCAAGAGGGAAGAAGAAGACGCAGGCGCGAGGCGAGGGTTAGCATGGGCATCGGGAGGGTCGAGAGGATGCAGTGTCATAAAAATAAAGGTAAGTGATATGTCTGTTGAGTACCTAATTTACACTTTTTATCCATGAGCACTTACTGGGAGTACAGAGAGTATACTGATGTGTTTAAGTTACTTAAGTAGGTTACAGAAGTGAAAACTCGGTTATCGATGAAATTACGAAACTGATTGCAGTCCCTTAGTGCTTGATTCAGGTATAAGGTTTATGAGCTATGTAGGCTACTTAAGATTGATTAGATAGTGTGTGTGTCTGATGATGGTGAAAATATATGCGATATTGTGAAACTTTGAAGCTTTGTAGTCATGTAAGATGAGCGAGGGACTAATGGGTGAATTTGAATCGGGTCAGCACGCAGTTTACAGTTTGGTAAGTTTAGAATGGAGAATTTATGAGAGGCGGGCGTCGGTAGAAATACAAGAGCTTTTCTGTTGATTTTTTTCTCACATTCTTGCCTGTTTTTATTCCATATTACGATTCTTATCTGTTGATAATTTCTCGATTGATTTCAAGTTTCTCATGCCTCCTGGCGAAGCTTGTTCGAACCAAATCCACGCAGAATACTTAGTAGTTAGTGTTCTGAAAAATTTCCAGATTGTCAGATTATGCCTTGGTTAATTCTGGTTTAGAATTAACCAAGGCATAATCTGACAATCTGGAAATTTTTCAGAACACTAACTACTAAGTATTCTGCGTGGATTTGGTTCGAACAAGCTTCGCCAGGAGGCATGAGAAACTTGAAATCAATCGAGAAATTATCAACAGATAAGACAAGGATTGTGGAAAGTGTTAAGAATATATGGAGTAGATGGGAAGTTGTTGAATGCTGTGAAGAGTATGTACGATGGTGCGAAGGCTGCAGTGCGTGTGGATGGTGAACTAAGTGAATTTTTCTCTGTGAAAGTTGGTTTGAAACAGGGATGTGTCATGTCTCCATGGTTGTTCAATCTGTACATGGATGGGGTAATAAAAGAGGTACAAGGTAGGGTAGTGGATGTTGGAGTGGCCCTGGTGAGAGAGGATAGTGTTTGGAAACTCCCTGTACTGTTGTTTGCAGATGATACTGTGTTGTTGAGTGAAGACGAAGGGGAGCTGCAAGGCTTGGTGGATGAGTTTGAGAGAGTGTGTAAGAAACGGAACCTAAAGGTGAATGTAGGGAAGAGTAAAGTGATGGTCTTTGAGAGAGGTGAAGTCAGTGAATGTACAGCGAGGTTGGATGGTGAGGAATTGGAAAATGTGAGTACGTTTAAGTATTTGGGTAGTGTGATGAGTAAGGATGGAGGTTTGGAGGGTGAAGTGCTTGAAAGGGTACAGCAGGGAAGAAAGGTTGCTGGTTCCTTAAAAGCAGTGATAAGAAACAGGGAAGTGAGCATGGAAGTAAAAAAGTTACTACATGACAGTATTGTGATACCAACTCTAACGTACGGAAGTGAAGCTTGGACATTGTTGGAAGGACACAAGTCAAGAGTGAGAGCAGTGGAAATGAGTTATTTAAGAGGAGCCTGTGGAGTCACGTGGAGAGACAGGCTGACGAATGAGGATATAAAGGAGCGTTGTGATGTGGATGTGGATGTGATAGGAAGCGTTGTGAGGAACACACTGAGGTGGTTTGGCCATGTGGAGAGGATGGAGGGTGAAAGATTGACGAAGAGAGTGTATGTGAGTGAGGTGGAGGGTGGAAGAGGGAGGGGGAGACCGAGGATGAGATGGAGGGATGGGGTGGAGAGGTATATGAGAGAGGGGGGTGTGAGTTGGGAGCAGGGCAGTGAAATGGCGGGGGACAGGGCGACTTGGAGGCGATTTGTTTGTGGCCACCCCAAACGGGATTGAGGCGTCTGGCAATAGATAGATAGATAGATAGTTAGTTTTAATCTGATTTTTTAAAAAATAATTCCACCATTGCCTAACACGAAAGAACGCATGCAAGAGAAAGGACTGAATAACGCAAGTAAACAACAGGCAATAGCTGTTTCATCGAATAAAAATAAAAAAGTATTCACAATATAAGTCACATTTTTTTCTCGTCCATGAAGATAGATCGGGTTCGAAGCTATCTTCGGTGAAACCAAGGTGCATCGCTAATGTCGACCTATAAGTGGTACGAATCCATCCAGACTTCGTGTCTCCAAAGCATTAGGAACAGTCTTTGTGCTCTATGTACTTGCTTGGGGAAGTCGAAAATGGTCATCTGGTATCACTGAATATTAAACCATGAAATAACATTATACTGTACATAAAATGAGATTGCAAGAGTAGGATAATGGTTAATATAGCCAGTTCAGCTCAGCGTTTGGGATTTTCGGCTGTTTGCATAAAGCAGTTTAGTGATGAAGACTTATTTCAGCCGTAAAGAAAGGTTCTTTGTTTATTCATTTATTTTCTAATATTTTGGAGTTTTTTTTCACACGAGGGTGATTCCAGACCTAAGAGAGGTGGTCAGCCCTCAGTACTGCTAAATTTACTTCTCACCCGGATTAAATTTTCTGTATTTACGTGGATTACCAACGATGTGGCCATAAGGTGACCATGGAACCATAGATTAATATCAGATGTTACAAGTATTGTAGTTGTGGATTTGAAGATCAGTTAGAAACCAGACAGTTTTTGCGGGCAGAAACCAAGAGGAATCCTAAGCACTAACTCAGTTGATCTCTTCCCCCCTCCCCCCCCAAAAAAAAAGTCAAATGACTATAGGAAATAGTTTGAAATTTAGGTGAACGTCGTTGGAAAGCCGATGATGCATTCATACTAGTCTAAATAAAAAAGAACTCTACCAAACTGTGTAGCTTAAGAAGTCGAATTATTAGCTACTGTATTTAGGAATTATTGGTCTGTACTAAGTAGGGAGAAACTAATACGGCTAGTTTTAATCCAACCATAGTAGTCTATACATCGGTCCTCAGCTTCTTTTTAAGCATATTGCAGTTAGTTTTTAATGGTGAACACACACTAAAATGATATTAAAGTGCATACCGTATTGAGTTTTCGAGTGTGAGCTTCTCGTACATCAGTAATTATGACTGCCAAATAGAAGTGGTCAGGGATTCCAAGCAACTAGGGGAAAATGTAGTCTAGATCGACCTAATGTAACAGTCTAATCTAACCTACGTAAAACACCTAGGTTGGTAAATTTGGTCTTGTTACCAAAGACATCATACATTTTGTAAGTTTTATGTAGAAAAAATAACATCAGTTTCCACTGGAGACACATTTTCCCCGAGTTATTAGAAATTGCGCCGTCATTTTATACTGTGCTCCGGCGATTTGCACTCATTATTCTCTAGTATGCCATAAAATTTGGTTGTTAGAAATTTGACTTTATTATTATTATTATTATTATTTTTAAGCAGGAAGATGTAGGCAAATTTATACATTTTAACGTGTATTTGTGTAGCACCTTTACCTTATTACTGTTTAGCTTCCTCAACCTTTTCCATTACTTCATTGTTTCCAGTATTACTCCACCCCTCCACCAACACACCCTCCATCCCTCCTCAGTTTTTTACCCATCATTCTACCCCTTTACACATTATCTTCATCCTTATCCACACATGACAAACACACTCACTTCACCAAAGCCCCACCCCACCAATCTACACACACTACCGTTCTCCGTTCCACCCTTCCTTCTACTCCTGTGACCCACCGATCCACTTAACTGTCCACCTACACTTATCCACCACTCCTCCTACACTCAAACCATCCACATTAACTTTTCACTTCTCCTCTACTTTCCACCATTCCAACATCCAACCCATCCATACACACACTTTACCTCTCCCCACTTCTGAGTCTTTCCTCCTGCACCCAGCCAATCCACATGCTGTAGTCTCGACATTTCCCCACTCCGCCACCGTCCGTCCTACATACCCCCCTTTCCCACATTCCACCCTACCTCACTTCCTTACCTTTCCC